>NC_088421.1:8390163-8757038 GCF_034236695.1 Oncorhynchus nerka
ATGAAAGATGCAAGGATGGGGTCCTCAATGATGAGTCCGCCTTATTCACGATCCCTCTGGAATCTGGGAGACGGAGAAGTTGATTGGTTATTACTTCAGCCTGAAAAAGCCTGTGATGAAATGAACATGCTGATAAGAGAATATTCATAAATTATTTTCCTTGGTTTCCACTCTGCCTACTTGGCATGCATGCAGTATATTACATGGACATGCTATTTATTTGAACAAAGGCCCAATATCTAATAAACTGCATTCTGAATGGAAAGAGTGTTTTAGTCATGTTTAACCTGTTGGGCAGTGTTGTCTCACACTTAAACATCAATGAAAAAGTATGAAGAACCACACACTGTATAGTCTACTGTACATGGCCTACAGTAGGCCCTACCAGCACCTGTGTTAAGCAATCAAACATCGATATGTAAAGATGGTCGATAGGCAACCCGTGATCTCATGATGGATGAATTAAAAACTACTAGGACTGACTAACATTGATATTTATAACGAAGCCACTAAGACAGTTGATGAATTCAAAATCATGCAAAACGCATGCAGGCATATGGGCCTACTTCTCAAATTGGAACCAAAACTGCACACTGCGAATAAGTATTTTCCAATAACTCCTGAGTTTTATTTTTGTATTAATATATATTTGGTGACAGCCAATCTAGATCATTGGACAAGGGTGAATTATTTTATAGATATGTATTTCAGTGACTGTATTGCCTCCGACAGACAATTACGATGGGGAACACACGCTCAATGTCCCGGGTGCCTATCAGAGCGAGAACAATTCAATAAAGAGCCTTCCTGTAAAACGAGCAGCCTATGTCGTCACTGGGAAGGACCGCCGGGTTTTTCGGAATCGTAAAACACTAGGCCGTTCTCTCATCAGAAGCTCTCGCTTCAAGATCGCGTTTGACCTTGAGTGACCGTGAAAGAGGACAAAACCAAGAAATTCGCTTCTGTCTGTGTAAAGTATCGTTTCTATAACTCTCTTTATTCTATTTGATGTCAAATCCCGATCTAAAGATTGGTATATTTGGTTTGTGAGTGCGGTCTCTGCACAATCCCCCTTGAAGGAGAATTCTTCCACCGACCTCATGGGTAGCCAGCCTACTAGTGGACGCTTAATGTAACTATCTGGTTGCATGTCACTCAAAACGACGCAAGATGGCAGAAGAGAGCCGACCTACTTGAAGACAAGGACGTTGCTCAAATGTGCCTGTCGCTTTGATTATGCATACGAATTCATTTCAAATGTACCAATCATATTTTAACACAACTATATTCTACAAGTTTATAGTGCAGCCTAGAAGTGAATAAACAATGTTAAATAGTTAGGCTACCCCAACAAGAAGTCCAAATGATGCCTTCCTGCTTTACTAAGTCATTGGGAAATAGGCTATTAACCAAATATGAATACATTATTTTACTTTTTCATGTCAATCATCAAGCATCACATTGTACAAAATTTAGAGTAGGCTACCTCATAGCAAGGCTAGTAAAAATGGCAATTTACATACAGAAAAAAAAAATGAAACCGCTGATGCCCAAAATAAGTATTCATGCTTCATGAAGATTAATCGGCGTGAAGCTAACGATAACTTGTTGAATGTCAGAAAATATAGGCCTAGACTCTGTGTCTGGGAGCACGAAATATACTCATATCATTTGAGAATTCAATTGCAAAATCCTATTTCAAAAAAGGACAATATTAAACATCCATAAAATAAGAACGCTTCTGTTGTATACCTTTTCGATAGTATTATTGTTGGGAAGTACTTTTGACAAGATGAACATGGTAGAAAGAAATTCAGCTGGAGGTAGGTCGACTCAAGAACATCTTAGACCACACATAAATACGTGTTTACCATTCTCATCTTATCCTCCTGTATTGTTCCGCTTAGATTACGTAGGACCAGATAACATCCAGCATTTTAATCAAGATTTGAAAAGATAAGGCATAGAAGAATAACATAAATCTAAATCGGAATTGTATACAATGCATATTATTGTCTTGGTTAAAAAGTAATAAACAAACAGCTATTGTCTTTGAACGGCTTTCAAAGCCTCTAGAGATATTTCATGCGACAATGAGAGCAAATATTTTTATAATCCAAAATTACAACTCAGTATTGACATGTTTTCTAACGAAATATAAGGTATTGACATGACACAGCATATGCCTATGCATAAGAAGAAATGGCTCATTTCGACGGATACACATGAACCCGCATTGCAGTATTTAGGCAGTAGCTCTTTCAGTAGCCTAGATTTTTCATTATAAGAAGTGTGTGTGCAGTAGTTATTGATAATTCATCACTGTATCCTATCGTTTTCTACATTCAGGCTAAATGTATACACAGTTCAACAACTTTCAATTGTAATCGATTGGTCATATTGAAGCATGCATTTGCGAGACTCTCTCTAGAACTAATAGGGTTACATTATTATTTCTTTACGCACTTATCGAAATAAATACATTGGAAGCATATTACGTTTAGAATTTATATCACAGAACCACTAAACGTTTTGAATATAGTGTCAGAGGTCAAACACAGCAGGTCTGATTCATATCTCCAAATGGGAATGCAATAGACTTGTATCAAACATGTAACACAATTCGGATTACAAAGATTGCATTCGTTTATCCATGTCCGTTTACTTTGTTCACCAGATGTTATTTAGGCTATATTGACCAATACAGCTTACAACATTATATATAACGTTGTCTATATATCTTAAACGGGCACAATTCTGAAGTTCCACAACTATTTGTATCCCAATGCAGGATAATGGAATGGCTTTTAACCCGGGAAGCTATTGCCTACCGAAAAAAAAATGTGATCAATTATGGCTGTAGAGAATGAATTAACCGATTTACAAGTTATTGACGATTTTATGTGTTATTGTTTTGGAAAAACGTTAAAATACAACGACCTGCAAAAACCAGGATAACTATATCAGGCTATTTTGTGAACGGCGGTTTCGCTGATACACTCCGACACCAGGCATCAACTCTTGTCCATTATAGGCATGCCTACACCACTACCCCCGAGAGCAATGTCTGGCGTGAGGTGTTGACAAACCACCCACGTCATGATACAAAATGCCCTTTTTACTGGCCCTCAAAATATGGAATTTGCGACCAGGAATGCGAGTGAGGTCAATTGGGCCTCTGCTTCTAACACGCTGCTGATTCGTGTAGGGCACCTCTGCACTCTGGCGCGGCCCAACACATCTGGACCACATCCACGCGATGCCAGCGGGCTAGTGCACTGGGCTGCTAACAACATCCACGCCTTTCATTACGATTCTAGCTACACCACTCATCCAGATGTACTGAGTCCGATTTTAATGCTTGTGCAAGGCATGGAGCAAGGTTAAAGCGATAGTTTACTCAAATGACAAAATTACACATTGGTTTCCTTACCCTGTAAGCAGTCTGTAGACAAGGTATGACAACAATCCATGCTTCGGTGTAGTTTCCCTGGCACTGTTTCCACATGCTAATGTTTTTCAATTTGTGTCATGGGACCGATATTAGCATATCTCGCGCATCATGTCCAAATCATCCAAAGTATCTCAAATGATTTGTGAAGCTCAACAAAGTCACATTTAGATGTTTTGAACAAAATTCGTCCCATGAATTGAATGGGATTTGTGCCACAAATGCTAAAACATTCGCATGTAGAAAGGGAAACCAAAGCATGGCTTGTTAGATATAGCAATGTTTGTGTTATTCGGTCCGATACTGAGGACTTGGGACATAAAATTATTTTTGTAATTGTAGGTCATGAGTTAATATGTAAAGCCATATATGATCATTGACAATATATTCAGCATAATGTTATTGAAATGAATTATTGGTGGGCTAAATAAATCCAAATGTAGCTAACAGCTATAACATAACTAGACTCTACAACTGGAGGTCAGTGCGTAATTGATTTCAATGACAGGGAAAATGATGGAACCAATAGTTAGCCCAGCACAATGTAGAACATTGCCTCACTTTCTTCCAAAACCAACTCCGATTTATAAGGTCAACATAATTGTAGTGCCCCGTAAAATTTCACAGATGAGTTGTGTGTTGCATGCCAATACATTTGGTTATTTTACTGCGTAGTCTTAAAGTTATGTTGATCTCGGTTTAAGTAGGCGGGCTTTTCCTCTCAATCAGAACGATGCTATGATGTGGTTTCATTGTGCGCGGGTGGGCTGGTGATCATTAGCGCGCTCAAGAGTTCCAACTCGTGTTCCTGTTTGTCAATACCAACACCTCTCCCGCTTCTCCCAGTTCCCCTGGCGACATAAGAAAAGAAAGCACAAACCTAACCGGATTCAAGATATACACTGAGTAGCCTACCCCATGGTCAAACGGCAGGCCAAGTCCATGCTGTCACCCTTTAGTATAATTTCCTCTCATATTATTTTCAGTATAGTCTTTATTCCTCTTAAATATTGTTCATTTGTATCCCTGTAGGTAGCCTAGCCTGGTCTTCCAGAGCCCCATTTATTCAGCCATATCCGGCAGCTGAAAATACAATAATCTAGGCCTGGTTGAATGCGTCTATCCAAAAGTCCCTTTGCTGGGGTATGGGTCCTATCAATAACTTTTGGCATGTCACTCTACAAGGAAGGTAAATAACGGCATACGAATACATACCTAACATGATGAGAGCCTTATCAATTCATCTTAATGACTCTCCTTTCTCAATGTAATGTCAGTAAGTATCCAGCTATTGGCTATACGTTTGGTAGCTTATTAATGGTAATATGTACATTCGAAAAGTTTGTAGACATAAATATTGGACACCTAACTGTTCAGTGTTATGGAGGGCGTATGTGACATAAAACAAATATATAAAACAGTTTTAAAACAGGGTTCTTGGTAGCATTTATATTGGACACCTAACTGTGAAGTGTTGTGGAGGGCATATATGACAAAAAATAATAATATATACAAATTAAAATGAATATTCAAGATTCAGACATACAATACACATTAGAATAGCCTACAGTTTTTATTTTTAAATAGTTAGAGCTAACATGCCTAATAATAATAATAGTAAGTTGGATAAATATAGGGTAAACAGATAAAAGTTGTTGAAAATGATAGGCCTATGTGACTTTTGAGCATCTACACAGTGCAAGGCCAACAATTTGTTTTGCTCAACAACAACAAAAAGGCATTTCAGTTATTTCCTCCGAGTTTTCAATCCTAAAATGTGGTGTAGCCATATCATAGTGAGCCGTTCAAAATAGCAAATTTGACCACTTATATGGGCAGTAAGCACGTGCACCGCCAGAAAATATATTTACAGTTGAGTTCATGATCTATTGGAATAGTGTTGGCACCAGCTGATGTGGCTGTAAGAAACATCATTTGTTTCTACAATCTATACGCTCTTTATAAAAGCACACATTTGGGGAAATTCTAGCTCAGCTACAGTTTAGCTAGGCTATTAGTGTTGTGCTTTTTTAAATGTGACTTTAGGTGGGGATTTTCATATATTATCTTTTCCCACAATATCATCTTACATGTGTCTATTGTTCATCTTTGTAAATATTGTATATAGATATCGCCTATGTTTTCATGTGATTTTGACCTTGTCCCCATATATACTATATGGGAATGCAGGTCTTATTCTCAATTCATTAATCCATGTAGGCCTGTGTGTCACCTTGCAGCTCAGGGAGCTCAGACTGAGCTGACCACTAATTCTAGGTGCATCGTTGGAGGCCTGGTGTGTAGAGTCATTTCCTCTTCCTCCTGCATGCAGCGAATACGTTTTGAGCCTCAGGTCTATTGACCACCTCTATCCAGACAAGGGCCAGACTACTTATTGTTTACAAGATGTCTCAAGTTCAACTGCAAAGTCCACCGTGTAACAAAAGACTGTCCTCAATGCAGACTAGGGGGAGGGGGAGTCTGCAAAGGGAAAGAGTGTAATAAACGGGGGGAGGGGGACGAGGGAATGGACGTGAACTTGAGAGAGAAGAGTCTGGCGCATTCTTGAAATGAAAGCATGCTCTTGGGACGGACAATTGAAGATATATATACCTGGAAAACATCGCGGGATAGAGCTTGGACTCTCCTGCTTGTCTTCAAGCAAGCCACCAAAAGCACTGTCAAAATATTCCTATTTTAACAGATTGACATATTAATTAGCAATCTGCCCTGTTTAAAGAAAAAAAAATACATATTTTAAAGCACACTCAGGAGTTTCAAAGATTAGCCTGAGTGGCCGAATGTCTCAAATCTAGAATATGCCTAAAGTTACCATGTCCAAAACATTTAATAGAATTAAGCCTATTAACTGCTTTACCCCATTTCATTTTGTGTAACTTTCCTATCACAGTAGGTCATATTCTAGAAAATACTCAAATTGAAAATAGGCCTACTGAAATATATATTTTAAAATTGCTTCCATATACCCTTCAAGTTTCACAGACATAAACATTGTCCCTGTCAAATACATCGAATAAAGTAAAGTAAAGTAAAGTAAAGTAGGCCAAACTATGATATTAGAGCATAAATATGTGGCATAGCCTGTCCTATCAATAAATTCGTTTTGAGGGTCACACTCAAAACTGATGATGATAAGATCTGTTGCCTGCTTCAAAAAGCCACGAGATGCTATTCTTTGTGTTTATGTTACAAGTTACATCTCTGTGAATCTTGAGCAAAGCTATAGGCTATACTCCTAACCCTGATATTGTATTGGTAGTTGGGTATCAAGCACACTCAAGTCCCTGAGCGTTTGTGTTATGAGAATATCTTAAATTGACAAAAGAAAAATGTCGATCACAGTGAAGACAACGTTCAACAAAAACCAAAATATTGCTTCTGTACTGCGGCACTATAGGCTACAACGTCAATCTTCCGTCACTCCGGAGTGGGATAAGCCCAGATGCACGTAAAATGCCTTGAAGTGGCTATAGGCCATACGAAATGGGAAATTGATATATTTCCTATACACTGATAAAATATCGACCAATTACAATGTATTATTGTAAATAGAAGAGTAAAACCATTAATTATAGGGTCTGGTATTTCAACTGAGGGAAAATGCAGCTTTATTGTATTGCTGGTGGAAAGCTACTTCCGTGCTTGATGCTCATATTGTGTGTTTTCTAAAGGAGGAGAAGGAACTACCATTAAACCACAACGTAAACACAAAGCAGACGCGCCGTTTGTTAGAATGCTTTTGTCAAGTTCAATGTTAACCAGCGGTGGAAGGAAGGGTATTCTGCATTTATTGCCTAGCACAGTTAGGTGCAAGGCACGTCTAGCCTACGCTGTGTTGGTCTGAAAAGCAGCACTGCACATGCCGTGAAATCTGGACTGAGAAATGACTAGTCCATTCAAAATCTCCATGAATTGGCTATAGGCCATGTTGATTATAATTTATTCTAATGCACAAACTTAATCAATAAGATATACTGGGGGGAAATACATCATTCAATTGTATTTAAAACAATGAAACTGAAATAACGACTTTACAAATTTGGTTTCAAAGGGCATGCATTGCTATTTACTGAGGCTTACCTGAATATAAATGCTACGGGGCACAAAAAGCTGCACACTCAAAGTAATACAAGCGCCTTAGGTTGTGTTGAAATAGGCCTATGAGGTCTAATAGCTGTTTTTATCGTCTTATTTTGGTATCGTATGTCAAATAAATGATGTTTGGTCTGATAGTAGCACCAGGATAATATCATAACATTTATGGGTTTGGGTTGGAATACTAAAAAACTCCAACATTTCCAAAAGTCTCTCGCAATGCGTAAAGCGGCACAAAAAAAAGTGTACAGTGTTCAACGGGCTTTGATATCGTTCCTCTCAAATTCTGTCAGTATCCATACCAAGCACAAACTTCCCCAATCAAGGTTGGAGCATTAGATTAGTGCTTCAGCTCGTCTTTGTAGTTGTTGCATTTATCAATGGTAAAGTGAAACAACCTGTATTATTATTGCATGACTATGCTGGCTGTCTGAGCGTTGCCTAGGCTACATATGGCACATATTATGGTACGCCTACGTCTTAATCAATGCGTCGGTAGTGTATGTTTTAATCTGAAATGTCCCTCCGCAACATTTTTCCATTGGCAACATTCCCCAAAAGTGTCTATATTTCCCCAACGAGCGAAATACATGCCTATGTGGTGTGTCGATTTGCATTTAACAGAGCACAGGAAAAAAGAAAGCAACAGGACGATGCAAAGGTGACGATGCAAAGCCTTTGAATAACGACGCACCTTTTACACCCTGACTAATCTAGACCGGCGTTAAGTGCAGTATGCAGCCGGAGCGCGCCTTAGCTCTGCTCACTATCCAACAATTAAACTGTTCGGAACCGGACAGATGCGTAAATCACGTCTCAAAAGACTGTTAAACAGATTATAGTGCGTAAATCTGCTTATCCAAACGAGCGAACATTCGGATAATAATATTTCATACAGTTACGCAGGAGGATAGCCACTATGAGATCCTCTGAACACGAAGGGAAGCATGTGTGGGGCACCAAGGCTAGAAGCTATTTTGAGGGCCTTTTCCATAACAAGAGTGACACAAAATAATGTTTATGTTGTGAAATTTACTGTATATCCGAGATATGGACAACTGAAGATAATCAGATCTAGCATAACGGTGGCTATAGGCTATTCATGGGGACATAGAAACACCCCGTTCCCCGTGTAAATTTTCATGATTAGCGTTATTGCTGATCTGGTGAGCAGGTGACACTCAAGGTCAAGGTCAAGGTCAAGGACGGATTAAGGAATTCTGCAGTTGCCTCATACTCTTTTTTCTTCTTGAACATAAACATTCCTCGTATCCACCGAGAACATGATATATAGACTAACAACCAATATTGAATATGCAACTCATTTCTTGACGCTTGAAGTGAATTTAATTTGTTTTAGTTTGCAATTAAAGGCCTATATCTATAGTCAGTTTAAACTTTGTAGCCGTATTTGACTGATTTCGTGTTGAATAGGCTAGTAATGTTAATTTTAAAAAGAAAATAGGCCTACCAATTAACAAAATCCTGTCTAAACCATTCATATATATTTTGAAGTAGCCTATTGGCCTAGGCCTGCGTAAACCTCCAAGGGTTCCAAGAGTATTAATGAAGCAGTAATAAGAGCAGTAGGTGATACAAGTAAGGCTAAGTAATAACATACAACACATTATATAGCTAGCCATTTTAAATATGGCTGTGTTTGCAGGCCTTCAACTTTCAAAGTGTATTTAAGCAATAAGGCCAGAGGGGGTGTGGTATATGACCAATATACCACGGCTAAATGCTGTTCTTATTCACGACACAATGCGGAGTGTCTGGACACAGCCCTTAGACGTGGTATATTGACCATATACTTTAAACACCAGAGGTGCCTTATTGCTATTATAAACTGGTTACCAAAGTAATTAGAACAGTAAAAATACATGTTTTGTCATACCCGTGGTACACTGTAAGAGTACACCACGGCTGCCAGCCAATCAGCATGCAGGGCTCGAACCACCCAGTTTATAATAAATGATATATTTGGCACAATTGGCACAGTAGCTTTTACCCATCACCAAAATCATTAGACCCAGAAAAACTGTTATTTGGCACGAAAAGCATGATGTTATTTGTAAAGGGTATGGATACTTTAAAAGTAATATTTTTAAAATTTTTGATAAGTAATGTTTTTGATGCAGCTTTCATGATGGAGCATATTACGTCAAATTAATCACCAATTTAATGCGTAAAACTCATATTTCAAATATATTATAAACGGTTTGAAATAACTTTACATTGCACTGGAATTTCTGAACTCCATTTCTTGGTCTTAGACCATCCCTATTTCAATGTGTACATTTACCAATCATTATCCTATTTTATCTTTAACTATCCCTATATAAACAGGGTTTGCAAACATAATCACATATATAACACATATATTCCACGGAGTAACATTTAATGTATACAACATACTGGGATTAAAACAATTTATTAAGCATTACGCTATATTTTTTTAAAGTACTGTTTTACAAGCGTTATAAACAGTATAGATTGGGAATATGATTGCATAATACGTTTCCTATTCTACTGCAGTAACAACATTGACATACCTAACATATAGCCTATATATACCTCCATGTATAGCACGAGTTAAACAGTTAAGCAGACGTAAGTGTTACATTAAAGCAGGCAAGTGCTGTATTTACAGGCCTCTAAAACAATGTCTTTAGAGGGCTTGGTTCTTGTTTTAGTTCTTCTTTTCTAAAGACGAATTGGCGGTGCAATTGCGCAAGCAAAATAGCACACCAAATTCCAATCCAAAAAAATGTACCACGTCGACGTTTTCTTTCCTTCATTTTTTGTTCATACAGCAAAAACAATGTCCCTCGTCCAAATCGTCTAGGTCAAGCCTGACTGACTACGGCGCACTGGTCTTGACTTTGGCCACGAACTTCTTCTCTTTAACTCTCCTGTTTTGAAACCAGATCGTAATCTGCCTTTCCGACAAGTTGGTTCCTGCTGAAATCTTTCTCCTCTTATCTTTCGTGATGAATTTGTTGGCGGCATACTCTTTCTCCAGTTCCTTTAGCTGCACCTTGGTGTACGGAATCCTTTTCTTTCTACCGCGACGAAAGGAGTTGCCATCGTGTTGGTGGGCCACTACATCTGCAATGGACAACAAAGAGAAACTGAAGTCTGTAAAATGTGCATTTTATTCTATAATTCAGTCTTTCTCATTGCAAGGGATAACCCATGCTGCGTTTTTGAGAAACGGAAGTGTATAACTGCCTACATATTGACGAATTAACACTACAATGAGGGATTCAGAAACTCAGAAAACCAGGAAGACTACAACGACCAAAATGGTCGCTCATATGAACGTGCGTGCCTATACCGAGACACATATTACAATTCAATACTCAGCCCAAACATGCGATAGAATAAGGGATTGAAAATCATAATGCATTAGATGGTTTGCGATTTAATGCACAGAATGAAAGGTAATTGTATTGCGTGATCAGGCATTAGAAAAAGTTTGAATTAATTGGCCTCATATAGGCTATCCAACCCATGTCACAATGTGTCCCATTACAGTAATCTAATAATCTACTAAAACAGTGTGCAGAGCATATGTTTTTACCTGCCAACGCAGATTTCCAAAGGTGTCCGGCTTGACTCTGGTCCTTTGAGCAGTACATCTGGCCGCCCCAGCCATTCGTCAGTGCCCACGGCTGATAGCTGTCCATTGGAAGCAGCGTGTCGTGACGGGGCTCTCCTGCCCCGAGAGTCTGCACCACCGACACGTCCAGGTAGCTCGCCATGGACTGGTAGGGGCTTGGGTACCCGTGGTAGAACGCAAATTCTTTTGCCCGGCTCGGGTATTCTTCAGATGTGACCGGGGTGTCCATGTATTTTTCCGCAGAGTAACTGAGCGCGCTGGGCTGGGTGCAGGACTTGAGCGAACCCCGCCCCATTCTGCAGGGATAATAGCCGTTGCCAAAGTACCCATAGGGTAAGGGACCTGTGGAGGAGCCTTGAGGGACCGCGGGGCATGGTGTGCACTGTTTGCCTGGTTCCCCGGAGCTTGAGCCCGATACATCCACCGCGGAGTAGCCGGAGCCGTGCACCAGGCTAGAGGGGTGACCCCCCAGAGCGGAGTGGGCCATCAGATTCCTGCACTGGTTGGCCGCGAAATTGCCGCTACCAACCAGACCCTCCATGTTCTTGTTCAGCTCATCCAAGTTGTTTTCATACACAAACATAACCGTGTCCGCCCAGCGAGGATTCAGGACCAAGGAGGTGGTCATATCACGCTCACCATTCGGGCGGAGAATTCTGTTTCAAAGACCCAAGTCCAGAGTAGGACACCAGGTTACATCCACAGCTGGATTGACGCAACGGACCAAGACTTGGAATGGCGCGTCTCCATTGGATGAACAGCTTACCACGTGATAAGTACAACAAACCCTTGTTGGGGATGTCAGTCAAACACATTATTTCTATTGCTTTGGAGAAATGACACGAGATACTCTTCAGCGTATTGTTTTGTAATTTTTTATTCGCCAATTGTTGTGTTTTCTGCGGTTTCCATGAACACGCTGTCTGGAAGAAATAGTACAATTCAACCTCTGACTACAATTCTGAAGCACAGCATTTCAATAAAAACGGTGTACAAAAGCCTTTCTACATGCATTTCGTACTGGATTTGTAGGGTGAAAAAAGCTTCCCAAAGCTCAATGCGCCTAGCTCTCCAAAGGCCAGTGGAAGCAGACCAACTAGCATGTAGCCCCTAAGATAACCATGCAAAGGACTACCTATGTTAATTATGGCACGTCAAACAATGATGGCATGAGGACTATTTTACCTATGACATCTATTGAATGCGCAGAAAATCTGGGAATGAATCACTTTGGCAATCACTCCAACAAAAGTCTAGTAATAATGTAACCCTGCTTGTTTTGTTAAACGATTGCATAAAAATCATATTGGCCTCACATAGGGAAATGGTAATTCAAAATTAAAACTGTTAAGACATACTTAAACAAAAACTTTTACACAAAATGACTATTAATGTAGATTTTACCACAAAACCCAACAGATTATGTTACACTGTTTGCCTTTTTGGTTTGGCATTAATTAGATCATGTAAAATGCTGAAAATTTCCCAATGGTTATGGACATATTTAAAGTCGTATAATCGTCCTTGCCAAATGCATGAAGAAAGTTTATCGTTGTCATAAAAATATCCTTTAAGCATAACATGAGATTGCATACCTGGCACATTTTTTGGGGGGGGATTTTAGAAATCAACTACTTTGGACGTTTAATAGTAAATTATGTGCGCTTTTAGAATATAATGCTCAATGCTCATGGCTAAAAACACATTACTGAAGGAATCGTAAAGATAATTTATTAACGGGATTGAAGGTTTTAAGATTTCTAAAATACGGGTGAAGTTCAAATAGATTTAGTGGGGTTTTGAGGCACTTGAGAGTAATATTCTTTGTGTAATCATTATTTCTGTGGTTATGACTGTAGTTATGAATTTGAGTATTTTATGCTCAAATGCATAGGCCTATTGCCATTATTCCAGATATAGCTAAACGTGTCTAAAGTATGTTGGGGCTCCGGAGTGGCGCAGAGGTCTAAGTGCTAGAGACGTCACTACAGACCCTGGTTCGATTCCAGAATGTATCACAACTGGCGTGATTGAGAGTCCAATAGGGCGGTGCACAATTGGCCCAGCGTTTTCCGGGGGTTAGGGTTTGGCCGGGGTAGACCGTCATTGTAAATAAGAATTTGTTCTTAACTGACTTGCCTAGTTAAATAAAGGTACAATATAAATAAATACATGTTATATCTCAAACCTGGCATGAAGTGTTTCAAAAAAGCAAAGTACGCTTTCATTCTGCCATGAAGTGGGTATTGGTTTGGAAAATCTGTGTAGGCTATGCCCGTACGTAAAATGATATTCATAGTTGTAGAGGACGACATGAAAAACACAATGACTAAATACCTATATTACAGGTTGCTCGTATAGATTTTTAAAATCTATCTCATGTTCACAAATGTGTTGAGCGAGATAGGATTTGGGGCGGCAGGTAGCCTAGTGGTTGCTGGATCGAATCCCCGAGTTGACAAGGTAAAAATCCATCGTTCTGCCCCTATAATGTTCACTGGTAGGCCGTCATTGTAAATGAGAATTTTGTTCTTAACTGACTTTTCTAGTTAAATAAAAAATAAAATGAGTGTGCGTAAAAGTGGTGTTTAATCTGAAAAGTAGCCTATATGCTGCAATTAAAAATCCTTTACCTCTCCGACTCTGCTATTTTGAAGGTAGGCCTGATGTTATCTAGTATTATGAAAACATATGTCAATCTTCTTCTGGAATTGCTATCAGGTAACGATATGTACATTTTAGCTCTCAGGCGCAATTACGCATTTTATGGTTGATTTGCGTCAACGAGAGACGCACAAGGTCCAGCGATATGGACAATGTTTCAAATATAACTATAATGAAAACGTTTCAAGCAATACAAATAGGTTAAACTAGTGGCTGATTCTTCTCATTAGTCAGGATTTGTACATTGTGTTTAAATGGGATAGGCAGAAATACTCTCTCTCAATCTTTACCCTCTACCCAGATTATTTAAGTGCAACAACAGCCTCACTCATTCCAACCCTCACCACACACACGCGCGCGCACACACACGCGCGCACACAACCCCCAGACAGTAGTCTTTACATAGGGATCAGAATAGGCCCTCAAGGTCAAGGCCAAGTTTAAAGTGAGTCTGGCCCTCCCTGAAGGCTCTGTTTAGGCCGCTACCGACCAGGCCAGACCAGACCAGACCCGCCCCTGCCTGAGTAAATGCTCAAGTTCAAGGCTGCCTCTGTCTGTGTGTCATCATCACAAACACACAAGGCACACAAATACCATATAACGTTTGTAACCAGCACCTTCCTTTCATTTCAATTAAAGATAGACCTACAGAGCACAGGGCAAGTGACTAGGCTAGCCTATATACGCTCAATTAATACATGATTTATATAATAATGTATTAAGAATTCAATCTACAGTTTCCAAACGTATATTGAGATTACTCTTGAATAATTGTGCAATAGTGCAGGATGAGATTGCAGTATGTTATGCTGTATTTGGCGCGTTTGTCTGCTATGTCATGTCTCATGCGTACCGCGTCGATGCCACGCGCCTTGGCTCCTGGAGGTGCAAAGCATCCGCCTAATGGCACATGTTGTACTTGCGCACAGAGCTACTGTACGCAGGAAATGCCTTAATAACCCTTATTGTCAAACTTCCGGCCCAGTTGTCGAGGCTCATAATGACTTCACAAAGGGTCGGTGCATTTCACGGTTGTCTCGCTCTCCACGAAAATAAAAGGCATTTTCCTATACCCAAATCAAGGAATAAGGAATGGTAAGTGTCAAAATTGATTTGTAACCTAATATTAACTCTGCGTAATTGCGCAACTAAAACAAGGGGAGTGACTCGGAGGGAAGACAACAATAGAAAGAGTGGTGTACACGTGCAAATAAACTCAGGTTAAATATTTCCTAGGAGGGTAAATAAAATGTATTACCAATGCTTTGAAAACGGTAATATATTCCATTTCAAACTACTTGTCCATAAAACATATTCAAACCCCAAATCTATACAATAGCTAGCGTTATTTGGTATGAGTTACTTGCGAATACAGTAGGCTATACAGTTTGGAAATAATACATTAAACTATTAGGCTCCATCGTGGAATAAGTATGATATCATGCAGTTACTAAAGTTATTGAGGAGAACGTGTCGTGCGTAATTATAATGCATCACCAAACATGAATAGGTCTCACCAACATTTTTTTTACAAAAATAGATGCATGTAGCCAGGAAAAAAATCGGACTTGTGCGTGTGGATTCGAAATGTAGATACGAGACATGCCAATGACTATTAGGGTTAAAACCCTGGGCGTTTTGAAATTGACCAAAACCATATCTTGGAATTGAAGTTCTGTATTCAATATTCGAGAATGACAAGGTCTTAAAAGTGTAATGTAACGAGTAGCCAACAGCCCAACACAATATGGTTGTGTGCTATTTATTTGTTATGGCAATTCATTATTTACATCCAAGAACTGTCTGATCAGGTATGCTACGAATGTTTAAAAACAACAAATAATTCCTAATACACAAATAAATGCCAATTATTCAGCATACTAACCCTTTGCAAATGTCATGTAATTTCCCATTGCACCCTTGAGCACTTGGCAGAGATGGCGTGTTGCCATGGCCTCCCATTTAGCCCCTTGTGTGTTTCTGCGCCTGACCCATTTGGCTTGATTCTAAACTATTTCCAACCCTCTGTGTTGAGAAGATACGTAGCCTATAACTTTTCTTCCTGATGAAAATGCCGGATCCCGACATTTAGATTTAATTTATGTGAACAATGGACATAAATATGGCATCAACATTCTGAAAACAAGACCCTTAACAACGAACCATTGGGTGAATTATCGACGAATACTTTCCATATAGTAACTGTTTTCTTTAAATATGAACCAGATGTCAAAGCAGCCTTTTACAGTATTTGCAATCTCTAAAGAACCACCATTTGGTGCAGAGGACAGGTTGGGCGTTTCACCTCAAGTCACTACCGCAGGCCTGAGGCTCAACAGTTTTATTAGAGGGGCCACTCTTTCGCCATGAGGTCTAAGTCCCCAATGAGACTTTCGGGATACATTCAATGACCTAATAGTAGTCTATTTGTGTTTTCTAAAGTGGATTCGTGGAGCACAATACATACTAATCAAAGTAACCTAGTCCATTGCTGTAAAGTTGTTCTAGGCCTACATTTTGTCAACTGAATATTTGCAAAAATGCAAATACAGCAACATGCTTTAATTTACAGCAGACATGGTGGCAGTATTGTAATAGCCTACAGTTCTTGGACACTAGGCATGTTCACGTTATTTTCTATTTTCCGTGTCTTTACCATACTGATCTACCGCGCACTGAAGATTAAACGTTTTCCTAAATTGAACGTCATATAATATTATGCACCATTTTAAAGTATGCTAGAGCCTGTCTATTCAGTTGAAACCCTAAATAAAAAGATGTTGACGACTGAGGAAACATAGACATAGCTGTATAGACTAGCCTATAGTTTAATTATTTTGATAAGTTTTCTGCCCATGAAACATTGTCCATATATGGACCTTGCATGCTGAGTCGCCATTATAGAGGAGTGAGTATAACAGGGAGGCAAAAATACATTTTCCTGTATTGTAAATTAGTCGAAAATCTATATATTTTTGAAAGCAGATTTTGGTTGAGTTTTTAAATTAAATTTTCCAAGAGCTGGTTAGACAGCCTGACATGCGTGAAAAAAATAGATGTTTTTATTTGTTTGTACTAAAAAACGTGAGCTACAGCCGTGTAACTTCCATTTTCACGCTTCACAGCCATTAACATCAATACTTAAGGCTTAAATTCTAATCTTGAGTTTTACGCAAGGGAAAAAAAGCATGTTTAATCCTATTAGATCTGCAGCATAATCAACTTCACTGCTCTATCGAAACTATTATCACATTTGACGCTTGCTATTAATGAGAATCAACACCATTCAACCATTTTGCTATAATTTCCGACAGAATGTTAAGCAGCATGTGGTTACTAATACATAACAGTTGTCAAAAGGTCAAATTGACAGACCAGATCAAGGTCATTTCAATGAACATGAAGTCAGGCTATTTTTCAGGCTCAGAATAATGCAATATTATAACTGCAGTGTGGTAATTAATGTAGCTATATGCAGTTGTTAATTAAACCACTAAAGGTATCAACCAAGTATCATCAGCAGCAGCCCCAGCATCACCCCTATAGTCAAAGTGTAGCTAGAATAAATTGTGTGAAAAGTTTTAGGAAACAAAACCATGTTTCAGCACTGAAGTAAAAATGTTATTGGTGCTGCTTACTAATGGCCTTTATAACTAGTATCCCTACATAATCATCATCAACAACAACAAATCACCATCATCCTAATCATCATAGCCACAATGGTAACACAAAATACAAAATCTAAATGACTGAATTACTGTTATTGAGCTGGTTAAACTGGGTGAGTAAACAGTAGCAGTATTGAACATGAAACCAAGTTGTGAAATATACGAAATTGAAGTAGCCCGACGGCTATTTATTCCAAACGTCCTTTATGTCCGCTAGCACCAAAGAAAAGAGTGTGGAGTGTTACAACACTTTAGTAAGATAGAGTGGCTATTATGTGGTTACATAAATGCCTCTAACTGCTTCCAAATGCACCGCCATTAAATGGTTGGAATAATGATAAAGGAGTGCATGCTTTCTTGAGCTTTAGCCTAGATACAAAGTCTTCAGATTCTTCAGAATCTTCAGATTCATTAACAAACTGTTTTACCATTTGGAACTATTTGAAGAACTTTCAAATATATTCTAAATGATGTTCCCTGTCTCAGATACATCCTCAGCAATGATGAAAACAACAAGGGCAGTGTGACGCTTCACACACAGGCAGCCTGTCATTGTATTCGCATAAAGATCTTATGAAAATGACCCTACTCCTTTGAAGGGAATCATAACGGATCATTAGCACCAACCGTATAACTCTGACTATCATAAAGCCACAATAGAGATCATTTCAATGTCCAGTTGTCACTGTTATATGGCGTGTTATTGCAGTGTGGTGTCAGTTCATTTCATTTCAACCAGTTTCAACCAGTTCACATCAACATGGGTATTGTTGAATACCAATTTAAGTCCTTCTTTGCTATTTATAATGGAACTGTTATAACAAATGGCTATAGTTGAAATATGACTGGTAACATAAGATGTACGGTAGTAAGTGTGTAATTTGAATGGCATTCTGTAAGAACAAACTAGCAGATGAAAAACTGTCCACTAAAGAAGATTGACTCATTCTAACTGGAAATGGTTCCTACAAGACAATACGCAGTATGACTTCTTTCAGAAAAGCTTTGATGGTACAGGAAGGAGCATAACTACATAGAACAGGACACTACACTAAAAGCACATGTTTAGAATTAAGATAAGGCATAGACCCCTCATTATGAGTGGATGTCCTTTACTCTGTCAGGGAATCCTAACCCAACAAACATGCATGTGTAACTAGCAGTGATGTCTGCGGGAGAGTTGGGAGGAAATTTGAGTTACACATCTAAAGTTAGGACTCAGACCTTAGATATTGTGTGTGTGTGTGTTTATACGTGTGTGTGTGTGTGTGTGTACGTGTGTCCGTGCACAACCCACAAAAAAACAGACCTGGCAATCTGGCGACTTTCAGGAGACTGGGGTTCATTTCAACAATGTGCTGTACAGTATTATCAGGGTAAGTTACACCCAAGGCTTAAGTTCTCAGCACAAGATTTCATATAATAGTTGAATAATTACAAAAGTAAATTCTCATCACCACAAAACCAGGATTCATAACTTGGGTCCCGCAGATTGTTATGGAGACGCGCCATAATGTTCTCACGTGATCTTTAGTAGCAGTATCTGAATATACCCTACACTACTCTACTGTACACCATTCACTGTTTTTACCGGGATGCCTGCATATTGGCCTTGTTGGGCACCTTCCTTGCCATGGTTTAGGGCAGGGGTACTCAACTCTGACCCTACGAGGTCTGGAGCCTGCAGGTTTTCTGAGAAGTACCTGAAAAGTAATTGCACACACCTGGTGTCCCAGGTCTAAATCAATCCTTGATTAGAAGGGAACAATGGAAAAAATGCAGTGGAACTGGCTTCGAGGTCCAGAGTCGAGTTGGAGGGGTTTAGGGCCTTAATGACAAATATACACTCAGTGGCCAGGTTATTAGGTACACCCAGCTAGTACCAGGTCGGACCCCCCTTTGGATCCAGAACAACCTGAATTCTTGGGGAATGGATTCTACAAGGTGTGGCGTTCAAACATTGCTAAGTTGGTATCAAGGGACCTAACGTTGTGCCGGGAAAAGATTGCCCACATCCTTACACCACCGACATCAGCCTGTACCGTTGACAACAGGCAGGATGGGACCATGGACTCATACTGCTTATGCCAAATCCTGACTCTGCCATCAGCATGACGCAACAGCAACCGGGATTTGTCGGTTTGTGGTCCACCTGTTAGCTCGCATGATTCTTGCCATTCTTCTTCAACCTCTCTCATCAACGAGCTGTTTTCGCCCACAGGACTGCCACTGACTGGATGTTTTTTGCTTGTCGCACCATTCTCGGTAATCCTTAGACACCGTTGTGCCTGAAATGCCCAGGTGGCCAGCTGTTTCTGAGATAGTGGAACTGGAGCGCCTGGCACTGCCAATCATACCACGCTCAAAGTCACTTAGGTCACTCATGTTGCCCATTCTAACGTTCAATCGAACAGTAACTGAATGCCTCGATGACTGTCTGCCTGCTTTATATAGTAAGCCACAGCCACGTGACTCACTTTCTGTAGGAGTGAATAATGTTTTTGAATGGGGTCGGTGCACCTAATAAACTATGTTGAGGATATAAGACATGGTTCACAAGCATAGTGAGTGATCCGTCCATTAGCCCCTTAGTGGTCTTGTCACCAACATGCAGACTTTGCAAAGGATTTAGCACCTAAGCGAAGGGCATAGCATCAGGTACGTCCTTTGTATCATTAGTTATAGATACATAATTGTACCCTTGCAGTTTGTACTTTAAAAGAGCCAAAAGGTACACATTTGCCTTTTTAGGGTAGTACCACAGTGAAAAAGCTGTCTGATCCTTTTAAGTGGCAAAAATGTACCTATTGTGATGATGTCTCATCAAATTGGACACATAGGTAGGATGAAAACATGCCAACAGGATGTGTATGAGGTCAAAATGACCATCTGCTTCTGTAGTTATTGACAAAGTTGATGGAATTACTGTTAGCCCACATATACCGTCAACTATTGATCTAACATAATACAATCCCAAATTATGAGACACCATCATGGCAAGTAGTAACTAGGCAGGCAAGTTGAGTCATGACTGAAATAATACATATTTAAGTACATCGTTTAAGACAGAAGGCAACTTAGGCTACCTCCTCAGAAAAATACAAAAAGCAATAAAAACTATTCTGTATCATGCATATCCCTCATTTGAAAGATCTTTATCTAAAATGTTTGTCAAATATGGACCATTACAGATAGAAACCTACATAATTAGATAGTGAATATCATAAAGCAGATCAAGTGAGACTGAAAATATTACTTCGTCGAGTAAATCATTAAAAAAAGAAATCGATATTGCATACAGAAAAGTAGAGTTGAGCCGGTCTAGAGTATTAGAACAAATCCCCCCACAAAAAAACTGAAAGTCGACCAGGACACATTCTCAACAATAGACCTACTAGTATACTGCAATCTATCGAAGTTCTATATAATAGGCCTACAAGCACCTGACCTGCCTTTTGTAGACCTTCATTTAGGCCTACATGCACCTGACCTGCTTTTTGTAGACCTACATATAGGCCTACGCATGTACATTTTCAAGGACGATGAAGGAACCGGACACAAAAATGAATAGCGGCCCATGGAATGTTATTAATTGTCATCTATAACATAACGGACAAATAAATTAAAACAATCAATACTTCTCCCTGTGCTGTTATATTCCAGGACTCGAAGGACTCTCCAGGACTCTAAGGACTATATTTCTCTAAACATGAACTACAACTTGGGTGGCTGTTTTAAATGAGGATAGGCTGGATAAAATGATATTTAGGAAATCAATAATGACTGAGGTGCACGTTTCAATGGTTCAGTTTCCCATGACTAATAGACTCACCATCGACACAACCCAAGGTTCAGCTTGAACTGTAAAAGTTCAGAATAATCAACTCAATTTTGTTTTGATTAACGGACAGAAATATATCTGTATAATGACCACTACCATTACGACCGAGCTACAAGAGACACTGGCGGCCGTGTCGGATAATTATGACTGTGGTTTAGATTTCAGTCCTGATCATCAATTTAGAGGAATAAAAGCGTTTATGGCGGAGGAATTCCACACAGTTCCAGGCAGTGCTTTGAGTTCTGTTTCAGCTTGAGCACAGTAAATACCCGGGCTCGAATCATTACACACTTTCATCTTCGTTTTATAATGGCAGTCTGTGCAGTCGTTCAACCAACCTGAGTTTAATGGATGCGGAGACGAGAGCCAAGGCAAGTAACAAGAGCCTTACCTGAAAACGGTATTACGCACAGTTTATGCACCAGCCATTCTGTCGACTCTGAGCTCCAGACATTTATCGTAGACGTAGCCTACATGTTCTCCGTTATCAGTTGTATGACTCAAATTCACCTGCTAGAACATCTTGACAATGCGTTACGAAAAGTGCCTAAAACAAAAACTTTACTATAACCAAATATCTATGGTCATGACACAGAAAATACGTTTTGGGTTTGGCAGAATAATAACGGTGTTCTGACGCAACATCTTGGAGAGGGAAAAGCAATTGTTTTCCTATTAATGAAGAGAATTCATTTCCAAGTAGACCTACTTTTAATAGTTTTGTGAACTCCAAGAATGTCCATCAATGAAAACGAATTCTGCATATAAATGTTCCAGTCGTCATGTTTTCATAATAATTATGTATACTCTACTTTTAATAATACAATAGTATGCTTCTGCTTTGCCTAACAGCAGTGGGGCTATATTTATTTGATTGCGCTGGGTTGGTTTGACAATGACATGGTGGTAGGCAATAACAAATATAACCAAACATTCAAATCCGAAGCGGTAATATATATATATATATAAAACAGGAAACATTTCGGGAAGAATGTATTCGATAAATTAAAAACGAGGTGAACGTTTAAGATGACAAGTACACTATCCATAAGGAACCTCAAAAGGCAACACGCACGGTTATTTTGTCCCTCACAAGAAACAAATGTTTGGGTCAAATTATAGGCCTAAGCTTACTAATAATTTTGAAATGACTATCATTAGGCATGTAATTGTAATAACTTGCACACGTGATTGTGTTATAATGGAGGCTGTGTGCACTCCTTGTGATGTGTGTGCATCACCCACGTTTTCACCACGATTAGCCTATCCGCACAATATAGGACTCTATAGGACTCACCTGCACTGTAGGTAAGCGTCAAACCCATGGGGGGGCACACCTGTTATTGAATATTTTGACAAGTACACACTCATTACTTGATTTACCCACAATCAATTCAAGTTCACTATATTACATAAGGCAGAGGGAAGTAAACCTTTGCGCAAATGCATTAACCTCGATAAAAGATTGAAATATGTACAAATTGAGAATTGCAGTATAGGCTACCTTATCTATACGTTTAAATTGTTTTTCATAACTGAATAAATACGTACGACCCTTGCATACGCTAAAACGACCTGTCAGAGATTAAGCAAAAATAAAGAAATACAAATAACAGATGCCAAAGAGTCAGACAAACGGAACCACCGAAGTCTATATTTTAAAATGTTTAACCTTTATTTAACTAGGCAAGTCAGTTAAGAACAAATTCTTATTTCAAATTACGGCCTACCCCGGTCAAACCCGGACGACTCTGGGCCAATTGTGGGCCGCCCTATAGGACTCCCAATCACGGCCGGATGTGATGCAGCCTGGATTCAAACCAGGTACTGCAAGTGACGCAGTGTCTTAGACCACTGCGGCACGCGGAAACTCTATAACCTATATTGTGTGCGTGTCAAGCTTATATTTGTTTCCCCAACATAAACAGTGACAGTGTTTTTTAAATGTATTTCTTATTTAACCTTTATTTAACTAGGCAAGTCAGTTGAGAACAAATTCTTATTTACAATGACGGTCTACCAAAAGACAATAGGCGTCCTGCGGGGACGGGGGCTGGGATTAAAATGAAATATTTTGGACAAAACACACATCACGACAAGAGAGACAACACTACATTAAAGAGAGTCATAAGACAACAACATAGCATGGCAGCAACACATGACAACACAGCATGGTAGCAACACAACATGGTAGCAGCGCAAAACATGGTGCAAACATTATTGGGCACAGACAACAGCACAAATGGAAAGAAGGTAGAGAAAAGTGTAGGTCCCTCTTGTACTGTACACAGACAACATCTGCTTCGGGCTTGACAAAGAGGCCATGGGCCTTTGCCAAACGTCGTTAAATTAACAAACTCCTGTTTCAGTCAAGGGAGAAGGATTGGCATCGACTCCCACCGATCTCTACAGGGGTGGTTGGTTTATTTCGGTCTCAACAATGAATAAGCGTCACGTTGAGTCATAATGAAACGCACAGAACAGCTTCAAATGGCATAACGTATCGTTCTCTGGTCCAATATGGCAAACCGAATGTTAACGACACTGCAATATGTAAGAAACATGACATCATAAATACATACCATCATGGGGTTGCTCAACATACACGGACGTTTATTTAATGTTGTTATTCTTGGGTGGTGACGTGCTGGTTGATCCATCACCACTTTAAATTAGACTTGAAAAACACAGGCTGACTTAAATGTCCTAAAACGTTAAATGAACACAACAGGCCTAGCACTTGTGCTAATATACATTTTTTTTTCCAAGACAGAAAATGAGCAAATTCATAACTCTAGCATAACTCAATTGATTAGTGAACTGAAAGAATATATGTTGAATCATAACCGCTTGTTCCATAATATCACATTTCGTGAAATAGGCCTACGTACAATATTTAGGCCTACGTTGAGGACAGCAAGGGATGCGGCTACAAATAATTAAATGAAATTATTTTGTAAATTGGCCTAATTATGAAACTAATGCTATTGGAATAAGTTTAGTAGGGGAAATGTATAATCTAAATCTTACATTAAATGGTGCAAAAACAAATCAGCTATAGGTTACCTATGCCATATGACGAATTCCATGCAACTTGACAGTCATGCATCTTTGTCACTGATATATATTAATTTCTGCAACAAATGCCGATTATTTCCAAATGTAGGATATGTTTTGATTGTTAAAACTAACGAAAACTGTGGCATAAGCTATCGTGTTTGGAAAATATTCGGAGAAGGAGAATTAGAATGAAAAAAAATCGGAACAAATGAAAACTAGATATTTAATATAGCCTTATCCGTCATTGGCAGCAATTCATTTGTGCTGTTGATCCTCTGACCTGAAACTAACATTGACCACCAAGGTCTGCGTTTTATTAACTGAATGATAATTCCTTCAACGAATATCGGCCAGGACCTAATTTCCCAGTGAGTTTGTACCTTAAGCATTATGATGATCGTACCAGATGCATCTTTATTTTTGGTTCAACTTTTTAAGTTTCTCAAACAAGCACGTCGAGAGAACGTTCGATAAGTGCGTCGTTAGACCGTGTAGTTAAATGGGAAAGAAAAGCAGCACTGCTCTCGGATCAGCTTTCTCCATTCAAATTATTCCACAATACTGACGACAGGTCAGATCCCAGAGAGATATTACAACCTATTGCTGCATTAGGCTATTGAAGCTTACCAAATAATAATGCACTAAATCACAGATTGGGCACATCATTGCCCACACGTTGTCTGTCACACACCATGAAACACATCGGCTCCTAAAGATATACACGAGGGTCAACTATCACTGTTTTAACTGGGAACGGAACATTAATATTTCAAGCAAGCTTATCAGTCCTCCCTATTAATTAGCTTATTGCCCCATCCTCTATAGATTTCTATCTATATACTCCTCTATCTAAATGTTCCTCTTCAACTCGGTGACCAAACACAAGTGGTACTCTGCACCCTCGTTCAATGACAGCCTTCCGAAAGTGGGCAGTTAGTGGTCTGATCATAAGGGGGCGCTCAGTGCCTAAACCCACAAACCCTTTTCTGCCCCCAAAACATGGGAGGGTATACGCTATGGGAAGCTCAGAGGGTAGGCCTATATTTAGTCAATATACCTTAATAGCAGAATGCATTCATGTGACCTACTGAATTGGATTTAGAGATAGGTCATTGGAATCAGAGATAGGTCATTTCAGCGTAAACTGTTTAATTAATTAATTTGTTAGTCTTTGTATAATACTCGATAGACGTGTGTGGTTAACGTCTACATTGGGGTAGAGAAGAGGGTCCAGATGTCCAGAACATCGTTTCCCACATCGATGTTTCCCACATCGAATCACATCCAAGTTCTACATGCATTTGGAAAGTATTTTGTAGACCAATTTTGATTGAATAGCGGCCAAATATGACTCTGGTTATTTGATCAGTCTGAATGTCCAGGATGATTGTCAGTTAATTATATACAATACCAATCCAAAGTTTGGACACACCTACTCATTGAAGGACTTCTCTTTCTTTTTTTCTCTTAAAAAAACAACCATTTTCTACATTGTCGAATAATATTGAAGACATCAAAACTATGAAATAACACATATGGAATCATGTATTAACCAAAATACTGACAAACAAATAAAAATATATTTTATTTTTGAGATTCTTCAAAGGAGCCACCATTTGCCTTGATGACAGCTTTGCACACTCTTGGCATTTGCTCAACCAGTTTCACCTGGAATTCTTTTCCAACAGTCTTGAAGGAGTTCCCACATATGCTGAGGACTGGTTGGCGGTTTTTCCTTCACTCTGTGGTCCAACTCATCTCAAACCATCTCAGTTGGGTTGAGGTCAGGTGATTGTGGAGGCCAGGTCATCTGATGCAGCACTCCATCACTCCACTTCTTGGTCAAACAGCCCTTACACAGCCTGGAGGTGTGCTGGGTCACTGTCCTGTTGAAAAACAAATGATAATCCCACTAAGTGCAAACCAGATGGGATGGTGTATCGCTGCAGAATTCTGTGGTAGCCATGCTGTTTAAGTGTGCCTTGAATTCTAAATAAATCACAGACAGTGTCACAAGCAAGCACCCTCACACCATCACACCTCCTCCATGCTTCATGGTGGAAACCACACATGCGGACATCATCTGTTCACCTACTCTGCGTCTCACAAAGGCACGGTGGTTGGAAACAAAAATCTCCAATTTGAACTCATCAGACCAAAGGACACATTTTCACCGGTCTAATATCCATTGCTCGTGTTTCTTGGCACAAGCAAGTCTATTCTTATTATTGGTGTCCTTTAGTAGTGGTTTTATAAAATGCAAATGAATTACTTAAAAATCATACAATGTGATTTTCTGGATTTTTGTTTTAGATTCCGTCTCTCACAGTTGAAGTGTACCTATGAGAAAAATTACAGACCTCTACATGCTTGTAAGTAGGAAAACCTGCAAAATTGGCAGTGTATCAAATACTTGTTCTCCCCACTGTAGGTGTTCCTTTTGTCCAGGTGGGAAATGGCAGTGTGGAGTGCAATGGAGATTTCATCATCTGTGGATCTGTTGGGGCAGTTTGCAAATTGGAGTGGGTATAGGGTTTCTGGGATGATGGTGTTGATGTGAGCCATGACCAGTGTTTCAAAGCACTTCATGGCTACAGACGTAACTGCTACGGGTCGGTAGTCGTTTAGGCAGGTTACCTTAGTGTTCTTGGGCACAGGGACTATGGTGGCCTGCTTAAAACATGCTGGTGTTACAGACTCGGACAGGGAGAGGTTGAAAATATCAGTGAAGACACTTGCCAGTTGGTCAGCACATGTTTCAGTGTTATTTGCCTCGAAGCGAGCATAAAGGTAGTTTAGCTCGTCTGGTAGGCTCGTGTCACTGGGCAGGTCTCGGCTGTACTTCCGTTTGTCTCCTGTAATGGTTTGGGGCGGCAGGGTAGCCTAGTGGTTAGAGCGTTGCACTAGTAACCGGAAGGTTGCAAGTTCAAACCCCCGAGCTGACAAGGTACAAATCTGTCGTTCTACCCCTGAACAGGCAGTTAACCCACTGTTCCTAGGCTGTTGTAAATAAGAATTTGTTCTTAACTGACTTGCCTAGTTAAATAAAGGTAAAATACATTTTAAAAATGGTTTGCAAGCCCTGCCACATCCGACGAGCATCAGATCCGGTGTAGTACGACTCGATATTAGTCCTGTATTGATGCTTTGCCTGTTTGACGGTTCGTCAGAGGGCATAGCAGGATTTCTTATAAGCTTCCGGGTTAGAGTCCCGCTCCTTGAAAGTGGCAGCTCTAGTCTGTAATCCATGGCTTCTGGTTGGGGTATGTACGTACAGTCACTGTGGGGACGACGTCATCAATGCACTTATTGATGAAGCCAATGATTTATGTGGTGTACTCCTCAATGCCTTCAGTGGAATCCTGTAACGTATTCCAGTCTGTGCTAGCAAAACAGTCCTATATCTTAACATCTGCTTCCTCGGACCACTTTTTTATTGATCTAGTTACTGTTGCTTCCTGCTTTAATTTTTGCTTGTTAGCAGGAATCAGGAGGATAGAATTATGGTCAGATTTTAAAATGGAGGTCGAGGGAGAGCTCTGTATGCGTCTCTGTGTGTGTGGAGTATAGGTGGTCCAGAGTTCTTCTTCCTCTGGTTGCACATTTAACATGCTGATAGAAATTTGGTAAAAATGGATTTAAGTTGCCCTGCATTAAAGTCCCCGGCTACTAGGAGTGCTGCCTCCGGGTGAGTGTTTCTCGTTTGCATATGGCGGAATACAGCTCATTCAATGCTGTCTTAGTGGTGGTATGTAAACAGCTTCAAAGAATACAGATGAAAACTCTCTCGGTAGGTAGTGTGGTCTACAGCTTATCATGAGATACTCTACCTCAGGTGAGCAATAGCTTGAGACTTCCTTAGATATCGTAAACCAGCTGCTGTTTACAAAAATATATAGACCGCCGCCCCTTGTCTTACCAGATGCCGCTGTTCCATCCTGCCGGTACATCGTCTAACCAGCCAGATGTGTGTTGATGTTGTTGTCGTTCAGCCACAACTCCGTGAAGCATAAGATGATACAGTTTTTAATGTCCCGTTAGTAGTTTAATCTTCTGCTTACCTCTGCGATTTTATTGTCCAAAGATTGCATGTTTGCTAGCAGAATGGAGGGAAGTGGGGGTTTATTCGATCGCCTACAAATTCTCAGAAGCCCGACCTTCGCCAACTCTTTCTCCGCCTCCTCTTCACGCAGATCACAGGGATCGAGCCTGTTCTCGAGGAAGCAGTGTATCCTTTGTGTCGAGCTTGTCAGAGTCGTGAAAGGAAAAAGAGGATTCTGCT
Source organism: Oncorhynchus nerka (assembly GCF_034236695.1). NCBI lineage: Eukaryota > Metazoa > Chordata > Actinopteri > Salmoniformes > Salmonidae > Oncorhynchus > Oncorhynchus nerka. Next base: position 8,418,871 of record NC_088421.1, read on the forward strand.
AGTCCATGGTGAGTAATCGCAGTCCTGATGTCTAGAAGTTATTTTCAGTCATAAGAGACGTTAGCGGCAACATTATGTACAAAATAAGTACAAAAATAAGTTACAAACAACGCAAATAAAAAAAACACAATCGGCTGGGGGCATGTAAAACGTCTGCCATCCGCTCCGGCACCATCTTATCCTCTGCAGCAGAGGTTAACTCTGGGTCTTCCTTTCCTGTGACGGTCCTCATGAGAGCCAGTTTCATCATTGATGGATTTTGCTACTGCACTTGAAGAAACTTGAAAAGTTCTTGACATTTTCCGTATTGACTGACCTTCAAGTCTTAACGTAATGATGGACTGTCATTTCTCTTTGCTTATATGGGCTCCCGAGTGGCACAGCGTTCTAAGGCACTGCATCTTAGTGCTAGAGGTGTCACTACAGACACCCTGGTTCAAATCCAGGCTGTATCACAACCGGCTGGGATTGGGAGTCCCATAGGGCAGAGCACAATTGGCCCAGCGTCGTCTGGGTTTGGCCAGTGTAGGCCTTCATTGTAAATAAGAATTTGTTCTTACCTGACTTCCCTAGTTAAATAAAGGTACAATTTTTATAATAATGGAGCTTTTCTTGCCATAATATGGACTTGTTCTTTTACCAAATAGGGCTATTTTCTGTATACCACCCCTACCTTGTCACAACACAACTGATTGATTGCCTCAAACGCATTAAGGAAAGAATTTCTTATAACCTCCCTGGTTAGAGTCCCAATCCTTGAAAGCAAATGAGCTTTTAACAAGGCACACCAGTTAATTGAAATGCATTCCAGGTGACTACCTCATGAAGCTGAGAGAATGCCAAGAGAATGCCAAGAGTGTGCAAAGCTGTCATCAAGGCACAGGGTGTCTACTTTTAAGACATTTGCGTAACACTTTTTTGGTTACTACATGATTCCATTTGTGTTGTTTCATAGTTTTGATGTCTTCAATATTATTCTACAATGTAGAAAATAGTACAAATAAAGAAAAATACTTGAATGAGTAGGTGTGCCCAAAATTTTGACTGGTACTGTATATTTTTTTAAGTAAAGAGAGAATGTGCAAACTTCACACTTCACAGATGTTTAATGGCTGATATCAATCATTTATAATAATCTGTCAAGTAACAGACAGGTCCATATAGCAATATATAGGCGTACCAACATGCTAACCTGTATTCCAAGCTCCATTTGACCGGGTTTGACCCGGTTTCCCCCAGACAGAATACAAGCAGTCAGTCAACGTGGAGCCACTCAGCCATGTGATCAAAGTGTCTATGTATAACAATACAAACATCAACTTGGGTGATATCAGTAGCCTAAACCATCCTTCAGCCCCATGTCCGCCGATTAAACCACGTGCATACTCTGTCTCTACGTCTGGAATAGGAGGATAGACAGGTGGACCACTGCGCACCCAGGTTGCCACCCTCTCCCGATGGTCCCCATTTCCATGACCACTCCGGTGGGGCTATGCAACGTTTATCGGGGCAAGGAAAGGTTTATACGTTGGGGAGCGGGACAAAGAGATGCAGAGTCTCTTCCACCAGTCTTATAGCCTACCCGGAGGCCACACGTTGGTATTTTATTTAATTTTAATTTTAAATAAGCCTACCCTACTTGCCGAGCGAACCCGTGACAACTAAACACTTCCTATTCCCAAATCAGACAAAAATGACGTTTCAATTCAGCCATCTCTGCAATTCACTTTTCACAATGACAAATCGATGAGAATTAGGCGGCTATGCATCAGATTTAGTTTAGGTCTATGATGAACAAATCTACTCGATAGAATGTATTATCGATCCCCTCAGTGGAGTTAACACTCTTTCATCATCGATGGGATCAGGACTGGATTAAGCATTGCAACAGGGTTCTGATGGAACATAATCCAATGATCACGTTGACCAGTCAAATCAGCACCCCATTTACAAGTGCGCACTAGGCGCGACTGTATTGACACATTAGTAAGCACATAAAGTAGAATATTTCCTCTGATTTTAAAGGTACCAACTCGTATTTCAACGGGGGACTCTGATACATTTTGGAACCATATTTCATTTCAAATGTGTTAAATGCGTGTAGCTACGTTAATATTTATGTTTGACTCTGTAGCCGATCAATAATATGTTTTTACAATGTTTTAAAGCATGTCTCTGTTTCAATAATCATGAACGTCATCATCGCCAAATGTGTTTACATAGGCCTAATTATATCAGTGAATGAGTTGGTGTTTTAAATACTATTTATGCCAAACTATACGTCTAAACTGTATTAAATCGGTCTACACTATCTGAGAAAATTTTAAATGGCCAGTTATGCACACATTTACGAACATTAAGGTTCTAATGATTGACTTCCAAAAATACAAACATCAAACGCCACGGAACAATGAGGGTTGGTCTATTTCGACATGGAAGCTTCTGTGACAGTAAGGAAAGGGAGGTCGATCTTAATTCTCCATAACAAAAGTACAAAGACTGGTCGGAGACCAAAGACAATTGAACACCTCCTTCCCTCCTTGCGCCCAGGCGGCGCCTTTGCGGTTAGACCGTGTCTCTCATTAGCAAAAGATGTCTCGACCAGGGAGATATAAACGCTAAAAAGAAGGAGGGGGATTCAAACCGGGCGACAAAACAACTAATCCCATCTATGTAAACGAATTTGGCTCAAGTCTGCAGACAGAGCGTCAACAAGGCATGGAAAGAGACACCAATTTTGGATGATACAGTGGCGCACGCATTGGGAATCATTTGAATTTTAGGAGAACATTTTTAAAGGAGTAAACTTTGTTAATTAAACTTGAAGCCAGGACACAAATAAACTACAAGAAACGACATTATGCGTAAGTAGCCCTAAAGTATTCTCAAATATTTTAGTAGTCTGTACGTAGCCTTGGCTTTCACGTGCTGTGGAAGCCAACCGATAATGTGATCTAAGGCTGTTATTTTTTAGGCCCGTGCTACTTTAGTAATTACGCATTGCCAAATAGTATGCTACGGGTGTTATATCTCGACTAGACTGCAACGACCGTGACAGACTTCTGTTTGGTATACCCTTTCGAATAGTAGGCCTATCCTATTGAGAAGTTTGGATCCAACCAGTTTGCAACAGACATCCACTTTAATTTCTAGAATGAAATCAAAACTGTTCTTTTTCATTTAACTTTACGTTCAATGTTTGTAATTTTCAGTTGCAGAGGGCAGAGAAACGCCGGTCGCCACAGTGGTTGATACAAACAGTGGACATGGAGATGAGCCATGCCCGCGCAGCTCAGTCAATTTTATTGACCAAGGTCGGCGACACCGTACTGCCTTTACCCGGGAACAACTGTCCCGCCTGGAGCAAGAGTACCTCAAGGAGAGCTACGTTTCTCGACCGAGGAGATGTGAACTGGCGACAGCACTGAACCTCCCCGAGACCACAATCAAGGTAGCTTACCCTAATGCACACATGGAAATTCTATTTAATTACCTCTCATTCTTGATCATTTTGAGAGTTAAGACTACACTTGGCCCTGACCAACTTAGTCACTTTAATATGCATATAAACGGCTTTACCTTTATCTAAACTATTTGAGGATATTTTATGAATGACAAGGAATGCAAGGCATGACTTCATAAATGAGGGAGTTTAGCAACAGCTTCTGGCATTCACTTTTTTATAGGTAGGGAGTGTCAGTTCAGGCTCCCGAACTACCAGTTTAACAGTGATGGTTTAACAGTGATGGTCCAACCTTACCTGAATGTAAACAAAGCACATTTGTGATGTATTATAGTGTGGGTCTACAGTAATTTATCATTGAGAAATGTGAAGCAGCCCAGGTGTAGTGGGCATCTCAGTTGGTCACTCCTTCCTTCCTCTCCCCCCAACCCCAGGTATGGTTCCAAAACAGGCGAATGAAGGACAAGAGGCAGCGTCATTCTCTCAGCTGGCCACACCCCCTGGACCCCAACCTGTGTGCCCTGATGGTGAGCCAGGCTGCAGCAGGCTTACCTTACTCCTTTCTCTCTCCCCTCCCCCTGCACCTCTACTCTCACCACGGAGTGGGGGCAGGTGCCCCCTCTGTTCCCAGCCCCTTCGCTGCTCCCCTCAGGCCACTGGATCCCCTGCGCCTCTCTCACTCCCCCTACCCCAGGCCGGGTGGTATACCCCCAACGGCCCTCTACCCCCATTCCAATGTGATGCACCATCCCGCCACTTGCCCCTGCCCCCTCTGCCTCCACTGGGGATCAGACCAACTGTTCAAAGCCAGAGGGCTGAGCGCTATCGGCCTGAATGGACCATGCAGTCCCAAAACTATGGCTGCCAGTCTGGACAGGAGGGAAGAGGTGCCTTTGTCCAGATGAAGTTTGCTGCAGTAGCTACCAGGAAATGATGATATGAAGTCAATGGTGGTGATAGTACATTGAGCACAATCACACCTCACGATCAGATAAACTGCCCTCCCTGGAGGAGTGCAATTTGATCTAGCTTTCCATGTTGTTAGAGCTCTAGATTTACATGTGTCTGTCTGTAATAACACAGCTGGGGATGTTAATATTGTTTTATTTATTTGTGTGAAATGCAACGTTCTTTCCAGATCAATGATCTTGAAACATTCCGGCCTTCACACATACGGTAGCTAATACTGGGGATGACCTTGAGGCAATAAGAAACGTTCATTTTGTTGTAATTGCGTGTTATTATGTGCAAGAACGAGAAGTTTCATTCTAACTGGTGATTCACTAAAAGGCAGAGGAGTTCCATTAGTAGAATGTCCAATTAGACATTGAAGGTAAAACAATATATTTAAAAAACCTAGACATTTTCCAGTCCATAGAAATTCACATATTTCACTGTTTGCTCTGATAATCAAGTATGAATCTCAACACATGAGAAATGGCTTTGCAGAAACTACTGTTGCTCATGTGTTTGTCTGATGTTTGCACTATTCTATTATCTTGTCTAGAATTGAAGAGAATTGCATACAGTGCCAGAATATGTGAAGGCGCAAAGTGTAGATAAGATTTTCCTTTCCATCTTTCGGAATATGCAATGAAATATTTTAGTTAATACATATTGATGAGAAATCTCTGGTTCAATATTTTAAAGAACAAATTGTGATTGAGTACACTCGTTTGCATCAACAATGACATATATTACTCTGTCAAGCATATACTTTTACAAAGTAAATTAAATAAATAAACGCAACACTTCACAAATCAATCTACATTTTCAATGTACTTTTGAATGGTTCAATTGCACACATAGAACCTATATTATAATCATATGACTGTGTCTTATCTGATAACAGTTCCTTGGTCTAGGGCAGCAATACCTTTTAGTGTAAGGACAGAAGCTGGGAGACAAGAAGCAAGTACAGGGAGTGAACATTTAATAAACAACGGACATGAAACAACATGGGCAGCATCTGGACAGGGGAAACAAAAGGACATTAATGCTGACACAGGGATCAAACTGAGGAAAAGACAGATATAGAGGGGGCAATCAACAAAGTGAAGGAGTCTGGGTGAGTCCACTGAAACGCTGATGCTCGTAATGATGGTGATTGGTGTGCGTAATGATGGGCAGCATGGTGCCCTCGATCGCCAGGGAGGGGGAGCGGGCGTGACAGTACCCCCCCCTCTAGGGGCGTCACCCGGCGACCCACCTGGACCTGCCTGACGGGCCGGCCGAGGCATGGAAGCTGGCTGAGGCGTGGGAGCCCGACGAGCTGGCTGAGGCGTGTGAGCCCGAAGAGCCGGCTGAGGCATGACTTGGGGTGGGAGCCTGCAGAGCCAACCGAGGCAAGGAAACCTCTTGAGCCAGCTAAGGCGTGGAAACCTGACGAGCCAGCTGAGGCATCCCCGGGTCCTTCGACAGCAGCACACGGACCTGACGTCACCAACCAAAACAAAAAACAATATGGGTGTCAGCATTCTGTAAAGACAGACGCTGGGAGACGAGAAGCAAGTACAGGCAGTGAACAATTAATAAACAAGGGACGTGAAAGAGAACACGGACAGCATCTGGACAGGAGAAACAAAATGACATTAATGCTGACACGGAGATCAAACGGAGGAACAGACAGATATAGAGGGGGCAATCAACAAATTGAAGGAGTACGGGTGAGTCCAATGAAACATTGATGCGAGTAACGATGGTGACAGGTGTGCGTATTGATGGGCAGCCTGGCGTCCTCGGGCGCCAGAGAGGGGGAGCGGGAGCAGGCGTGACAGTTAGACTTGTTTAGATTACTGTAAGTAGTTCTTTGTCTGATTCAGCAGTAATCCCAGACGGACTGTAGACACAGAGGCTATCAATTACATTATTGCTATTTATTGATGTTCAGGTGCCCTGTTATTATAGATTGTATTACACATACAGAGACTGCATGTTCTTACCAGGCTAAAAATAGAGAAATTATAGTACAGGCCAAAACATCAACAGATAGGAGATGGGAGGTCAAATATGGACAGATTTTTTTAAAAGGACAGAGCGATGTACATAATCGTTAAAATGACGAATAGAAGCCCTCACTGATGTATGCCATAATCAAAGTAATATTATACTGTAGGTCTGGGAATAAAACAATATCAAAATATCCACCTCTCATTGAAGCTGAAAACAAATGAATAGCCTTCTGCTGGACATGGTTGCAGCTGTGTGCCATTATGTGAAACTGCAAAGCACAACAACCCTCCACATCTTGTAAATTGTTCGTAGAGTGGTCATAAAATGTTCTGGACAGAAATCCGCAAAACAATGTTTGTAATGTAGCTCTGTTAACGTCGTAAAACAGAAACATGGATGGAAGAGTTCGCCCTCCCAATTAGAACACAGCTCTGATAATCAGACTGGAAGTCTGGTTTAACAAGTTGACCATCGGGACAAACACACTCTGCTCCAACTCAAACCTGTGCTGTTATCAAGAAGAACAACAGAACATCACACTGCCTTTCTATACTGTAGTCCCAAACACTGAGTGTCCATACAACCGTTTCTTTGCAAGTCTGTCATCTCTTGAAAAGGTGATAAACCGGGCTACTGGAAAACAGGATAATTCTACTTCGCAAGTCTTAAAACTTGTCGAGGTCACCCTTCTCAAATGTAGATCAAACACTACTTTAATGATTTACCTACAGGAGCGGTCTAGAATATATTACAGTATGTGTAACAATGTTTTACTGCACGTCTTTTTGAAAACAAGAACTTTTACAGTGATATGGATACAGTTCACTGAAAAATCAATAGGGCACTTAAAGAAAAACAAACCAATAACTGCAGCACTATAAGTGCTTGCTACTGTATGGTACATTTTGGGGTGTATTAAGGTGACCGAATGAAGTTCAATGGAAGTTTTCAACCCTATGTTCGTTTCAAATGAAATCAGTCTAGATTGATTGCTTTTATCTAAGCACTCATAATGATTGGGCAGATGATTTCTAAGTGCCAGCAGTGGCTTAGATTACCCTGTGGTCTCCACACCTGCACAGGTGCTTAACAAAGTATAGGGAGAGATTAGTCTGTCTGAACACAGCTTATGTTGGCGGGACACCAAGGGGAAGAGCAGCCATTTGTGAAGGCTCTTCTGTCTAGGGTTCATCTACACAGCTCTATTGTGATCATGCGTTTGCCTGACTAAATATGACTGGCTACCGAGACTGTCGAGGACAGGTTATATAAAACAATTAGTATCAGCATTGGGAAAGGAACTCCAAAAAAAAAAGTTGTTGCAACCACAACATTGTATTAGAATGGTAAATCATATGTCGTCATGAGTGGTCATCGTGCCCTTGGATGAAATGACAGAATACATTTGTAAGCAGTTTATTGTTGCATAAATTAGTTAGCAATTTACCTCCAATAAAATCGCTTGTGAGAGGCGCAACCTGCTGGAATGGTGTCAGCTTTTATAGGGACCAAAGGGGATGGAGAATTGCGGTCGTATCCAGGTCGGTCACAGTAGCAATGATGGACAAGGTCTCTCAATCACCAGTCTGTCCTCTGCAACGTAGCTGGCGTAAGATACAAGTAAAAACCTGTTGTCTGAATCACAATCCCCTACCACCGTCTTGACCAATGCTACTCCAGACCAGCACAATCCCTCAGGATTCAAAGCACAATCTCCAATTCAAAGAACAATCTCAGAGTTCTGAGCTCAAAGAGCTTTTGTCTTTCATATGAACAGTGATTGCTGAATGAAGGAATGAAGCGATAGGGAACGGCCTCTGTAAATGCCATGGAAACACCAGCTGGGAACAGACAGAGGAGAATCTCTTTCCCTCTGGAAGTCTGCATAGGTAATAAGATCAGACAGACACTGGAAAGGAAGGCTTTCTAACTAGAGAACTATGGGCAATCCAAGCAGCGAAAGCAGAGCAGACAGTAAAATCTCTGTTTCCCATCCAGCGTTTCTGCCTGTGTCTGGGGAACGCCACTGTGTGATGTTTACTTTATCCTGCTGCTGGACATGCTAACGACATGCTAACGTAGACTCTTTCTCTTAATGGCATCAACAGCCACAATGCTCTGCAACTAGACTTCAACACTTTTATTTCCACATGCAGCTCATAGTAAGAAATTGTTTACGTTTTGGATTGGTTCACGGACCTTAAACAAGTTCTTGAAATGGCATCAAGTAAATAAGGTATACTTTGTAACCCCCCCCCACCCCAATGATGAATTAATAAGTACTTTCAAATATACTTAATATTGTAAATATGACATTAATGACTACTATGTGACTTGACAGAGATATATTCACAAGAAGCTGCTGAGGTGCTGGATTGTGTTTAACAACTAACCATAACTACGCTCAATGTAATGTTTCCAAATGGAGGCCTACCTTTTTAACCTTCAGCTACCAGACATCTTGTTTTTTTAAATGCTTCCCCTTGTGTTTCCCACTAACCCTCACAGCCAGCCAGCCAGCCAGCCAGCCAGCCAGTCAGTTCCACAAATGGGATATAAATACTGCGGTGGATAACCATCAGCGCTTCAGACAACAGGACAAGTTACAGCCTGAGCATAAGCACCTGCTAGTTCGAGTTGAAATGATGTACCCACCTGAACATTTCAAAACAGCGCTCTGTAAAACATGAACGAGTAGTAACAGATATCGATTTAGATGTTTAGACATTTTTGTTAATTTGATGAAAAAGTCACAGAGACTAAATTGCTGTGTCTCTCGGTGGAAGTGGTCAGATTGAGGAGTAATGTCTCTTGATGATGCTTGATAGATGAACCAATGTTCCAACCACATTCCCATCTAGGAAAAATCATCTTGGCAGAGGTAAAACAAGTGTGAGCATACAATCCACAAGCATGCCTGTAGTTATGTTGACATGTACAACATACAGTCTCAACGAGTCTCAGATCGGCTGGTTTGGCTTGTTCATGGAAGGGACAGCAGTCTTGCCGGTATCTACGTCCATAGCTTCTTCTTTCACCAGGTCCCGGGAGTGATGGTGGTCGATGGCCTAATCACAGCAGTTGACCACGGTCTGGTCTGTAGCCTGGTATATCTACCATCACTCCGTACGATGCCACAAAGTGTCCGCCGGAGAGCTGCGGCAGCCAGATGTGGGCTGCCGGAGTGAGAGCCTTGTGCTGCATCCACTTTAGGTCACGGGCCGAAGACAAAGACAGCTGCTGTGCTTTCCCCAACAGGTGTAGGAAAATCTTATTTCACCCACCTTGTATTACCTATTTGCGCAAAACCTCATGAGAGGTGATATTTGTTACCACAAACAATCTTATATGTCATTAGCTGATTTCCTACCTGCTGTTCTGTGACAGGGCCATGATGTGTATTGGCCGCTTGGTCATAGGGGCTAGCTTAGAGATGGTGTAGAGGCCTGGGGAGCGCTGGGTCCTTCACATACCTGAGGGAGGGGCAGCCTGGGGTGGGGCAGCCTCAGGGTGGTAGGGGGAGAGTCCTGCATGTGCATTTCAGCAAAGCTGCTGTTGTTGTTACCCAGCTTACCCAGAGAGGCACTGAGGATGAGTCGTGGGGGAGGGAGGGAGGGGAAAGGTTAGGTGAGGAGTATGTATGACAAACGATAGGGATCTCTATCAATGTGGGGCAAGCAGGCATCACAGAAAAAGGAAGAAGTGGAATAGTTAGTAGTTCACTTACTGGGTAAGAGGAAACATTGTTCACTCCGAATCGGTGCACTTCACACCCAATTTGGGCACATGCCCTGGAGAGGCATGATGGAGACACTGTGGCCCAGCCCCTGGGGGTGCAAGTCTTGGTCCCGCCAGGGCCAATAGGGCTAAGACAGAACAGTCCCGGGAGGGTGACACTCAGACAGTACAGAGGGCTCCTTATCTTTGGTCGCACTGCAGCGGTCACCCTACGACTCCAGCTACACAGACATCATAGTTTAACATCAGCATGTGGTAGAGCAGGGGGGTCAAACTCAATTCCTGGAGGGCCATGTGTTTGCAGGTTTTGGTTGTGTCCTTTCAATGTGTCAAATGAAGACACGAGGGGAGTTCCTAACTAGTCAATGGCCTTAATTGATTAATCAAGTACAAGGTAGCGAAAACTTGCAGACACTCGGCCCTCTATAAATTGAGTTTGACACCCCTGTGGTACAGCTCTCAAGCATCCATTCACTTCTCCAATGGGGGTTGAATAAGAATTGATGGCATTGTTTGTCTAGTGGCTAGACATGTCTGTCCCTATGTGTTGCCCATGTGTGTTGCTGTCTATGTTCCTCTCTACACTTCTAGATTAGTATATCTGGACTAACGATTTAACATTTCTGGGGGCACTCTAAAAGTTATGATTTCTGAGATTGTAAATATGCACCTCTGGGAATATTAATGTGCGTTGAATTACTTTTAAGTGACCAAACGTATGTGTTAGCATTTATGGGCTATTAAAATAGCATGTGTGTTTGGATTTATGGATAAGCCTATATAAGGCGTGGGTCAACCTTTAATAGAAAACATGGTATTTGCACGTTTACAGTAATGGGATGTTTGAAGGAAATGTTGTTGGGCTTTTTATTAAAGAAACATGTTGTTTTACTGTTGTTAAATTGCAGTCTAAAGAATAATAAGTACTAACCTTTGAACCTGTATAATCTGACATCTTTCAAATAGCTGCTCAGGTATTTATATATGCCTGTCTGTGTACAGCATATACAGTGGGGCAAAAAAGTATTTAGTCAGCCACCAATTGTGCAAGTTCTCCCAATTAAAAAGATGAGAGAGGGCTGTAATTTTCATCATAGGTACACTTTAACTATGACAGACAAAATGAGAAAAAAAATCCAGAAAATCATATTGTAGGATTTTTAATGAATTTATTTGCAAATTATGGTGGAAAATAAGTATTTGGTCAATAACAAAAGTTTATCTCAATACTTTGTTAAATACCCTTTGTTGGCAATGACAGAGGTCAAATGTTTTCTGTAAGTCTTCACAAGGTTTTCACACACTGTTGCTGGTATTTTGGCCCATTCCTCCATGCAGATCTCCTCTAGAGCAGTGATGTTTTGGGGCTGTTGCTGGGCAACACGGACTTTCAACTCCCTCCAAAGATTTTCTATGGGGTTGAGATCTGGAGACTCGCTAGGCCACTCCAGGACCTTGAAATGCTTCTTACGAAGCCACTCCTTCGTTGCCCGGGTGGTGTGTTTGGGATCATTGTCATGCTGAAAGACCCAGCCACGTTTCATCTTCAATGCCCTTGCTGATGGAAGGAGGTTTTCACTCAAAATCTCATGATACATGGCCCCATTCATTCTTTCCTTTACACGGATCAGTCGTCCTGGTCCCTTTGCAGAAAACAGCCCCAAAGCATGATGTTTCCACCCCTATGCTTCACAGTAGGTATGGTTGGATGCAACTCAGCATTCTTTGTCCTCCAAACACGACAAGTTGAGTTTTTACCAAAAAGTTATATTTTGGTTTAATCTGACCATATGACATTCTCCCAATCTTCTTCTGGATCATCCAAATGCTCTCTAGCAAACTTCAGACGGGCCTAGACATGTACTGGCTTAAGCAGGGGGACACGTCTGGCAGTGCAGGATTTGAGTCCCTGGTGGCGTAGTGTGTTACTGATGGTAGGCTTTGTTACTTTGGTCCCAGCTCTCTGCAGGTCATTCACTAGGTCCCCCAGTGTGGTTCTGGGATTTTTGCTCACCGTTCTTGTGATCATTTTGACCCCACGGGGTGAGATCTTGCGTGGAGCCCCAGATCAAAGGAGATTATCAGTGGTCTTGTATGTCTTCCATTTCCTAATAATTGCTCCCACAGTTGATTTCTTCAAACCAAGATGCTTACCTATTGCAGATTCAGTCTTCCCAGCCTGGTGCAGGTCTACAATTTTGTTTATGGTGTCCTTTGACAGCTCTTTGGCCTTGGCCATAGTGGAGTTTGGAGTGTGACTGTTTGAGGTTGTGGACAGGTGTCTTTTATACTGATAACAAGTTCAAACAGGTGCCATTAATACAGGTAACGAGTGGAGGACAGAGGAGCCTCTTAAAGAAGCCCACCCAGCAAAAACACAGAGAGAAGCTCCTCCAACCCTTAAGTTACAGGGGGGTCAAATACAGACTTATTTTAGTTTTAATTGGAATGCCATCAGAGGATGGACTGTTTAAAGTAAGACCGGAATGGAGCCCAAGCCTCATTAAACAGTTTGGGGTTACCCACGTGAATTGAATTAGATTTTTTTCTAGTTTCAGAGAGCACAACACATCTCTCACCCAATATTTATAAGATGGGGGAGCTGCCATCTTCCAGTTCTGTAGTATTAGCCGTCTAGCTAAAAGAGTTGTATAAGCAACAGTGTCCGACTGGATTCTTGACAGGGGGGTACCCATGGGCAGCACTCCAAAAAGGGCTGTAAGGGGAGACGGATCTATAACAGTGTCATATATATTAGAGAAACATTTAAATATTAATTCCCAGAAACCTGACAGTTTATGACAGCCCCAAAACATATGCAACAGTGTGGCTGGTTCCACTTTACATCTGACACAGGTAGGATCAAAATCAGAGAATATTCTTCCAAGTTTGGCCCACGACCAGTGGATACGGTGAACCACCTTGAATTGAATGAGGCTGTGTCTAGTGCTAAAAGAGGACGAGTGCACCCTGTGCAGCACAGATTCCCAGGCGTCTTCCCCAAGTTCCTCCCCCAAATCCTTTTCCCATCGAGTCTTTAAAGGCACCAAAGAAGGGTTCTGTAAGTCATGAATGATTGCTTATACATCTGAAATTGCGCCCCTAGGAAGCTTGTTCAACTCCAAGGTGTTCTCTACAGCTGTATTCGCAGGCCTATGGGGAAATCCAGGTGTGTTAGCTCTGACAAAGTTTCTAGTCTGGAGATAGCGGAAAAAGTGGGATTGGGGAGATTGAACTTTTCCTGCAGCTGAGAGAAAGAGGCAAATGTATCATCAAAGAATAATTGGGCTAGCGAGGAGAGGCCTAGTGAGTGCCAAATGCCAAATCATTCAAAGATGGAGGAAATAAAATGTTCTGATTGATTGGGCCTGATAGAGAAAAGCCTCGTAGGCTAAAGGCTAAACGGAACTGATTCCAAATTTTAAGAGACTGCTTTACAATTGGGTTGACACACCTTCTGCCTAGGAACACTGGGAGAGACGAGCACCACACAGAGGAAAGTGCTGCAGGTTTACACGATTCCGACTCCATCTGGACCCAGAGTGGTCTAGGGCCAGTAGGATCAGTCTGCAGCCAGTACAGAAGGGCTCTGAATTTTGCAGCCCAGTAGTATGTCTGAAAATTTGGTAGAGCTAAACCCCCCAATGACCTAGGCTTCTGTAAATGTTTTCTACCAATCCGTGGTACCTTGCCATCCCAAATGAAATGCATGAATGTTTGATCCAGTGAAATAAAAAAATATTTTGAAATAAAAATGGGTAAACATTGAAATAAATATAAAAATTTGGGCAACACATTCATTTTAATGACATTAATCCTTCTGATAAGAGAAAGGGGTAGTGAATTCTAAAAAGTAAAAGATTGTTTCAAACTGTCTGCTAGAGCAACAAAGTTTTCCTGAAACAAATTTGAATATTTCCTTGTCACTTTAACTCCCAAGTAGGTGAATTGATCCCGGACAATCCTAAACTGAGAACTTGTAGAAGAGCACTTTAAAGCAGCCTTGTTTACCGGAAAAAGCTCACTCTTGCCTAGATTCAGCTTGTACCCTGAGATTGATCCAAACGTTTTAAGAACAGATAGGGCACGTGGCAATGAGGTATCAGGGTTGGAGATAAACAAAAGGAGGTCGTCAGCATATAGCGAGACTTTCTGCTCCAAGCCCGCCCTGATTATACCTTGAATGGCATCAATAGAGCGTAGTGCAATGCCAAAGCAAACAGCAAGGGGGAGATCTCTCATCTTTTTAAGTGGGAGAACTTGCACATTTGGTGGCTGACTAAATACTTTTTTTGCCCTACTGTATGCATAGTACCGTACACAGTTGACTACTGATAAGTGCACTTCAGATAAGTGTACATTTGGAAAAGTGCTCACCTTGGCAGCCATGTTGCTTATGTATTGCCGTGAGTCAGTCTTGACAACAAGTGGCACTGTGACGTCTTTATAGAAGGGCATTCCCTTGAGAAGCTGGTACACCTGGTCTACGATGCCCAGGTCTCTGAGCAGGCTGGCTCTCAGCTGCAGCCCCCTGAGACGAGGAGGCAATGCAATGTTATTCATCAGGTAACAGAAACATTGTTTTTGGGGGGGAGGGGATTGAGGTGACCATAGGACACAGCAGCAGGCAGAAGATAGTACTCACATCGAGATGGACGGGACAGAAGGGCACTTTGTGGATTTTACCCTTCAGGCCCAGTCTCTGACACCTCCTCTGGCTCTGTTTCTCATGCTGCTCCTGCAACTGCTCTCTGCACAGAGAAACGTTCCTGAGTATACTTTGTGTAAACCTGTATACAAGCACTGCTGTGTGCGCCACACATGGACACAAACATCCCTGCTATGTGTATAGTCTATCCAGGAAACCTGCATGCACACATTATGTATGGCACTGAGGTTGGAACTGACGTGTGGGTGATGTGTGTGTGTCTACCTGGTGCACCTCTCTCTGGCCTTGGTGGCAGCAGTCTGTTGGAAGAGCTGCTGTGTTTGAGGTACTTGTCGTACTCCTCCCCTCCCGGGCAGGGGAAGATCCTGCGGAAGCCGCCCAGGTAGCTCAGGGCTACGAGGACCAGCTGCTACTGGCTCTGCTCCTTGTTCCTGGAGCACAGAGGACATTGGAATGGGCTTGTTAAAATGACATTTTCTTTGTGCTACTTTTTCATTTTATGATTGGATAATTGCGTATGACTCAGCGCAGACTCTATTATGAGTCCGTGCAGATTGGACCATAAAACTCATAACAGCAGACTCTATTATGACTAAATCAAGGCAGACTATTATGACTCAAGAGCAGCAGACTCTGTTATGACTAAGTCAAGGCAGACTATTATGACTCAGAGCAGCAGACTATTTTGATTCGAGCAGCAGACTATTATAACTCAAGAGTAGCAGACTATTGACTCAGAGCAGCAGACTATTATGACTCAGAGCAGCAGACTATTATGACTCAGAGCAGCAGACTTTCATGACTCGAGCAGCAGCCTATTATGACTCAAGAGCAGCTGACTCAATAGCAGCAGACTATTATGACTCTGAGCAGCAGACTTTTTTGACTCAAGAGCTGCAGACTTATGATTCAAGAGCAGCAGACTCTATTATGACTCGAGCAGCAGACTATTATGACTCAGAGCAGCAGACTTATGATTCAAGAGCAGCAGACTCTATTATGACTAAGTCAAGGCAGACTATTATGACTCAGAGCAGCAGACTATTATGACTCAGAGCAGCAGACTTTCATGACTCGAGCAGCAGCCTATTATGACTCAAGAGCAGCAGACTATTATGACTCAAGAGCAGCTGACTCAATAGCAGCAGACTATTATGACTCAGAGCAGCAGACTTTCATGACTTGAGCAGCAGACTATTATGACTCAAGAGCTACAGACAATTATGACTAAGTCAAGGAAGACTATTATGACTCAGAGCAGCAGACTATTATGACTCAAGAGCAGCAGACTATTATGACTCAGAGCAGCAGACTATTATGACTCGAGCAGCAGACTATTATGACTCAGAGCAGCAGACTATTATGACTCAAGAGCAGCAGACTATCATGAGTCAGAGCAGCAGACTATTATGACTCAAGAGCAGCAGACTATTATGACTCAAGAGCAGCTGACTCAATAGCAGCAGACTATTATGATTCAGAGCAGCAGACTTTCATGACTCGAGCAGCAGACTATTATGACTCAAGAGCAGCTGACTCAAGAGCTACAGACAATTATGACTCAAGAGTAGCAGACTATTATGACTCAGAGCTACATCTTTTTTTGACTCAAGAGCAGCAGACTTATGACTCAAGAGCAGCAGACTCTATTATGACTAAGTCAAGGCAGACTATTATGACTCAAGAGCAGCAGACTATTATGACTCAGAGCAGCAGACTATTATGACTCGAGCAGCAGACTATTATGACTCAAGAGCAGCTGACTCAATAGTAGCAGACTTTTATGACTCAAGAGCAGCAGACTATTATGACTCGAGAGCAGCAGATTATGACTCAGAGCAGCAGACTATTATAACTCAGAGCAGACTATTGACTCAAGAGCAGCAGACTATTATAACTCTGAGCAGCAGACTATTATGACCCAAGAGCAACAGACTATTATGACTCAAAAATGACTAAAACAGGCTTACATTGGCCAGTTTCATCATGATTTTCAAAACAATTGTTTGTGATACGAATGTAAAATGCATATCAAACATCCTTCCTCCCAATTAAGTTTCTATGTGAGAATTGCCCGAACAATCTGAGATATTTCCGTGCCTTCCTAGCGTGGAATCACCCTATTATGACTCAGTGCTATGACTCCATAACATCCATGTGCTATGACTCTGTCATGACTCAGTGAAGTGACTACAATGACTGTGCTGTGACTCTATTGTGACTGAAGTTTTGCAGGGTCGTCACCACACCTTGTCTCCTTGGAGCGGACGTGCTGCAGCCAGTCTCTGATCCTGCTCCTCTCTTCCTCTGTGGCTTTGCGTCGGTCACAGGCCCCCAGGTTAATCAGCACCATCATGTCATACAGCTGCCTGTCCTTCACCTCTCTGTCCAGCCTGGGGTCTGTGGTGAAGCTAATGGAGTGGTTGATCTCCACACACAAATACACAAGTACATCACACTGTACAAATACATGAGCAAGTGAGCGTGTGTGGTCTCACCTCTATCAGCCAGGGCTTGAGGCGGTGGTTGATGAGCACGTCGAAGCCCAGGATCTCGAAGTAGGCCCCCGGTGGCATTGTTGGAGGTGGCGTGGTGCAGGAAGCAGATGCGGTAGCTGTGGCGGAGCACTGAGTGGGCTGAGACCAGAGCCTTGATCGCCACATCCTCGATGTCGGCCCACAGCTTCAACGTGTCATCGTCTCCAGGAGACAGGTCAGAGTCGACAACTTCCTGTAGGGAGGGGGAGAGAGACAGACAGAGGGGAGAGACAGAGAAAGACAGACAGCGAGCGAGACAGCAAGAGAAAGACCATTCAAACAGTCAGACAGGAATGTCGCCACATACAGTATTGGTTGTGCATCGTGTCATAGACCTGTTCCAATGCCCTTGCCTCGTCTTGCGAACACTTTTAACCGTCACAATGTTGTCTGTGTGTACACTGTAGACACACGTTCATTTTCACTTGATCCCCACTGTTAAGGTTCTAGAAGTTAGTTTTGTTTGGGAGGCTATAATAAGCTCAACATACCAAGGCAGTGATGAAATATGAGTGGCAGTATATCAGCCTCCTGAGTTGTGACACATGCTGCAAATAAGATTGGCTGCTTGGCCTGCTGACAAGCCTGGCTGTGGCTCTCGCATACTGATACAAGTATGGCGCAGGGGACCTGGGCCGGAGATGGCCATAAGTCTCAGAGTGAGACATGACTGACAGCTCTGAGTCGTTGCTTTTAGACTGACATAAATTGATCCAGCAGCTTCATTCTGACACAGGTCGCGTAAGCATGCTCTCAGTTTTGTGACAGACAGGGTTTTTTTCTCAAGTGGATTGAGCTGTTATCCTAATGAGAGGGAAACATATATCATTTATACCTAAAAGAATAGAAGTTGTGCTTGCCTTTCCCTTCCTGGAACCAAGCACTAGTACATGTCCACGCTAGAGGAAAGTGTCAAATACAGCATCAGAGAGGAAGCCCAGGAAGACCCGTGTCAATAGATCACCTTTCCATGCCAGCGTTCTCATCCCAAAGTTCTCACTTTGTTTGTTAATGGCGTAGGTGGTCAGGTGCATGAAAGAGGCCAGTGTGTGAGATAGAGACTGCGTCGAAGAGGAACTTAGAAACCAGGAGTACTTTCACAGTGCTTGCATGTTGGGCATTGTTGCTAAGTCTTTTATGACAGAGCTAGTAAAACGTTAGCTTGAGTCATCAATGGAGCCATATCACTGGTAAAAAAAAAAATACTGTTTGAGAGGCGCAAGATTGATCACACCCATTGTAGGTCTGAGTTCAAGGACAGGTGTCTATCTTATCTAAGTCCGTCTGCCTGCGTGTCTGTGTTTGATTGTGTTCCTGTCTGTCTCTGTCCCCTTGAACACGCTTACAACAGACGGACGATATGCAACATGTCAATACCGACAGAAAACAAATGTTACCATGTCTATGGTCCCTAACAGAACTACACAGTATGAACACGAAGGACCAATGACATTCTGTACATCTCATGTTTATTTCAATGTTAAACATGTTGCCCTCTCATTCCCCCTTCTGTGGTTGTGCCCATTGTGCCGTGCCACACCACGTTGTTGCGGGTGGGGTTGTAGCGGCTGGTGCAGAAGCGGGCCAGCCGCTCCTTATACAGGAAGATACGGAGGGGGTCGAAGATGTCACCAGCAAATAGATGCGTAGGTCAAACTTGAAGCCGTCAATAACCAATGGCTGTTTGTGGTGGCAGAGGGACAAGAACAACAAATAAGAATGGTTAAAACAAAGTAGAATATCTGGAAATTATGACAAGACAGGTTGAGAAAATTGCTGTTCTGCTTTACCCTGACAACTCAGTTAATGGATATGATAGATTATACTCAGTAATATTGAATACAATGGGAACAGGAGCAACATACATCTCAGCGGTTCCCAAAGTTTTCCGTTCTGGGGACCACCAAATCAGTCAAAAGCTTTTGTGGACCACCATTCGCAGAGTTGCAATATTTTAAATAAATACCATTTAGAGTCAATTTTATCAATGAATGTAACAGTATAAAGGCCAATTATTATTATTATTATAATGATAAACAATCTGCATTGTGAAACGTTATGTAAAATTGCTTATTATACCATTAATAATCCCAGCTGCATCTTTTTCTTCACATCTTCTTGTAGTGCAGTACAATAAAAACACTTTTTTTAAAGGTCAACAGCCAAAGTTCATCCTGCTCCTAATCTACTTTCATAGATGATTTAGATCAGGGGTTCCCAACCATTTTTCCCCAGGGGCCCCTTTTTCACATGTAAAAAAAAATGGAATTAAAAAACGTTGTTTATTTAGATAGAGTATATTAAATAAAACACCAGCTTGAATTTGTTTAATTTGAAGGAACTAGGAAAACGTTTGTTTGATGCTCATTTCCTGAAAGACTCATTACATATTTTGGTAGGCTATTTAATGACAATAATAATAATGGTAATAATAATAAAAATCATCATCATCATCATTAAAAAAATATATAATAAGAAAGGTAAAGTCAAGACCCGATTTCCCCAAATGTTATTCTGCTACCAAATATGTTTTAATAGGATAATTTATATGAACCCTCAATTTAATTATACTGATTCTCTTTTACAGAAAGTGATTTGATCAACTGATAGCGACACTGGGATACGAGAAGCAAGCACAGGGAGTGAACATTTAATAAAAAACGAACAAGAAACAAAACAAAGTCAGCGTCTGGATAAGGGAAACAAAACTATAGCCCCATCGATAAGAATGGGGGCGTGCTCGGACCTTCTTTTCCTGTAGTCCACAATCATCTCCTTTGTGTTGATCATGTGGAAGGAGATGTTGCTGTCCTGGCACCACACTGGCAGGTCTCTGACCTCCTCCCTATAGGCTGTCCCATCGTTGACAGTGATCAGGCCTACCACTGTTGTGTCGTCGGCAAACTTAATGATGGTGTTGGAGTCGTTTCTGGCCATGCAGTCATGAGTGAACAGGGAGTACAGGAGTCTGATGGCCTTGAGATAGAAGTTGTTTCTCAGTCTCTCGGTACCAGCTTTGATGCACCTGTACTGTCTTCGCCTTCTGAATGATAGCGGAGTGAACAGGAAGTGGCTCGGGTGGTTGTTGTCCATGATGATCTTTTTGGCCTTCCTGTGACATCGGGTGCTGTAGGTGCCCGACAGGATGCTCTCGATTGTGCATCTGTAAAAGTAGTGTTTAAGATGACAAGCCAAATTCCTTTAGCCTTCTTCACCACGCTGTCTGTGTGGGTGGACCATTTCAGTTTGTCCGTGATGTGTATGCCGAGGAACTTAAAACTTTCCACTACTGTCCCGTCTATGTGGACGGGGGAGAGGGGGTGCTCCCTCTGCTGTATCCTGTAGTCCACAATCATCTCCTTTGTTTTGTTGACGTTGAGTGAGAAGTTATTTTCCTGACACCACACTCCGAGGGCCCTCACCTCTTCCCTGTAGGCCGTCTCGTCATTGTTGGTAATCAGGCCTACCACTGTAGTGTCGTCTGCAAACTTGATGATTGAGTTGGAAGCATGCATGATTGAAGCAATCTTGAAGCGTGGAGTCCGATTGGTCAGACCAGAGTTGTATTGACCTGAGCACGGGCGTTTCCTGTTTTAGTTTCTGTCTATAGGCTGGGAGCAACAAAATTGATTCATGGTCAGATTTGCTGAAGGCAGGGCGCGGGAGGGCTTTGTATGCATCGCAGAAGTTCAAGTAGCAATGATCCAGAATTCTGCCAGCTCGTAGTTCGTCCACTTATTATCCAGCGATTGTATGTTGGCCCATAGTACCGATGGCAAAGGAAGATTAGCCATTTGTCACTTAATCTTTACAAGGCACCCCGATCTCCTTCAGCGATATCTGTCTCTTTCTCCTGCGAATGACGGGGATGAGGGCCTTGTCGGGTGTCTGGAGTAAATCCCTCTCGTCCGACTCATTAAAGAAACATTCTTCGTCTAGTTCAAGGTATGTAATCTCTGTTCTGATGTCCAGAAGCTCTTTTTGGTCATAAGAGATGGTAGCAGCAACATTATGTACAAAATAAGTTACAAAGCCATTTTACAGCTTGTTTCTGCAGATATTTTTGTTACTTTAGATCTGTGTTACGGATACAGTTATCCCGTGTGTGTGTGTATCCTGTGTGTGTTTCTTTTCTCTCCTTCTCCCCTCACAGGTGAAAACCATCACTCCCCAATCAGTCAACAATCAATCATCAATCAGAAGACACACCTCCTCCTATTTCCTACCCTATCACAGTCCCTTCCCCATGGTTTAAAAACCCCATCATTTGTTTGCTCTCTAGCAATCTCTAGCTCAATCTCTCTGTAAATGCCATGTCTGTAGGTCTCTGTGTTTCACTCTCGCTTTGTGTCTTAACTTCTCTTTTGTTTAAAGCACCTCCATAGCACTTTGTCATCACCTGTGAGTATTGTTTTTGGGTTATGGTGTTTGTTTGTTTGCTGGTGGGAAAAGGGGGAAACCAAGACAAGTCGCCCATGGGCATACACTACCCGTAGGCGAACTTTGTTAAATACACTAGTTAGAACTGGGCGGACCACCCACTGTATTTTTGGTTAGTTAGTTAGCTGTTGTTAAAGTAGGCTAGTCTAGCTTAGGGGTGTTTTTGAATACTTATTGTTTCTTTCCTTGGGTCCAGCTCAGCCCCTTTTCCTGCTCCCCCCATTACCGTGTGTTTATAAATAAACCTAGAGTTTGACGGTAGATTTCTGTTGTCGTGGTTATTTCGTGCACATTTTTACTTTGTCACAATAATAATTTGCATGAGTTATGTTACGGGTCTCATTACCATCCCCCCTAGACTGTCGGGCCAAAAGGGATTCGTAACATAAGTGGGGGCTCGTCCGGGATCTGTCATAACTGACACCCATGCCGCTCATGTAGATTGTTGTAGTGGTATAGTTCAGTGTTGAGCGTCATAGCTGAAGTAGCATTAGTGTTTGCTATTTTCTTTGGCACTTGTGAAGTAGTGTAAAATGACTACTTTTGATTTGAGATCCTTTTTGGATAACCCTTCGTGGGAGGTTTTTGACAAATGTCGTAGAGTTGATTTAATGACCTTGGCTGACCATTATTCAGTATCGATTCCGCAGAGTTTAGTTAAGGCGGAGGTTAAACGGCTAGTATTAAATGTATTGTTGGAAGAGCAGGTGCTTGTGTTACCGCTGCCTGAGTCTACTACCCCTGTAGGGGATGTTGCTGCTCCTGTTAGCCCATTGGTGTCTGATAATGAGGGAGAGGCTAAAACACCAGCCACATTGTCCCGTTTTGATCCACTCTCCCCACTGTCAAATGGTGATGCCAGGAGGGATGTCCGTTTAGCACAGTTCCAACTGGAGGTGGAAGAGAGAGCCCAAATTAGGCGAGAGACTCTCCAGTTGGAGATATGTAAAATAGAGGCAGAAAAAGAACGAGAACAACGGCATTTGGAGATGTGTAAAATTGAGGCAGACAGAGAACAAAGGCAGTTGGAGTTCAAAATGCGCCAGATGGAACTGGAGGCAGAGACAGCGAGGCTAGCTTCCGGTCCTACTGTGCCTGTTTGTGAGCCGTCCTCACCTGCTGTGTCCTCAAACACGTTTGACATTAGTAGGCAGATTGCCTTAGTACCTTTGTTCAGAGAGTCAGAGGTTGACTCCTATTTTTGTGTATTTGAGCGTATAGCCGTAGCATTGAAATGGCCTGAAGAGGTATGGTGCCTATTACTTCAGTGTAAATTAACTGGTAAAGCCCAAGAGGTTTTGTCAGCGCTACCTCTGGAGGACAGTTTGAATTATGAAGTGGTCAAAGCTACTGTTCTTCGTGCCTATGAGCTTGTGCCTGAGGCATACCGACAGAGATTTAGGTCTCATAGAAAGTCTTCTAGTAAGACTTATGTGGAATTTGCTAGAGACAAGGGAAATCTGTTTGATAAATGGCATGCTGCTAGTAAGGTAACTGATTTCAACTCTCTCCGGGAGTTAATCTTGTTGGAAGAGTTTAAAAATTGCTTACGCGAACGCATTGTAGTTTACCTAAACGAACAGAAAGTATCCTCCCTGGCAGAAGCGTCTGTTGGCAGACGAGTTTGTGTTGACGCACAAGAGTGTGTTTTCGGCTCAAACTGAGAGTAGAGCCACTGAGTTTCCTACCTTTAGCCCTAGTCGGCCAGCAGTACTATATCATGCACGCCAGAAGAATGAGCGTCCCTGTTTCTATTGTCATAAAGTAGGACATATGATTAATGATTGCTTCCTGCTTAAACGCAAACAAGGGATGCCTCGTCGTGCCAAGCCACCAACAGGTGTTGCTCTAATTCGTACGGTTGTGAGGTCTGCAACAAAACAGGTGCCTCAGGGTAACTGTAGTTTGAAAGTCTCAGTCTCCGACCGCAGTTATGAACCATTCATTTTCGAGGGGTTTGTGTCCCTAACGAATGACGAAGCGTCTCAGCGACCGGTTAAAATCTTTAGAGATACTGGTGCGGCGCAGTCGTTTATATTGTCTGATGTGTTGCCCTTATCTGACGATACATATTGTGGTTCCAGTGTGTTAGTGCAGGGTATTGAAATGGGTTTTGTCCCAGTGCCATTGCACTTTGTGAAAGTACACTCTGAGTTAATCAGTGGAATATTCAGAGTGGGGGTACGCCCTATGTTGCCAGTGAAAGGTGTGACCTTTATAATGGGTAACGATATTGGCGGAGGAAAGGTAGTACCCGTATTGGAAGTATTGGATAAAAGTGACCACTCTCTCTCGAATGAGCTGGCACAGAGTTATCCACATGTGTTCCCCGCTTGTGCTGTCACTCGTGCTCAGGCACTACAAGAGGGTGACGTGATTGTAAGTCGCTCTGGATAAGAGCGTCTGCTAAATGACTTAAATGTAAATGTGATAGATTTGTCGAACACTGTTCTGTTCAAAGAGGTTGATCAAGAAGATGGATTGTGTGATACCTCTGAGAAGCTGATCACCTCTGACAAACAGCCCAGGAAAGAATCAAAGAACGTTGAACTTATTGCTGATGCAATACAGTTACCAGTCACTCGTGAGCAGCTGATTGCTAACCAAAAGGTTGACAACAAGCTTGCTAAATGTTTTTCTAGTGTTGTCTCATTGGAAGATGTGAAGAAGAAGAACGTGGCTTACTTCATTAATGGTAATCTCCTCATGCGTAAATGGAAATCCCATGTTGACGCGGATGGAGATTGGAATGCTGTTTACCAAATAGTGATTCCTACAGCCTTTCGACAAAATGTGTTATCCCTTGCTCATGATCACCAGTGGTCTGGTCATTTAGGAATCACAAAAACTTATGATCGGATCCTTCGACATTTCTTTTGGCCGGGTTTAAAACAAGATGTGGCTCAGTTCTGTCGGACATGCCACACATGTCAGATAACAGGAAAACCAAATCAGGTTATTCCTCCCGCTCCTCTTTGTCCCATACCTGTCATAGGTGAACCATTCGAGCATGTGGTGGTTGATTGTTTCGGACCGTTACCGAAGACAAAATCGGGTAACCAGTTTTTGTTAACGATAATGTGTATGGCTACAAGATACCCCGAGGCCATTCCTCTGAGAAGGATTACAGCCCCGGTAGTGAGTAAAGCCTTAATAAAATTCTTCACGACATTCGGGTTACCTAGGGTGGTACAAAGCGATCAAGGTACCAATTTCCTATCCAAGATCTTCAGGCAGGTGTTAAAATCCTTGTCAATTACGCACCGTGTGTCAAGCGCCTATCACCCAGAGTCTCAGGGTGCACTTGAAAGATGGCATCAGACACTGAAGTCTATGCTACGTAAATATTGTTTGGAATCTGAGAAAGATTGGGATGAGGGAGTTCCTCTAGTTTTGTTTGCTGCTCGTGAAACTGTGCAGGAGTCCCTAGGTTTCAGCCCGGCTGAACTGGTGTTTGGTCACACAGTGAGAGGACCAATGAAAGTCCTTAAAGAACAGTTCTTGTCCCAAGAGTTGTGTACCAGAGATGAGAATGTGTTGGACTACGTTAGTCGCTTTCGTGAGCGCCTACACCAAGCTTGTGCTCTCGCAAAGGAAGCTCTGTCTTCCTCACAGAGGAGCATGAAAAGACACTATGATCAAGAGGCTGTTTCTCGTCCACTACAGCCAGGTGACCAAGTACTGGTGTTATTACCTGTTCCAGGATCTTCACTGTCAGCTCGTTTCTCGGGTCCTTATTTAATTGAAAAGAAAATAAGTGAAACTGACTATGTGCTTCAAACTCCTGATAGACAACGCCAATCTCGTGTGTGTCACATTAACATGTTGAAAGCTTACCACACCCGACCCATCACACAGTTAGAGAGTTCAGAAACAGAGGAAGGTACTGCTGTCTCCTCTGCTACTACTGCTATGATAGTGGACTGTCATATTGATGATGTTGATGGCTTGGAGTTGCGCAATACTCAGCAGCAGTGTGTTAGATTGCCCAACTCAGAAATGCTGCTGTCTATCCAATCCGGTCTGGTTCATTTAACGGATGGACAGGCCAATGATATTGTGCGGCTACTACACAGTTTTCCATGTCTCTTTAATGACGTTCCTACTCGCACAAATGTGTTGGAACATGACATTATTGTTGGAAATGCTACACCTATCAAGCAACACCCATATCGTATCAACGCTTCCAAGAGGAAGATAGTGAGGGATGAGGTGAGATATTTGTTGGAGAATGACCTGGCTAAGCCAAGTTCAAGCCCTTGGAGTTCTCCTTGCATTCTGGTTCCTAAACCTGATGGTACGTCCAGGTTATGTATGGATTATCGAAAGGTAAATTCTGTCACAATGCCAGATTCGTTCCCGTTACCCCGACTGGACGACTGTATCGACACTATTGGTGCTGCTAAGTATGTAACTAAGTTAGACCTCTTAAAAGGTTACTGGCAGGTTCCGTTAACTTCACGTGCTTCTGAGATTTCTGCCTTTGTGACCCCAGACAACTTCCTACAGTACTCAGTCATGGCTTTTGGGATGTGAAATGCACCAGCCACTTTCCAACGACTGGTTAACTCCGTATTAGCTGGCGTTCCTAATTGTAGTGCATACCTTGATGACCTAGTGATTTATTCGTCTGAGTGGTCAGATCATGTTGACTCTCTAAGGGTAGTATGTGAACGGTTGGCAGCTGCTTCTCTAACCCTGAACTTGGCAAAGTGCGAGTTTGGGAAGGCTACTGTTACCTATCTCGGTAAAGAGGTTGGCCATGGACAGGTGCGCCCTGTTGGTGCCAAGGTCTTGGCTATAACTGCATTCCCTGCACCTACCACCAGACGAGAGCTACGCCGCTTTTTAGGGATGGTTGGCTACTACCGTAGCTTCTGTAAGAATTTCTCTGCGGTAGTTGCTCCATTGACCGATTTGCTTAGTCCAGCTAGACCATTTGTGTGGTCCCCTGATTGTAAGAGAGCTTTTGAATCAGCGAAAGCACTCTTATGTAGTACACCTGTACTTGCTGCTCCAGATTTTGAACAACCATTCAAACTTGAGGTAGATACTAGTGCCAGAGGTAATGGTGCTGTTCTACTGCAGCAGGACAAGAGTGGAGTGGATCATCCCGTTAGTTATTTTTCACGTAAATTTAATAAATGTCAAACAAACTATGCGACAATAGAACAAGAAGCTCTTGCTTTGTTGTTGGCTCTGCAATACTTTGAAGTATATATTGGTTCCAGTGCCCTACCCGTGATAGTATATACTGACCATAACCCCTTAGTTTTTCTCCACCGAATGTACAACCAGAACCAGCGCCTTATGCGTTGGGCGCTGATTGTACAAAATTATAATTTGGAGATCCGCCACAAAAAGGGTTCTGATAATGTGTTGGCAGATGCTTTGTCTCGTGTGTGAAAATTATTTCTGTATGTTTTGCAAGGTTGTTGCTTTGTGATGAGTATTCATTGACATACTGTAGTCGCAGCCCCTAGGGTTGCTCTTTTAAGGGTGGGAGTGTTACGGATACAGTTATCCTGTGTGTGTGTATCCTGTGTGTGTTTCTTTTCTCTCCTTCTCCCCTCACAGGTGAAAACCATCACTACCCAATCAGTCAACAATCAAAAGACACACCTCCTCCTATTTCCTACCCTATCACAGTTCCTTCCCCATGGTTTAAAAACCCCATTTGTTTGCTCTAGCTCAATCTCTCTGTAAATGCCATGTCTGTAGGTCTCTGTGTTTCACTCTCGCTTTGTGTCTTAACCTCTCTTTTGTTTAAAGCACCTCCATAGCACTTTGTCATCACCTGTGAGTATTGTTTTTGGGTTATGGTGTTTGTTTGTTTGCTGGTGGGAAAAGGGGGAAACCAAGACAAGTCGCCCATGGGCATACACTACCCGTAGGCGAACTTTGTTAAATACACTAGTTAGAACTGGGCGGACCACCCACTGTATTTTTGGTTAGTTAGTTAGCTGTTGTTAAAGTAGGCTAGTCTAGCTTAGGGGTGTTTTTGAATACTTATTGTTTCTTTCCTTGGGTCCAGCTCAGCCCCTTTTCCTGCTCCCCCCATTACCGTGTGTTTATAAATAAACCTAGAGTTTGACGGTAGATTTCTGTTGTCGTGGTTATTTCGTGCACATTTTTACTTTGTCACAATAATAATTTGCATGAGTTATGTTAGGGGTCTCATTACCATCCCCCCTAGACTGTCGGGCCAAAAGGGATTCGTAACAATCTGTATAAACAATCGAGAACTGTAAATTGTTTTATAGTTTTTTTTAATCAAAGGTCCCACATCCCCCCACGAAACGGTAGCATCCCATACGGGGGGCGAGCCCCCTAGGTTGGGAACCCTTGACTTAGATAACAAATAGACAGCCGTATTAAATTTCAAAGTCCACTGCAGGGTACAGGGCCAATTGTGTCCGTCTCCCCTCTAAGAATGAGTTTGGGATTTCCATTCACAGACATCATGCAATTAAAGGATAAGGGTATATTATCTCATGTAAAAGGTGTATCAATTTAAACCAGATTGAATGGTGAGCAGGGCATAAAATGAACACCGGCCACCTGCCAAATGCAGGTAGATTTTGGCATTGTTGGGTTAGTTGTCGATTTCACCAGCCACGTGTGCAGTTGGTCAGGACTCCACAGTGCAAGAATTTCATTTGTGAATAAAAATAGTCAAGTATGATCACATTTACAGTAAAATAAATGCTGCAGCAGCGGTTTTGAAAGTTTTTGCGCCATTTTGTTTCATAGCTGATAAATTAATCGCAGAGAGTCAAAGAAATACAAATCCTATATAGCCCACTCCACTTCGTACTGCAACACTGCCTGGTTGGGAGCTATGCACATGTGAAAAGCTGAGTGAAAGATACCTTTTTTTTAGAAGCGCTGCGCATAGGCATAAAAATGGGTCTAATTTACTTGAAAGGAAAGTCTACTGAATTGAGACTTTGTCCTTGTGCTATTTGCTAATTTACATTGTTTTGTTCACAAGCTAAGTTGTTTTTCTATGTTTGAAATGATAGGGAAGCTAAAGACCACTTCCACTAATCAGACTTAATCTCACAGGCACAAACATGACTTGAGTCTCGCTACCACAGTCACAGTAACACAGTAACTCTCTTTGCATCTATGATATTTTTGGTTAAGACTCAGGTCACAAAAAATATTATATAAGCAATAAGGCCCGAGGGGGTGTGGTATATGGGTGGCAGGTAGCCTAGTGGTTAGAGTGTTGGACTAGTAACCGAAAGGTTGCAAGATCGAATCCCCATGCTAAAAGGTATAAATCAGTTGTTCTGCCCCTGAAAAAGGCAGTTAACCCACTGTTCCTAGGCTGTCATTGAAAATAACTGACTTGCCTAGTTCAATAAAGGTATAAATAAAATATGGCGAATATACCACAGCACACTGAAGCATACATGAGAGGATAAGCTGTTCAGGACAAGTGTGTGATCACGAACTCCGTAGCCGATGTGAGCAAGACCTTTATCAGGTCAACATTCACAAGGCCGCAGTGCAAGACAGATTACCAGGACGTGTACTCGTGTACTGCGCTGACCAACGGGAAAGTGTCTTCACTGACATTTTTAACCTGTCCCTGACCGAGTCTGTAATACCAACTGTTACGTTCCCCAGTTTCTGTGTTATGGGTTTGTATGTGTTTGAATGTGTGTATTTCAGGAAATGGCTTCCTGAAGTCCAAAGCAGCTGATTGGTCGGCCCCATTGCAGATTGGAGCTCTGACCCCGCCCTCTCTTCAGGAGATACAGCTACTGCAATTACCAACTTCTTCTACAGCTTGAAAAGCCAGTGTTCCTTTGAGTAGAGAGAGTTTCTTTGATGTCCTGTGTTGGTTGTTGCCCAGACAGTTTTTGTAAAGTATTTTGTAGCCGGTCCTGCTGAGGTATGTTTATGTCAAAAGGACTGTGTTTTTGATTGAAATTGTTCACTTTACGTTAGTAATGATTGTTTTTGTTCCCAGGGGGGGAAGGGGAACGCACCTTGGGAGTGCTTAGGCAAGAGGCCTGCGGGCATATACATACCAGTAGTATGTACTCTGTCTATGCAGACTAGGTAAGACCTGGGCGGACCACCCCCTTTATTTTGGTTAGCGCGCCAGGTGGCGTTAAGAATAGGTAACCAGTGGGTAGGTAGGTAAGGCAGGAGAGGCTACTCTTTAACGTTTACATTCTTTGCTTTGTTTCCGTCCAGCTCCTTTTCCCCACATTACCGTGTTAAGGATAAATTAATTCCCAGTAAATGGTAATATTCTCTGCCTCTGTCATCCTTAAAGGCACCTACAATCACATACAACTTTCACTACACGGGGAGTTGAGTGTCGCAGGGTGTTGCACCATTGTCCCTGTGCCAAAGAACACCAAGGTAACCTGCCTAAATGACTAACACACCTTAGCACTCACGTCTGTAGCCATGAAGTGCTTTGAAAGGCTGGTGATGGCTCACATCAACACCATCATCCCTGTAGAAAAGGCCCATGGAGTTGGTGGAATAATCCTTTAATTCATTGCCATTTACTCAGCTGGGCCAGGGGCGCTTTAATTAGGTCAGGTGGAAATGTCCGACAGATCTCAACTCCATAAAAGGAGGAAATTGCCATCGCCTGATCTCACTGCTTTCTCTTCCTCAACTCCATCTCATCCAGAAGTTCTGTGCATCCATGAATCCACGTAAGTCCACCGACTCTGTTACCTTTCATGTTACCTTTCTGAATTATCTGTGGCGATCGGGAGTGGGCCATTCAGTTACTGTTAATAGTTATTACCACAGAGCGCGGCTTGGAGCGCAGCTTCAAACATATTGTGTAATGTGAATTGTCAATGATCACGGCCCTACAGATCCTCATAGGCCAATTATGCAATCGATATGGTTCATGTG
This sequence comes from Oncorhynchus nerka, assembly GCF_034236695.1. Taxonomy (NCBI): domain Eukaryota; kingdom Metazoa; phylum Chordata; class Actinopteri; order Salmoniformes; family Salmonidae; genus Oncorhynchus; species Oncorhynchus nerka. The sequence goes on from NC_088421.1 coordinate 8,449,568, forward strand.
TATTGAAATAAATTATATGTACACATGAAGACAATTGAAAGCGTGAAATGAGAAACGTCATTGTTTGCTAACTGATTGACTTTGATCATGGGGATTATAGATTGTATAACCATTCACTGTTTGTATTCTTTCATGATTTATGATAAATAGTTATGAGCCTAAATGACTCGCGGATGATTACTATTGACTTCTTAATGAACTGGACTGTTGAATTCCCTAACTTATGTTAATAATGACTGATAATGATTTGATCTTTGATTATGAATTTGATTGGATACATGTTATTTGTTTCCTTTGTGATGCAGCACAGACTACTCAGTAAATATACCACTTTATGGTTAAAGGAATTCCTGCCTCAGTCTCATCCATTCCTCTGTCACCTGACACGTGACCACCTGTTCACCTTCACCGTCAGTCATCCTACCTGTCCAGCTACCCACACAGATTCCACTAATCTTTCAATGGTCCTTCGAGCAGGATGATGACTGAACCAAAGACCGGTGAAAAGGAAATGGAGGAGGAGAGGGAAGAATTGTCTCCACTGGAAGGAAGAAGACAGGAGGAGAGAGCAGCTGAGGGAAAGGTCTTGGAACAAAGGAAATATCCAAGAGCTAAGCCTAAAGCAACAAAGGCTTCATCCTCAACTACCAGCAGCACCAGAAGAACCAGGCAAGCACCTGGTTGTCTTAAGGACTATGTGGTCGAGGTTCCGACATCAAAGGGCAAGCCCACCAGAGCTCAAAGAGTTGATGGATCAACTATACGTTTCAGCCATCAACCATCCCCTCTGAGCCAAGGACCGGAAACTGCTTTGGAGCAGGAAAGTGGTCTACATGAAGAACCTATGGAGGAGGTAACTCCCACCGCACAGGTCGACCAGCTTCCAGAGGCAGGCTCCGCTCACTCCTTAACTAATGGGAAATCGTCGAAGCACTCTAGACGGAGTGGGAGTTCGACCAGTGGATACCCCTTTGGAAGTGGCCATGGCAGCCGCCATTCACTAGCCCTCAGCGATTCACAGACCGCTGTCCTACAAGAGAGGATGAAACTATTAGCTTTGGAGGAAATTGAGCATCAGATTGAGGAGGAACGACAGGCTGACGAACGATGTCACCAATTGGATGTGCAGGCCCGTAGAGCTCTACAGGAAAGGGAATTCATTGTCAAGGACCTGGCACAGCAGCGACGGCACCGTCAAGCCAGAAGGGAATTAGAGGAGGCACAGATGGTCTCATCCTTCCTGGAGAGGAACGAACAGGGAGTTGACCTGACCACCCCTCCACATGGACCTGAACTGTCTGCCTTTCTTTCCCAATCTGCCCCTCTGGTACAGCATGGCCCACAGTCCCCGGAGGCTCCGGGGTCAACAGCCAACACGGAGCACGGGAGACAGGCCGCTCCGCCAGTGACACAAGTTAGCATTCCTCCATCTGGACAAAGCATCACTCCTTCGCCTTTCCGCCAATTACCAACCAAGGCAAATCGTTCCTTTCGTCCAGGGCCAGGCCAGTCCTCAAACAACAGGTCGGAGGGCTCTCGCCCAATTCCGGCTGCCACAAATGGTGGGTCTGGGACAGTAGGGGACCGGCCCAATGAGGCCACAGTGGGCTCATCAGAAGTCCCGGGTTTATCCTTCACGCAACCAGAAGAGGGAGCCAACATTATGAAACTTCTAGTAGCCTCAGCCTATGGAATTCCCAGACCCAAACTGCCATACTTTGAAAACGGAAAGGAGAGGGAATTTGTCCTTTTGGAAATGGCATTGGAGAGTCTACTGGGTATTCACAGTCATCTGTCAGAACGCTACAAATACAAAGTACTAATGGATCATTTGCGGTTTCCCAGTGCATACAGGCTGGCCCAATCCTTTATGCACTCCGCAACACCATACACTGCAGCTCTCCAGGCCCTGAAGGCGAGATATGGTGAGCCACGTCAGCTAGTCCAGAATGAACTAAACAACATCCTGAACACGTCTCCAATTAAAATGGGAGACCATGCTGCCTTCCAGGAATTCTCCCTGGCTGTCCAGTCCCTGACCTCGATGCTCCAATCCGTTGAAGGAGAAGACGGGAACGAGCTTAAATGTGGCTCCCACGTGGACAGGCTTCTTAGCAAACTTCCAGTGTACCTCAGAGACAGTTTCATTGAACATTGTTTGAATAAGGGCATCCTGAAAGAGGGCTCGAGAAGCACCTATGCTCTCAGAGACCTGGCCGCATGGTTGGAGGTGAAGGCAAAGGGCGAAGAGCATCGCTCACCAGGCCACAATCTCCGCCATAGCCACCGGGGGAAGGAAGGAGTTTGAACGCCAGCAGGGACAGAAAAGGCCAAATCCCACTACCATGTACTTAAATAGTGAGGCCGGAGAGGAACCCGGGAAGAAGACCCCTCTCAAGAGCAAGAACATCAAATTCCAGCCTTACTGCCCATATTGCAATAGTAAGGGGCACTTCCTTGGCTCATGCCCCAGAGTAAAAAAGCTCACTCAAACTCAATTGAAGGCCTGGATCACTTCAGGCGAGCGATGCTACAAGTGTGCCCGTAACCATAAGGTGGAGACCTGCACATTGAGGAAACCCTGCAACCGCTGTAAAGAAATCCATCTCACCGTGTTGCATGATCTAATTCCCCAAGCACAGAAGGAGCAGAGTATGCTCATGGTAGGAGCTGCAAAGGAGCTGTACCTCGACCAGCAGAACCGGTCTCCAAGGGTCATGTTGAAGGTGGTCAAGGTCACTCTGCAAAGTGAAGGGAGAAGCATTGATACATTCGCCGTTCTAGAACAATCATTCTCACAGCGGCCACCCGTCAGCTTAACCTGGAAGGGACCCCCGAGACCCTTAATCTCAGAACGGTGCGACATGATGTTATCCAAATGAAAGGCTCTGCTGTAACCTTTAGCATTTCACCTTCAGGAAACAGGGACGTGGCCTATAACATCACCAATGCCTTCACTGCAGATGGCTTGAATCTCGCAGAGCACTCCTGCCCGGTAAGTGTTCTACAGAAACAATATCCTCATCTACGAGGATTGCCTCTTCCTAACCTGGCCAGAGTAGCGCCACTTATCCTGATTGGGTCAGACCACCCACATCTCGTCACCCCGACTGAGCCTATACGAGCTGGACCAGAAGGAGGACCCATTGCTGTCCATACATCCTTGGGTTGGGCTGTGCAAGGTCCATCCCATCTACTTCTCTCCACCCAAGCTGTCCAGTCACAGCAAGTCCTCTTCACCAGAAGCAATCCAGATGCAGCCACTGACCTCCTTCGGAATGTTGAGATGCTCTGGAAGATGGACACCTTCTCCAACCGGAAGCTACAGGAGGTCACTCGCTCGAAAAATGACTCCTATGCATTAGACCTCCTGGAGAAGAGCACCACCACCACTGAAATGGATGGCGTTCGCAGGTATGCCACCCCACCCCAACCATCCTCGTCTGGCAACCACGACACGGGCTGTACTCCCACTACTGCGTGGAACGGAGCGACGCCTGGTGAAAATCCTGAGCTTGCAGAAGTTCATAACCGAGAGATTCATAACCTTGTGAAGGCAGGCTATGTCACTGAAGTGACAGCTCATGAAGAGGGAAACGCACTCCGTGAATCCTGGTATCTCCCTCACCATGTTATCCAGCAACATGGTGGGAAGTATAGACTTGTCTTCAACTGTTCATTTCCAAGCAGCTGGTCAAAGCCTGAATGACTGTCTACTCCCCGGACCAACCTTAGGTCCTTCCTTGCTCGGTGTCCTTCTCCGGTTCCGGCAGCACTCTACAGCCATCAGTGGAGACATCAAAGCCATGTATCATAAGATTCGTTTACTGCCTTCCAACACCACACTGCTCCGGTTCATATGGCGAGATATGGAACGAGATGCAGAGCCCACAATCTATGAATGGCAGGTACTCCCATTTGGCACCACCTGCAGTCCTTGCTGTGCCATATACGCTCTGCAGAGACACGCACGGGAGCATCCAGACAGTGACCCAGAAGTATTGGATTCAGTGGAAAATGCCTTCTATGTGGATAACTGCTTACAGAGCATCCCATCCACGGCTGAAGCTAAATCACTCCTGTCTCATACATTCCTCTGTCACCTGACACGTGACCACCTGTTCACCTTCACCGTCAGTCATCCTACCTGTCCAGCTACCCACACAGATTCCACTAATCTTTCAATCCCAGAAACCCTAGACTCATGCCAATTTGCATACCGCCCCAACAGATCCACATATGATGCCATCTCTATTGCACTCCACACTGCCCTTTCCTACCTGGACAAAAAGGAACACCTACGTGAGAATGCTATTCATTGACTACAGCTCAGCATTCAACACCATAGTGCCCTCAAAGTTCACCACTAAGATAAGGGCCATGGGACTAAACACCTCCCTCTGCAACTGGATCCTGGACTTCCTGATGGGCCAACCACAGGTGGTAAAGTTAGGTAACAACACATCTGCCACGATAATCCTCAACACTGGAGCCCCTCAGGAGTGCATGCTCAGTCCCCTCATGTACTCCATGTTCACCCATGACTGCATGGCCAAGCACGACTCCAACACCATCATTAAGTTTGCTGACGACACAACATTGGTAGGCATGATCACCGACAACGATGAGACAGCCCATAAGGAGGGGGCCAGTGTGGTGCCAGGATAACAACCTCTCCCTCAATGTGATCAAGACAAGGGAGATGATTGTGGACTACGGGAAAAGGAGGACCCGAGCCCGGTGCGAACACCGGGGTCTCACTGCGGTGATGGTCCGCGCTGACTTTCTGGCGACGCATGGCTCGCTGGAGATGGACACAGGCGGCTTCCCATGTCTCCTCCGCGCGCCTACCGCAGTCGTCCACCGCAGGAGTCTCGTTCTGACCCTGATGCCACGGTGCCAGAACCGACTGATACCCCAATACACACTGAAAGGGGGAGAGGTTAGTGGAGGAATGGCGAAGCAAGTTCTGTGCCATCTCGGCTTAGGGCACGAACGCTGCCCACTCCCCTGGCCGGTCCTGGCAATAGGACTGCAGAAGCCTGCCCACATCCTGGTTAACTCTCTCTACCTGCCTGTTACTCTAAGGGTGAAAACCTGAGGTAAGGCTGATCGAGACCCCCAAACATTCCATGAACGCCTTCCAAACTCTCGACATGAACTGGGGACCCCGATCCGACACTATATCCTCAGGCACCCCGTAGTGCCGGAAGGCGTGTGTAATCAGGGCCTCCGCAGTCTGTAGGGCCGTAGGGAGACCAGGCAGAGGGAAGAGACGACAGGACTTAAAAAAAACAATCCACAACGACCAGGATCATGGTGTTTCCCTGTGAGGGAGGAAGATCTGTTAGGATATCCACTGACAGATGTGACCAAGGTTGTTGTGGAACGGGTAAGGGATGTAACTTACCTCTGGGCAGGTGTCTCGGAGCCTTACACTAGGCACACACCGAGCAGGAGGAGACATAAACCCTCATATCCTTAGCCAAAGTGGGCCACCAGTACTTCCCAGTCAGACAGAGCACCTTCCGACCGATCCCCAGATGACCAGAGGAGGGAGACATGTGGGCCCAATAGATCAACTGATCATGGACAGCAGACGGAATGTACATCTGTACGCAACGCCTGCTCAATGTCTGCATCCGGATCCCACACGACCGGAGCTACCAGGCAGGAGGCCGGGAGTATGGGAGTCTGATCCATGGGCCTCTCATACAGCCGGGACAGTGAGTCTGCCTTCTTATTCTGGGAACCTGGTCTGTAGGATAGGGTAAACACAAAACGAGAACACCTCTATAGTCAATGCAAGGGCGCAGACCTCCATCCTTCTTCTTCACAAAAAAGAAACTCGAGGAGGCAGGTGAAGTAGAGGGCCGAATGTACCCCTGACGCAGGGAATCAGAGACATATGTATCCATAGCCACCGTCTCCGCTTGCGACAGGGGATACACGTGACTCTTGGGAAGCGCAGCGTCTGCCAGGACATTTATCGCACAATCCCCCCGTCGATGAGGTGGTAATTGAGTCCCCTCTTTTTACAGAATTGAGTCGCCTTCTTTTAATTAATTGAGTCCCCTTCTTTTTACCTGGTCTGGACTTTCCACCATGGTAGCACCAACGGAAACCCCTACACACGTCCCTGAGCACTCTCGCAACCAGAGAGCCCTCTGTTGCCAGGAAATAGTGGGGTTATGCAGAACCAACCAGGGAAGGCTTAGTACCACAGGAAATGCAGGAGAGTCAATGAGGATGAGACTGATTCTCTCCTCATGATCCCCCTGCATAACCATGGCCAAGGAGATGGTGGCCTCCTGATTAGCCTGGACCCAAATGGTCGACTATCTAGAGCGTGTACCGGGAAGGGTCTAACTAAAGGAAAAATGGGGATCCCTAACCTAATGGCTAATGCTCTGTCGATAAAATTCCCAGCTGCACCTGAATCGACGAGTGCCTTATGCTGGGAATGTGGGGAAAACTCAGGGAAACAAACAGGCACAAACAGTTGCTCAACAGAGGACTCTGGATGAGTGTGGTGCAAACTCACCTGGGGTGACGCCAGAGTGCCCTGCCTGTTGCTTCGACTCCCAGAGGAACCAACACGGCACCGACTGGCAGTGTGTCCTCTGCAGCCACAGATGGAGCACGTGATGGCTCCTCCTCCAATCTCCCTACGAGCAGCCCCTCCTAACACCATGGGCACCGGAGCGGGGGTGCTGGACGATGGAAACAAAAGAGCCCACTCTGGACGTCCGGGGGTGACCAGCAGGTTATCCAGCCGGATGGACAAATCCACCAGTTGGTCAAAGGAAATGGTGGCATCCCTACAGGCCAGCTCACGTCCTCTCGTAGGCTGCAACGTTAGTGGTCGATGAGGGCCCTGTCATTCCAGCCTGCTCCGGTGGCCAAGGTCCGGAATTCCAGTGCGAAATTCTTGGCGCTCCTCTTCCCCTGCCTCAAATGGAAGAGCCTTTCCCCCGCCACTCTGCCCTCAGCTGGATGGTCGAAGACGGCCTGGAAGCGACGGGTGAACTCCTCGAAGTGGTCTGGCGCCGTCTCCTTCTCTCCACATGGCATTTTCCCACTCCAGCGCTCTTCCTGTGAGGCAGGAGACGAGGGCGGCCACTCTCTCCCCTCCCGAGGGAGTTGGGTGCACAGTGGCCAGGTAGAGGTCCAGTTGTAACAAGAATCCCTGGCACTGTGCTGCCGTTCCATCATACTCCCTGGGAATGGAGAGACGCATCCCACTGGAATTCTCTCAAGATGGAACGGGTGGAGACAATCCCGGTTGTGCTGGTCGAGGCACTGGAGAGACTTCCTGTCTCTCTCAGGGGTCCATGGTCTGGACAACACGATCCATCATGGCACCAAGATGATGTAACATGGCCGAATGTTCCTGGACACGCTCCTCGACTCCTCTAACCGGGGTACCTGCCCCTGCTGACTCCATTAGAGGTGTGTAATTCTGTCAGTGGGTATATTAGAGGTGAAGTCATGTGCAGGAGAGTAGAGTGATTTATTTTAGTTCCAAAAAACAAGACCACTACATAAATCAAACGCGCTCAAAACATGGAACATAAAAGTAAAGCGCGTAATAAAACACCACAATAACATGAAACAATTACACACAAAACATGATGGGAAACAGAGGGATAAATACAAGTATATTGATTGGGGAAATGAAAACCAGGTGTGTATGGAACAAGACAAGACAAATGGATATATGAAAAATGGAGCGGCGATGGCTAGAAACTGTAGTGTTTTTGCGGATGGTAGTACATTATACTGTAGTATTTAGTATAGTGTTCTACAGTACACTACAAAATGCTATAGTAAGTACTAGACATGATAGAATACTACAGTACTTACTATAGAATTATGTAGTAAACTGTAGAATCTCTCCATCATAAACTGTAGCATTTTTTTATGGAGGGGAGAGGGTAAATCCTATAAAGTCATATGCAAGGAAAACATATGCATTTAAAATGAAACTTGAAGAATGTCATTGTGAGCTAGTCGTAATGAGTAGGGCCCAAAGGTTTTTCCTGGTCAGGATGTTAGGAAAAACTTCGGACCCAAAACCTATGAACAAGGGTTTTAGGGGACATCTTCAAACATGGTAGGCTATGTAGCGTAAATCTTTAGAAATTGATTATTGTGATACCTGGAAGCATTTCAATGCCATGCCGAGGTCCAGAAAGACTGATGTCAGTCCAGAAGACTGACCAGTCCTCCCCCTCTAGTGCCTCCTTCAGGCCAAACCTGTGCATTGCACTGGCACCACAAAAGAGAAACAGAGTGCCTTCAGAAAGTATTTACACCCCTTGACTTTTTCCACATTTTGTTCTATTACAGCATGAATTTTAAATGTATACGATTTAGATTTTGTGTCACTGATGTACATACAAAATCCCATGATGTCAAAGAGGAATTATGTTTTTAGAAATGTTTACAAATTAATAAAAAATAAAAAGCTGACATTTCTTGAGTCAATAAGTATTGAACCCTTTTGTTATGGCCTAAATAAGTTTAGTAGTACAAATGTGCTTAACAAGTCACATAAGTTGCATGGACTGACTGTGTGCAATAATAGTGTTTATCATGATTTTTAAATGACTAACCCATCTCTGTACCTCAAACATACAATTATCTGTAAGGTCCCTCAGTCAAGCAGTGAATTTCAAACAGATTCAAGCACAAAGACCAGGGAGATTTTCCAATGCCTCACAAAGAAGGGCTCCTATTGGTAAACAGGTAAAAACAAAAGCAGACAGTGAATATCCCTTTGAGCATGGTGAAGTTATGAATTACACTTTGGATGGTGTATAAATACACTCAGTCACTTCAAAGATACAGGCGCACTTCCTAACTCAATTGCCGGAGAGGAAGGAAACTGCTCAGGGATTTCATCATGAGGCCAAAGGTGATTTTAAAACAGTTACAGAGTTTAATGGCTGTGATAGGAGATGATTGAGAATGGAACAACATTGTAGATACTCCACAATACTATCATAAATGACAATGTGAAAAGAAGAAAGCCTTTACAGAATAAAACATATTCAAAACATGCATCCTGTTTGCAATAAGGCACTAAAGTAATACTGCCAAAAATGTGCCAAAGAAAGGAACCTTTTGTCCTGAATACAAAGCGTTATGTTTGGGGCAAATCCTACACAACACATCACTGACTACCACTCTTCATAAATTCAAGCACGATAGTGGCTACATTATGTTATCGTCAAGGACTAGGTGTCACGCCTTGGCCTTAGTTATCTTTGTTTCTTTATTATTTTGGTTAGGTTAGGGTGTGACATGGGGGATTTATGTGTTTTGTCTGGTCTAGGGGTTTTTGCATGTTTAAGGGGCTGTTTCCTTTCTATGTAGTTTGTATGTCTATGGTTGCCTAGATTGGTTCTCAATTAGAGGCAGCTGTCTATCGTTGTCTCTGATTGGGAACCATATTTAGGCAGCCATATTCTGTGGGTACTTTGTGGGTGGTTGTCTTCTGTCTTTGTGTCGTGGCATCAGATAGGACTGTTTCGGTTTTCACATTTGTTGTTTTGTAGTGTTCTCGTGTATGGTCTTGATTAAACATGTTGAACTCTAACCACGCTGCATTTTGGTCCTCCTCTCCTTCAACGGAAGAAAACCGTTACACTAGGACAGTGTTTCCCAAACTCGGTCCTGGGGATCCCAAGGGGTGCACATTTTGGGTTTTGCCCTAGCACTACACAGCTGATTCAAATAATCAACTAATCATCAAGCTTTTATTATTTGAATCAGCTGTGTAGTTCTAGGGCAAAAAACATAAACGTCCACCACTTGGGGTCCCCAGGACTGAGTTTGGGAAACGCTGGACTAGGGAAGTTTTAGGATGAAAATTAATTAAATAGAGCAACGCACAAGCAAAATCCGAGAGGAAAACCTGGATTCAGTCTGCTTTCCAACAAACACTGGGAGACAAATTCACCTTTCAGCAGGACAATTACCTATAGCACAAGGGCAAAAATGCACAGGAGATGCTTACCAAGACGACATTGAATGTTCCTGAGCGGTCTAGCTACAGTTTTGACTTAAATCGGCTTGAAAATCTATGGTAAGACTTTAAAATGGCTGTCTAGCAATGATCATCAACCAACTTGACAGAGCTCGAAGAATTTAAATAAAGAATAATGGACAAATATTGTACAATCCAGGTTTGCAAAGCTCTTAGAGAATTACTCAGAAAGACTCACAGCTGGTATCACTGCTAAAGGTGATTCTAACATGTATTGACTCAGTTGGTTCAATACTTATCTAAATAATATGCACTATTCAGTGGATTTGAAAAATATTCAGACCTCTTCATTTTTCCCACATTTTGTTATGTTACAGCCTTATTCTAAAATGGATTAAATACTTTTTTCCACTCATTAATCACAATACCCCATAATGACAAAGTAAAACCAGATTTGTAGAAATTTTTGCAAATTTATTTAAAAAAAAACAAACAAATAGAAATATTTACATAACTATATGAGACTCGAAATTGAGCTCAGGTGCATCCTGTTTCCATGGATCATCCTTGAGATGTTTCTACAACTTGATTGGAGTGAAGCTGTGGAAATTAGATGGATTGGACATGATTTGGAAAGGCACAAACCTGTCTATATAAGGTCCCACAGTAAACAGCGCATGTCAGTGCAAAAATCAAGCCACGAGGTCAAAGGAATTGTCCGTAGAGCTCCAAGACAGGATTGTATCGAGGCACAGATCTGGGGAAGGGTACTAAAGAATATCTGCGGCATTGAAGGTCCCCAAGAATACAGTGGCCTCCATCATTCTTAAATGAAAGAAATTTGGAACCACCAAGACCACCGCTGGGACAAACTGAGCAATCGGGGGAGAAGGGCCTTGGTCAGCGAGGTGACCAAGAACCCAATGGTCACTAACAGAGCTCCAGAGTTCCTCTGTGGAGATGGGAGAACCTTCCAGAAGGACAACCATCTCTGCAGCACTCCACCAACCAGGCCTTTATGGTAGAGTAGCCAGACGGAAGCCAGTAAAAAGGCACACAACAGCCCACTTGGGACTCTCAGACCTTGGGAATAGATTATCTTGTCTGTTGAAACTTAGATTACACTCTTTGGCCTGAATGCCAAGCATCTTGTCTGGAGGAAACGTAGCACCATCCCTAAGGTGAAGCATGGTGGTGGCACCATCATGCTGTGGGGATATTTTTCACCGGCAGGGACTGAGAGACTAGTCAGGATCGAGGGAAAGATGAACGGAGCAAAGTACACAGAGATCCTTGATGAAAACCTGCTCCAGAGAGCTCAGGGCCTCAGACTGGGGGCGAAGGTTCACGTTCCAACAGGACAATGACCAAGACAATGGCCGGAGGAGAAGAGGGATTTGGAGCGGTCTTCTGGTCAGACTTGGGAGGCGCGCACACCACCCACCGCTTCCGAGTATATTACTCGCTAATGTTCAGTCCCTGGATAACGAAGTTGACAGGATCAGGGCAATGGTTTCTTTCCAGAGAGACATCAGGGATTGTAACATACTCTGTTTCACAGAAACATGGCTCACTCAGGATATACTGTCAGAGTTGGTCCAGCCATCTGGATTCTCAGTTCATTGCGCCGACAGGAATAAACATATTTCCGGGAAGAAAGGCGGGGGTATATGTTTTATGATTAATGACTCATGGTGTAATTGTAATAACACACAGGAACTCAAGTCCTTTTGCTTACCCGACCTAGAATTCCTCAATCAAATGCTGACCGTATTATCTTCCAAGAGAATTCTCTTTGATTATTGTCACAGCCGTGTCTATCCCCCCCTCAAGCCGATACCACGACTGCCCTCAAGTAACTTCACTGGACTTTATGCAAACTGGAAACCATATATCCTGAGGCTGCATTTATTGTAGCTGTGGACATTAACACAGCAAATCTGGGGAAAATGCTACCTAAAATCTATCAGCACATAGACTCTAGTATTCTTGCTGCAAAAACACTCAACCATTGTTATTCCAACTTCTGGTATGCATACAAGGCCCTCCCCCGCCCTACTTTTGGCAAATCTGACCACGACTCCATTGCTCCTCCCTTCCTATAGGCAGAAACTCAAACAGGAAGTACCCGTGCTAAGGACTATTCAACACTGGTCTGACCAATCTGAATCCACGCTTCAAGATTGTTTTGATCATGCGGACTGGGATATGCTTCGGGTAGCTTCAGAGAATAATATCGATGTAAATACCGAGACGGTTACTGAGTTTATCAATAAGTGTATATGAGATGTTGTACCCATTGTGACTATTAAAACCTACCCTAACCAGAAACCGTGGATAGATGGCAGCATTCGTGCAAAACTGAAAGAGTGAACCACCGCATTTAACCATGGCAAGGTGACTGGGAATATGGCAGAATACAAACGGAGTAGTCATTCGTCCGCAAGGCAATCAAACAGACACAACGTCAGTATTGAGACAAAGTGGAGTCGCAATTCAACGGCTCAGACACGAGACGTATGTGGCAGGGTCTACAGACAATCACAGACTACTTAAGGAAAACCAGCCACGGCGCGGACATTGACGTCTTGCTTCCGGACATGCTAAACACATTCTTTGCCCACTTTGAAGATAACGCAGTGCCACCGACGCGGCCAGATACCAAGGCCTGTGGGCTCTCCTTCTCCGTGGCCGACGTGAGTAAGACATTTAAACATGTTAACCCTCGCAAGGCTGCCAGCCCAGACGGCATCCCTAGCCGCGTCCTCAGAGCATGCGCAGACCAGCTGGCTGGTGTGTTTACGGACATATTCAATCTCTCCTTATCCCATTCAGCTGTCCCCACATGCTTCAAGATGGCCACCATTGTCGCTCTGGATAAGAGCGTCTGCTAAATGACTTAAATGTAAATGTAAATGTATTGTTCCTGTACCCAAGAATGCAAAGGTAACTGAACTAAATGACAATCGCCCCGTAGCACTCACTTCTGTCATCGTGAAGTGCTTTGAGAGACGAGTAAAGGGTAATTTCCCCTCCACCTGTCACCCTAGATCCACTTCAATTTGCCTACCGCCCCCATAGGTCCACAGATGACGCAATCACCATCACACTGCCCTATCCCATCTGGACAAGAGGAATACCTATGTAAGAATTCTGTTCAGCATTCAACACCATAGTACCCTCCAAGCTCATCATTAAGCTTGAGGCCCTGGGTCTGAACCCCGCCCTGTGCAATTGGGTCCTGGACTTCCTGACAGGCCGCCCCCAGGTGGTGAAGGTAGGAAACAACACCTCCACTTTGCTGATCCTCAACACTGGGGCCCCAGACGGGTATGTGCTCAGCCCCCTCCTGTACACCCATGACTGCGTGGCCATGCACGCCTCCAACTCAATCATCAAGTCTGTAGAGGACACAACAGTAGTAGGCTTGATTACCAACAACGACGAGACAGCCTACAGGGAGGAGGTGAGGGCCCTGGTAGTGTGGTGTCAGAAAAATAAACTCTCACTCAACATCAACATCATCACTTCATGAAACAGCAGAGGGAGCACCCTCCTATCCACATCGACGGGACAGCAGTGGAGAAGGTGGAAAGTTTTAGGTTCCTCGGCGTACATATCACTGACAAACTAAAGTGGTCCACCAGTGTGGTGAAGAAGGTGCAACTTCAACTTCAAGGCTGAAGAAATTTGCCTTGTCACCTAAAACCCTCACAAACCTTTTCAGATGCACTATTGAGAGCATCCTGTCGGGCTGCATCACCGCCTGGTACGGCAACTGCACCATCCACAACCGCAGGGCTCTCCAGATGGTGGTGCGATCTGCACCAGTCACTTTAATAATGTCACTTTAATAATGTTTGCATATCTTGCATTACTCATCTCATACGTATATATGTATATATTGTATTCTATACTATATCTTAGTCTATGCTGCGCTGACATTGCTCGTCCATATATATAAATATATATATATATATAATATTCTTAAACTCCATTCCTTTACTTAGATTTGTGTGTATTATGTATTTGTTATGAAATTGTTAGATATTACTTGTTAGATATTGCTGCACTGTCGGAACTGGAAGCACAAGCATTTCGCTACACCCGCAATAACATCTGCTAGACACACGTGACCAATAAAATTTGATTTGATCTGTTACCATGACAAACTGTCCATATGCTGTCCATAACGATTTCAGAAACAAACAGATTTCAAACAACACAGATTACCCTCAGCTCCAGCTAAATTAGAAACATCATATTTTCTTGCCCTTCAGAATATTTTAGCATGAAGATACTGAACATTTCATAATTTATGGAAATAATCATCTAAATCTGATACTCAACTAGAGAAAGGATCTAAGGATCTGTATTTGCCATTGGCAGGAATTGAAGGAAATGTGTAGTTTGTTTTATGATGTGTATGAATGGACACTGTTCTTGGTTGCGTATAGCAAGTGTTACTTTGGTGTTGAATTGTGTGCCGTAGTGTAGTTCTGGGTTTGTGGATAACATAATCAAAGGTTGCGGTAATGGATAGGACTTGTGTAGTTGTGTGGGTTTTGTGATTATGTAGATCTGTGGCTGTGTACTTGTCTATATGATTGTATTTCGTTCTGTGGTTGCGGATCGGATATGGTCGCAACGCTTACTGCTTAGTTCTGTGGTTGTGTACATGGTTGCTCATGTTCTCCCTCTCTTTGTGTGTGTGTGTGTAGGTGTGTTTGCATGTGCGTGAATGTTGTGCATTTTACACACATATAGCATGTTGTTTGAACCCAGAGACACAGTGTGGGAAATCCCTATGCGAAGGGAAAGCAGGCAGAGCACAGCTGCCCTCTCATCACATGCCCTGAATGTAGAGCAGTCTGAATGCCGTCTGGCTCTGCCAACAAAGCATGCCACAATTTTATGGGCTTGTATATACTTGTGGTTCACCCATGATCCTAAAGCCGGTCTCTTAACATCTCTTCCACAGCCCAGACAGTCCTTTCCCTTTTCTCTATCTTTGTCTCTCTCTCCCACAGAAAGTCCTACAGCGCTTACTAAACACACCATGTCATAATGTAGGAGGCTGAGCTTCTCTTCAACTCAAAGATATTGCTTTTGACATTTAAATTAGGCCAATATGAATAGTTGGCTAGGCCGAGACCGTTTTGGAAGAGTCTGTAAATACTTGGTGTGTCAGGATAATTCCTTTACTTTCAATCTGACCAGACAGAACCATTCGGTCTTTCCAATTTCTAACGGTTGTGTATTATTGAAACTGTACGATGGGTCAAATAGTCTATCATTACACTGGTGTACCAACATTTGACTTTGAAAGTACTAAACCAATTCGACACTTAATTCTACTGCCGATCAGGATAACAATATTACACTAGATCAGCATTTAATAAATATTGCGATACAGAATATGAGAAAAAAAATCACGTTTTGCTTCTTACTAAAAACCTGATGCTCAAGGCCACGCAAGTGCTGAGCCAAATAGGTCTAGGTTAATGAGCTCAATTGATGATATTTTAATGACGCTCAATCAATGGCAATACATCAAGGAGACAATGGTGTTGATTGATCAGCTCTTTAGGGATTAAGCACGATCCATTATCATTAGTCATTACTGCATTCAGTCATTCAGTGTGTACATCTCTTTGCTAATCATCAGGTTTGATCGTTAGGAGGACGGGGATAGAGGTACTCACCGCTCTCAAACTTGCAATTGTTCAGGTTGATCCACAGTCATCTGAAAGAGAAGAAACAGACAGACCGAGGGACAGATTAGTGCATTCTGACCGTCCCCGATGAAACACTGACAGTCCCCGACTAAACACTGATCGTCCCCCACTAAACACTGACCGTCTCCGACTAAACACTGACCGTCTTCGACTAAACACTGACCGTCTCCGACTAAACACTGACCGTCTCCGACTAAACACTGACCGCCCCCGACGAAACACTGACCGTCTCCGACTAAACACTGACCGTCTCCGACGAAACACTGACCGTCTCCGACTAAACACTGACAGTCCCCGACGAAACACTGACAGTCCCCGACTAAACACTGACCGTCCCCGACTAAACACTGACCGTCCCCGACTAAACACTGACAGTCCCCGACTAAACACTGACCGTCTCCGACTAAACACTGACGGTCTCCGACTAAACACTGACGGTCTCCGACTAAACACTGACCGTCCCCGACTAAACACTGACCGTCTCCGACTAAACACTGACGGTCTCCGACTAAACACCGACCGTCCCCGACTAAACACCGACAGTCCCCGACTAAACACCGACCGTCCCCGACTAAACACCGACCGTCCCCGACTAAACACAGACCGTCCCCGACTAAACACCGACCGTCCCCGACTAAACACCGACCGTCCCCGACTAAACACCGACCGTCCCCGACTAAACACTGACCGTCCCCGACTAAACACTGACAGTCCCCGACTAAACACTGACCATCTCCGACTAAACACTGACCGTCTCCGACTAAACACTGACCGTCTCTGACTAAACACTGACCGTCTCCGACTAAACACTGACCATCTCTGACTAAACAGTGCCCTGCTAATGCCAAGTTTAACTGAATTTCCATTCACAATATTGAAATGTTTTCTCCAAACATCCAGATTTGAGTGGGATATACTTCATTGACTATAAATCCTTGTAATAATAATGTATGTTTCTATCAAACATATGGTTTCATTGGGACGGCTTTCTACATTGATTGTAAATTGTGCTTCAAGTCAAACACATTGCTAGCCAAGCTTTTACAATAAGATCCAGCTATACTGAGCTGCTCAGTGTCAGCAGCATGTCATTTCTGTAAAGGCCTGAGTTCCCCAGTGCCTACTAACAGGAAGCACAGTGCACCAAAGGCCCCTCCTTCCATTTCTCCCCCCTCTCCCTTCCCCTGGTTACTGAGCCAAGATCCTAGACATACACATCATTGGCCAATACAGGAGTCTGATTCATACAAGTGTTACTACCACCACCTACTGGCTACTGGTCTACGGAGCACCATGCTCACCCACACTGCCAAAGCTCACACCTCATAGCAAGCAGTGCTAGCTAGAGGCTGCTAAACCGCAAAGCCACATTCATGTTTTCAACGTGCCCAAAAGTCAACCTCATATGCATATACATAAACAAAAACATAAATAAACAAACAAACAAATACATAAATGACAACGTAAATAAATAAAGAAATGTACTGAACCAACCGCTCTCTTTTAATAAGAGTCAAAATAAAATGGGTGGGTGTATCGCATTGTGACTGGTCCTCATAAAAAAATCATGCACCCTGACAATAATTAAGAGCAGGGCAATTTGACTTCCCGCCGTTGGAAAAGACAGACTCTTAAAAGGTACTGGTCTTGTAAACAGCATCTGAGAGCTCATTTTAAGGACCTGTATAGTTCACATGGCGCTTATTACTAGTTTCTGAACTGTTAAGCCTTCTCCTATCCCAGTAAAAAAAAAAAAAAGGGGTGTGCCAAACTGTGCAGTAAAGAAATCCGCCATAAACTGTCCTTCGCTCTGCTCTCTCAGAGTCCTTCATCGGCTCCTGAATGTCATACGGTATGCAAGATATTTTAACGAGGAGATCAACTGGGTGGTGTGCCGTGGTGGGTACAAGGTTGACAACCAGGGTCTGGGTAAAAGAACACATTGCCTGCTTATACATGATATAATTTTAACTACCAATACTATCATTATATTTATCATCAATGTACATAGAAATACTAAACGATTATAACAGTATTTGGTATGCAGTAATAACATAAACCAATAAATGGGATGGTCCTTGCATTCTGGTCGTTGCTTTTAGGAGCCCAGCTCACTCTGGGGTGTCTCCATTTGCCACCACCACCTGACACCCCTACTCAACCACCTGTACTACCCAGCAGCACCCAATCCTATTTGGATCTCTGACCCTCAATGTCGGGCAGCAGACATCAAAAAGATCCCCTTGTTTACCCCTTGTTTGTGGGGTTGTGGCCCCATAGCCGCAGCTTTCGTCGCCTGTGCGGTTTGTGGGCGTGCCGAGGACCTTGGGGGGCCTCTGGAGGGGAAAGAGTAGGACGAGAGGCCTGGTTTTATGGACAGGTACTGTAACCGGAGAGCTGTGCTCCTGGCTGCTGCAGCGTCGCCCACTGTCTTTACAGACAGGCAGCTGCTCATAACCAGCCCGACGCTGCCTCCAGGCCCCACCCCCCTGTGCCACCTCCCTCCCTTCCAACCCCCTAATACATTTCTCCCAGCATCCCCCTCAGACAAGGCTCAGGCTGCCCCTTGGGATCCAAATGGGCTGCCAGTACTGCCACATTTATGACATAAGTAATGTGTGTGTGTGTGTGACCACGTTCGTCCAATCACAAAAGGATTAGGAAGAAAATGGAGCCTTGAGGTACCTCTTCTTCCTCTTTTTCTTCTACCTGATGAGTGTCACTCATGGAGGGACATTTGGAGTGTTGGGCTCTTGTCCCTGCTGACCACCATGTGCCTTGTTGGTCCCAGGGGATTCACACGATGATGATGGAGACGTCTCCTCATCTAGGACATCCTCAGGAGGCCTCATCCTATTGAATGCAAGAGGAACCAAAACATTATTTAATTATCAGTACCATATATACAGTACCAGTCAAAAGTTTGGACACACCTACTCATTCCAGGGTTTTTCTTTATTTTTACTATTTTCTGTATTGTATAATAATAGTGAAGACATCAAAACTATGAAATAACACATATGGAGTCATGTAGTAACCAAAAAAGTGTTAAACAAATTTGTATTTTACCAAATAGGGCTATCTTCTGTATCCCACCCCTACCTTGTCACCACACAACTGATTGGCTCAAACGCATTAAGGAAAGAAATTCCACAAATTAACTTTTAACAAGGCACACCTGTTAATTGAAATGCATTCCAGGTGACTACTTCGCGAAGCTGGTTGAGAGAATGCCAAGAGTGTGCAAACCTGTCATCAAGGGAATACTTTGAAGAATCTAAAATATTAAATATGTTTTGATTTGTTTAACACTTCTTTGGTTACTACATGATTCCATGTGTTATTTCATAGTTTTGATGTCTTCACTATTATTCTACAATGTAGAAAATAGCAAAAATAAAGAAAAACCCTGGATTGAGTAGGTGTGTCCAAACTTTTGTCTGGTATGTATGTATGTATGTATGTATATATATATATATATATATATATATATGGGTATATATATATATATATTCGGCATTTGTTCAAAAATATTTACATTCAAGACCAATATAAAATCTTAGTTGGTCCCCATTTGAGAAAGTAGGAAATTGTATGTGCTTTGAATTAAAAGCATTGCGGGTGTTCTGGGAATTAATCATTAACAAACTACCAGAATAAACACTGAACAACCACATCTCTGCTACCAGTGTTAACTGCTGTGTCAGAGTCCGCTTCTGGGCAACATGTCAGCATAGCAGTAGTAAACACGTTCACCTCCAGGAAGAGAATAGTAGAGATGATGTATTCTACTAACCAACACCCCTGTGAATGTAAACAGTGAGGAGTACCCACATGGCTAACCACAGGGACACCTGAGCTAAGTAGGGCAGACAGTAAATAGCTCAGATTACGAGTGTGGGCTCATCAAAGCACTGAGGTTAACCAAGAGGGTTACTATAAAAGTCCCAGGTAGGTAACTGGCCACCATGCAGGTGGATGGGAGCTGAGACACCCAACCTGGCTGGATACCATAGCAACATAACCACCTTGTCTGGTCCTTATTCATCTGGTTCCACGGATGGACTGTTTGAACCCAGGTAAGGTGACAACAGCCCTCTAACTAAAAGCACAAGCTGAGGTGTGGAAACGGGTGTGTGTAACTGATAGCCTACCTGGCATTCCTTTACAGCACTGCTCAAATATGACCACACTGGTCTGGTACTGTTCTCTTACCACACTTCCGCTCTCACGGTGGAACAGCTATGGTGCAAAACGGAATTGTAACGCAGCTGGACTTTACATGTGTCAAGTGTATGCCTACTCTGTCCCAAAAAACACAGAATGATTCTGTTAGATTGTCAGAACCATAGCCTACACATATCAGTAAGCTACTCTACAACCATAAAATGCATGACATAGCTAGCTCATCTTTGACATTCTGTGTAAGTTACAGACAAACTGGCATGGGGGAAATGGAGGGAAACGTGAGGGCACAACTGTAATGTTAGCTACCCTACAGTAGACAGTAACGTTAGCTAGCATACTTAAAACATTTATAATTTCAACATGCACATCAAACTATGCCACTGTGGACCAACTTCAACCCATTCTAGCTAGCCATTATTGACTGTCTGTCGTTAGCGTTAAATATTATTTTTTTAAATAAATATACCAGTAGCGAATGATTCTTCGCCACAGGTCAGCAGGCATGATGCTCCAGACCGACCGTCTTTTGTCTAGCACAGAGACTTTTCAATCAACCTTAACAATTTCTTCCAAACATGAAAATGTCTGTATCCAGTTACAGGTGGTGCGTTTGAATTTGAAGTAATCCAACAATGTGTACACGCCATCTTTCAAATCTTCTCTCATTGATCGAGACAGGTGAGTGTCTCGATCTGCGGCACTTTGGGGTGGACACCTGTCTTAATCAATGAGAGAATATTTGAAATAGACAAGAAGGAGGTGTACACATTGTTGGATTACTTCATGGAGCATTTTCTAAATTCAAACACACCACATGCAACTGGACACAGATATTTTGAAGGATACATGTTTGACTGAATCGAGAACAAAGATAATATCAGCAAGTTAAGGTTGGTCTAAAATTCTCTGTGCAACCAGTACCTAACCTATAACTCCCGGTAATAAATACCAAACATCTTTGGTTAAATTACATTATTAGGTGTAACAATCTGTAGCTACGCTGTAGCCTAATGCATCAGCTCAATTTCTATATTCTCTATGAGTCTATCTATTCAACTGGTCACGGAAAGCTATAGGCCTACTGGGTGTGCAAGCTTTTGTTCCAGACCTGATTCATCATTCTTACTGTTGACCAGAGGGCTGGGGTCAATTTGAATTGAATGCAGTGAATTCAGGAAGCCATTTTAATTTAAAATTCTGAAATGAAAAAAAACATTTGAAATAAATCACTTCTACTTCTCAGTTTATTGAGAAGTCATTGAAAATAGATGCCTTTTTATTTTGAATTGTTATTCAAGTTTACTTCCTGAATTGACTGCCTTCAATTTGAATTGGTAGGCCGCCCTAGTTGACCAGACTGAAGACCATGAGTGACCCAAAAATCAAGATAAACACTATCATTCAGTTCACCGTGCACATTATGCTCCCTGGATCAGTCTCACCTTTTCCTCCCTAAGACCTAGTAAGCCTATTTACTCTATGTGGATGTGTGTTGTGACATTTGATCTCAGAATAGGGGCGGATGGGCACTGTCCTGCTATATCCCCATAGAGCACTGGTAGTTTAGACATAATCTTGCTTTCACCCAGAACGTTTGGAGATACACTTTTGGACACAACAGCTAGCAGTGAGTGGACTTTTTCATGGTAGGCCGTCATTGTAAATGAGAATTTGTTTTTAACTATCTTGCCTAGTTACATAAAGGTTAAATAAAATAAATGCAATAAATGTTCAGTATCATAGTAACACATTAACACCCCAAGGGGGCAGGTGGTGTGAGTGTAGCCTACACCAGCTGTTTCTTCTTTGAGTTGGCCATGGCCCCAGTTGGAACCATTGGATGGTGGGTGGTGGCTGCTCAATAGGTCGGCCTGCTATGGATGGACTGCTATGCTATTTGAGTGACTGACTGCTTGGTTGGGTTTACAGCACACCCATTGTCTGAACTATGGGGATGGCTTCTATATCAGCCTACATGACATAGCCACTACAGTCTACTTCCTCCCCCCATCAGTACTCTCCTCTGACTGATCCTGTCAGATATCTAGCTGTTGGGTGGCCATTTTCCTTCCTCACCCTGAACAGGGCCTATAAATCAGGTGGTCCCCTCCTCCACCTCCTCCCCCTACCCTTTCACGCATTCAATTAATCCAAATGATTTCTACAGGAAATCTGATGAACCAATCAATTCACCTGCACATTTCAATACCCCTGCAGATCCATCGAGTGCCTCTGTGGCTGTAACTGCATGGCTCCATCGCTCTTGTAAAAACATTATTAATTGCCACGCGAGCTAGGCCATCCATCTTTCTCCGTCCGTCCGTCCGTCCGTCCTCCCGACACGGCCCCGACAGGCAGCACAGAAAAGGCTGAATGTGTAATAATGTGCTCCGGCGACAGGCCGCGCCTACTACTACGTCCCTTTTAATCCTATTAAAACAGCTAGCAGCTAAAGGGCCGCTCCTCTCCTCTCTCTCGCCATGCAGGGCCCAGTGTGATGCTACTGACACTGGGAGACAATGGTGTGGGCAGGAGGTGGGGTAATTTCAAAAGACTCGTCGGCCTCTAGACTCTGCACCTATCATTCGCTCTGATGGTGGTCATTGTTTCCGTGTTATTGTTGGAAGGAATGCTGAGGATGTGTGCAGTGTGTGTGTGTGGGGGGGGCTTTTGTTGTAGCTACGGTAACCTACCACCACCCCCCCATGCCTCACTGTAACCCGTGTGCCTGCCATTGTCTGCTAGAAGCTTCCCTCCTTCCCTCTGCTGAATAAATGGAGTAACAAACTGCTCCAGTTGTTTTGTGGTAGTTCAGTGCTTGTCTTTGGAAAGTTATGTACTGTGTATCTGGTGAATATTATAACTTAATGACTGTCTTTGTCAGAGACAGCTGTGGCACCACCTTTCTTCCATTTTACACGTCTAAAGCCACATCACCAGCAGATGGTCAGTGGGGAAGAGAGAACCCTGGACCTCTACCCTCCCCCTCATCCACACACCAACCTCCACGTATCCCACCTCACAAAGCTGGTCAGTGTCCATCAAGGTCTGGACAAGCCCCACTCACTATAAAGCCATTGCATGAAAACACTAGCAATCATGGATATATCTGAAAGTCTATATGTTGAATGTGTGACACTTTGTGACAGTGTTTAGAAACTTGATCTAAAATCTATAGATCTACAACCTTCCCTATAAAGGCCTGATGAAGCAGACTCATGCTCTTTGGTATAGTGTAGAACATAGCCTAGAGAATTGGTTCTAATATCATTTCCTCACTCAGCCAGCTAATTAAACCAGCGGCGCATCAGCAGTTAGCACTTAGTCATAATGACAATCATAACCCTTCTGTAGTATCGGCAGAGTAGTCTACAGGGTTTTTCATTCACAGTGAATGGGCACAATAAGCATCCATTCATTCACCCAGTGGATGAATGAGGGATCAGGGTCCCTGTTCTGTGTTTGTGTGGTTCTACAAATACAAATCCAATGGTCAGCGGGCCAGTCGGACACATTGCGTTTTAATATCAGCCTGCTGAGAGATTGCCCTGTTTCAGAGCGCTAATCAATTAGCATGCTCTCGTTTGTCACAGCCCGTGCCCAGAGAAATAAGCTTCAGTCGCCTGTTAAGAGTATATTGATTTTACACTTGCCACAGTCAAGGCATATTGTTGATGGTGTGTGTCGTAGGAGTGGTGAGGGGAGGGAGCTTGTTGTGGTCTTTAAAGAGCTTGCATGTGATTCAGAACACTGCCCACTCCCCTACTCCCTCCCGTCTTGCAATTTATTAGCGACTTCAGCCCTAACCCAGAAGATCCTTTGACACAAGCAACTGAAAAAAAATTCACAGCCAGGCCCACTTTTTCCAATACCTCAGGCCACGTTGTGCTGCTACGGCTGTGGTTATAGGCCTCGGAGAACCTGTAGTGTTTACTGAGGATCTTCGCAGATTCTCTGTCAGTTCCTGGATGGTTAAGGGGTTAAAATGGAGTAGTAGGTGTATGGGAGGAAACAACATACAGTGGCAGTTGAATTGGCTTGCCTTCAATATAATTATGAGAAACAAATCCATTTTGGGGAAGTTATGCTGAACAAAAATAAAAACGCAATGTGCGACATTTTCAACTATTTTACTGAGTTACAGTTCATATAAGGAAATCAGTCAATTGAAATAAAGGCCCTAATCTAATCATTAGGTCCTAATCTATGGATTTCATATGACTCCCACCCACTGGGTAGCCAGGCCCAGCCAATCAGATTTTTTTTTCCCACAAAAGGGGCTTTTCACAGACAGAAATACCCCCCCCCCCCCCCAGTTTCATCAGCTGTCCAGGTGGCTGGTCTCACACGATCCCGTAGGTGAAGAAGCCAGATGTGGAGGTCCTTGCCTAGCGTACACATGTTGTGAGGCTGGTTGGACGTACAGCCAAATTCTCTAAAATGACATTGGAGGCGGCTTATGGTAGAGAAATGAACATTAGATTCTCTGGCAACCGCTCTGGTGGACATTCCTGCAGTCACAGCATGCCAATTGCACGCTCCCTCAAATCTTGAGACATCTGTGGCAATGTGTTGTGTGACAAAACTGCACATTGTAGAGTGGTCTTTTATTGTCCCCTGCACAAGGTGCAAATGTGTATTGATCATGCTGTTTAATCAGCTTCTTGATATTCCATAACTGTCAGGTGGATGGATTATCTTGGCAAAGGAGAAATGCTCACTCACAGGGATGTAAACAAATTTGTGCACAACATGTTAGAGAAATAAGCTTTTTGTGCGTATCGAACATTTCTGGGATCTTTTTTTTCAGCTCATGAAACATGGGACCAACACTTTACATGTTGCATTTATATTTTTGCTCAGTATAGTCCCATCACCGACAAAATCCCAACCGTAGTTCTACATTGCTTATGAAACTTTGACATGGTTATTCTGTTGAGAGGGAATAAAAAGGATTCATGTACACATGATTAAATTGCCTGGCACTACTTCTATATATTGTGATATGGATAAGTGTAATCATTATTTTCTGTGATATATGAAAACTCTTTTATATCTTTTGCTTCAGAGGATAAAAAAAAAACTAGATGGCTTCATAAGTTGACGCCCACTGCCATTGGTTACAACATAAACGCAACCCATACCATATGCTCCGCCTATCAACATCCTCTGTTGTCTCCATCTGCGCTGTGGGCTCAGGTGCCAGGCTTCAAACACAGCTGCCCTTTGACCTCATCGACGGATTACCTCACCACCCAACTGTTTTGCTTAGGAGGGTCAGTGTTATGTCGTTTTTCATCCTCCGTTCACTGCATTGTCATGGAAATCATGTCTACGTGGTCGCAGCAGCAGCGTGATCACAGTGAACGAGCCTCAATTTCTGGCCAAAATTGGATACATCTCACAACCATATTGCCGCATGATTTCTGCTTAATGTACAGCCGTCATGTGGGCTCATGAGGGATGGGCTGTAATATATTGTTAATTAAAACAACCGTAATGGGCATCATGGAAGGCCCAGTGGAGGCTTCCATTTTAACCAATGGAGGCTTCCGTTTCAACCAGAACCAATGAAGGCTTCCATTCCAACCCAATAGGCTAATAATTAAAATATGTATGGTTCTGTCGCGTGTCATCTCATAATTGAAGGTTGTGCCTATATTGGCTATGACAGGTAATCACTATTTTCTCTCTTCTTTTTTTAATCACACACACACACGGATGTCAGCTGTCTGGTATTTCACTCTTGCAGCTTGGCTTAGCCTTTGTGTGTGTGTGTATAGGACCAGTAGGAAACACAGGGGTTTTGCCTCCCAGCCTCTGGTCTCAGTCCGTCCTGCCCATGTGTGTGGCGACCAGGGTGGGCCTGATGGAAACATGACACCCTGGCCCCATGTGAGACCCATCTCCCCCTTTCCCATTATAGGAAAAGTCCCCCTAGCTGCAGCTGTCTCAGCCCCCCCACCTCCAACACATGTACACACACACACACACACACACACACACCCATAGTCCACAACACAACACAACACTACACCTCACCACATGACCATATAAAGACACCAAAACACAAACAACAAAACCACCTCTTTACTACTCCTCCCAGCCATCATGAAGAACAGAATCGGACCCCCCCATCCACCATCAACCACTCCAACTCTCTCTCTTTCACACACATGCACATGCACGCATGTCCACAGACACACACACACAAAAACACACAAACACACACTAAGCTGGTTAGGAAACTCTACACGTCTGAGTGTGGGTTTATCGGCATCCGTGTGGACAACAGCCGTCAGCCCGTAAAACCCTCTCAGAGCCTCCAACTGCCCCACAATGGAGACCTATTAGACTTTTTATCACGTCTATGCCGGTGGTTTTGAGGAAGAGGGGAATCTCACAACCCCCAAAATGGCTGCCCAACGACCAATAGTGCCCACTGTTGTGACAACATGATTGGTGTGGCTTTTCTATGTTTTTTTTACATTCATTGAATTGTGTTTCTAATTTACAATAACTGGCATGAAGCTGCGTAGTGAGTAGCGACACCGTGCAGTGATTGTTGTGTGGTGCACTAACTTTGACTTTAGCGTGTAGTTCTCACCCTTTGACGTCAAGCTGGCACGGTGGAGAACTGTGCGATAGCCTACATACCCACAGAAGCCAAAGCTGCTGGATTGAAGTTTTGACACTGGTTCAGCCCCATGCTGATCTGACTGCAGCCACTAAATTAAGAGCTCCCACTCGAGCCGTCAGAAGGGGCAAGGATCAGCTCTGGAGGATTTGGATGGCAAGAAATAGCTGGAAGTTGGATTCCATCAACATCTCCTCGTGCAAGTAGCCTTTAGTGGCCATGATATATCTGTAGTTGTAAAGGATTGCAATTTGAAGCTGTAAAGTTGCTTGAATACAGTGTGTCCGGTCAAGTCACAATTCAGGAATTTGATGTAGTCATATTCAACAATCAAGGTGTATTTTTCAAACGTTTAAATTGTCATTGGCACCTTGAGAGAGTCTCAGTTTCCCCCCCTCTAGTGAGCAGGTTCGTCATTCACAAGCTACAGGAAAGTATATTCAGAACCCACTTCCCTCACAACCCCATGTGACCAGGAGACTTTGCAATATTCATAGAAATCTAACTGAACTTGTTTTAAAGATCTCAAATCTGGACGATCATGACTGCTCAATTCTCTGCGTCCAGTGTATTATCTGTATGATTGAATCACACATTACACATGGATATGCAGCTATTGTCAGTGCGGTAGACTAACTGGTAGCCCACTCTGTGTGAGAATGTCTGGGTGAATATGTTGGATTATTGATGAGCAATGAATATGAAACATCCTAATGATGAGCTATGATGGATGAACTGCCACCTGGCTTTTCCCGTTAACGCATAGTTTATAGCTGGGTATTTCGAAATAGATTGAGGCTGAGCATTTTTTCATTCAGATTCAGTTATAAGCGAGGGGTTTCATACAACTAAAGTAGACTGAAAGTGAAAGTGAAAAAAGCTATTTAGAATTCATTTTTTCAAAACCAGACCGGACCACTGAGAAGATAGTGCCACCTGATGGTCTGAATTAGCACATTACACCCCTTCAGAATTAAAACGCTTGAAATGCAATGGAGCGAATCTCAATAACTACCGGAATAGTATAAACGTGAGATGAAATGTGGATTAGATGGGATATTACGGCAGCCTGACTTCTAGTGAATTATTAGGGATTCTCATGGATTATTTCCGCATCTCTATCATATAAATGCAACCCCCCACCCTTTGTATGTCGCTCCTCTTTCCCCCAACAGCATGCAGACGGACTCTGTGGTTCTCTCACTGCAGCTTGTAAAGGCGTCAGAATTTATTGCTCTTGTCATCTGTAAAACATATCAAATCTACCTCCTGCTGAAGTGAAGCAGCTTCGCATAAGAATAGGATTTGTCTCGCTGTATCAGGGCAGAACGAACCCATGCCCCCTCCCCTATTTCATACCCCGCAAATGATGAAAACTACCCAAAAAACAAGGGAAGACAGAAAATGTGTCGGTCTCAATATATGCCTACGTTTTTATGATATTCTGTATAATTAGGAACATATTATGGATGATCTACTCTTGCATCCTCTTACGGGGGTTATGACTGCATTGAATGAGAAGCTGGCCATGTCCATATCTAGATGCTTTGAATGTTCATAGTTCATGGTGAATGTTGAAAAGGTCAGTTCCTTTGTTCTTATCTGCCGTAAATGTTGTCTCACTAAATGTTGTCTCACTAAAATTGTCATGAGAGGAAATAATGCATAATAAATCACAAAAATTCAGCAAAAATTCAGCAATTAGTCCTCAATAATTTGAAAATACAAGCAGAAGCACATATATGAAATTTGTAACATTTATCTAACTAGGCAAGTCAGTTAAGAACAAATTATTATTTACAATGATGGCCTACCCCGGGGCAATTGTGCGCTGCCCTATAGTACTCCCAATCACAGCCGGATGTGATTCAGCCTGGATTCGAAACAGGGACTGTAGTGACACATCTTGTAGTGAGATGCTGTGCCTTAGACCGCTGTGCCACTCGAAAGCTCAACCTGTCTTGCAAATAGTGAATGATTTCATACCAATCCTTTTAACAAAAAGGGGGAATCAGATTTCAATATCAATTACATGTAGATGGCTCTGAATCTGTTTTTATGTGTCAGCATGAGCTTGTTCAAAGTATTCCCACCAAATGAGGGTTTGCATTAATTAGTTCTACATCTTGCTGCACTACATCTTGCTGCACTACATCTTTCTGCACTGCATCGTGCTGTATTTCATCTTGCTGCACTACATCTTTCTGCATGGTGAACTGTATCTAACAGTTTCAAGATACATCCAGATTCCTGACATCTGTAAATAGTAATGGAGTAACTTTATAGCGATAATGTTGGCATTTGACCAAATCTTCTCTCTTAGAAGTTTCAGATTTGATATTCACGGCTGTCAATGCCACTTTTGGCTACAGCAGTGCTACAGTTGTTACACATTCTTTGGTTATTGTCCAATGGCAGTTAGGGTTATTAGAGCATGACCAACCACAGAGGAGCAGCAGAGAGGTTGATTAATTACAAGACCCTTGCTTGTGGTGTATCAACATGGCGTCAATGAGTGATAGATGATTGGACACACGCATCTCAATAGACTTAAGTGTTCTCCCTTCGTCTCCTCTTCTTCATCTGCACTGATCTGAAACTCCAGGATACTGTAGGTGAAAAAGCAATATAGCGGGTGAAAGAGGAGGCATCCTGGTTTAAAGTGAAGGTGGAGGGTGCAGAAGGGTGGTGATGGTGAAGTGGGGTAGGAAGGAGAAGGAGAGAGATTTTAGGTCTGATTTATACTCTCGCTATAATCCAGCGAGGCCCATGTTCAGAGCGGCAGTTAAAATGATATAGACGTCTTGACATGGAGAGAAGAAAAGGTCTGACAGCTCCGGTCATCGGGGAGAAGAGACTCAGAGTTCACCATCAGGGCTGACAGTATGCAGGTATATTGCATTCCCGCTCATAATAACCTTTCACTCGAACAGGCTCCAGTTCAGCATAGGAAGGGTGAATTATGAGGACACATACACATGGACACACACCACCAGTGGCTCAAATTGATAGTAGTGTACAGGCAGATTGTCACCAACAGGTGGAGACAAAGCTCTTATCAATTGAGTGGATGGAGCTAACATTTCTGGGATAATTTAGTTTCTACCTGGAACTACTTGTTGATGAAATAATATATGGACAGGGAAGGACAAGAGTGAAGTGACTTATTGGCAAAAGCCATGAAATCGAAGGGTTGCATCATGTTTACTGACAGTGTTGGCGGAGCTACACTGAAAAACTAGTTTACCAAGCCACCAATTACTTCACACTGGAAGAAGATACGCTACACTAAAGCTACCCTTAAGAAAAATATAGTTTACTTAACTAAAGCTATTTTGAAAAGGTAACAAGATGACTAGCATGACTTTGTAATGACATTGTTTGTATACCAACCAGGACCAATGTTGATGACTATTCACTACTGAATACAGGCTTACATTAGGAGTAAAAGAAAACATCATACTGGATGTCAATCTGAAATGTCATAGACTATACATTGCATATGTTAACAATGTGTAATTAAGCCTATTAAACACATAAACAATGTTTCAAGTGAGAATTAGGCATGTCTGATGCAAAAAAAGATCAAGGAAATGATTGCCTACTTCACCCATATTTTAATTTTTTTTTAAAGAGTAGGCCTAGTGGGTAGTTCCAGTAGTTAGCTACACCGATATATGGCAAAAAAGTAACACTACCTAGACTTGAATTTAGTTCAACTACCACCAAGCTATTGTAAAATGTAGTTGAACTACACTACCGGTCAAAAGTTTTAAAACACCTACTTATTTAAGGGTTTTTCTTTATTGTAGAATAATAGTGAATAGAATAATAGTGAAGACATCAAAACTATGAAATAACACATGTGGTAACCAAAGAAGTGTTAAACAAATCAAAATATAAAATATATTTTTTTACTTGATGACAGCTTTGCACACGCTTGGCATTCTCTCAACCAGCTTCATGAGGTAGTCACCTGGAATGCATTTCAATTAACAGGTGTGCCTTCTTAAAAGTTAATTGGTGGAATTTCTTTCCTTCTTAATGCTTTTGAGCCAATCAGTTGTGTTGTGACAAGGTAGGGGGTATACAGAAGATAGCCCTATTTGGTAAAAGACCAAGTACACATTATGGCAAGAACAGCTCAAATAAGCAAAGAAAAACGACAGTCCATCATTACTTTAAGATGTGAAGGTCAGTCAATACGGAACATTTCAAGACATTTTTGCAGTCGCAAAAACCATCAAGCGCTATGATGAACCTGGCTCTCATGAGAATCGCCACAGGGATGGAAGACCCAGAGTTACCTCTGCTGTAGAGGATAAGTTCATTAGCGCTACTAGCTTCAGAAATTGCAGCCCAAATACATGCTTCACAGAGTTCAAGGAACAGACACATCTCAACATCAACTGTTCAGAGGAGACTGTGTGAATCAGGCCTCCATGGTCGAATTGCTGCAAAGAAACCACTAAGAAGAAAATACTTGCTTGGCCAAGAAACACGAGCAATGGACATTAGGTCTGGAGTTCAAATTGGAGATTTTTGGTTCCAACTGCCGTGTCTTTGTGAGACACAGTGTGGATGAACGGATGATCTCAGAATGTGTATTTCCCACCGTAATGCGTGGAGGACGAGGTGTTATGGTGTGGGGGTGAAACTGTCTGTGATTTATTTAGAATTCAAGGCACACTTCACCAGCATGGCTACCACAGCATTCTGCAGCGATATGCCATCCCATCTGGTTTGGGCTTAGTGGGACTATCATTTGTTTTTTTTGACAGGACAATGACCTAACACACCTCCAGGCTGTGTAAAGGCTATTTCACCAAGAAGGAACGTGATAGAGCGCTGCATCAGATGACCTGACCTCCACAATCCCCCGACCTCAACCAAGGGACTCTGTTGCATCCCGGAATGTGTGTGACGTTTGGTGTGGCATTATATTGTGTTTTTAATTTTTACACTTCGGTTACAAACAATCTGCCATCTGTCAACGATGGATTTACAGTGGTGGAGTGTTGGACTGATCTTGTTGATCGTGTACATACCCACTACAAACAGACAAAATTATGAAAACGCTGCTGGCAGCGGAATCCAATACAGCAGAGAGTTCCTACTACAATGCAACTCAAACACGAACGCGATGGATATCCCAATGGCCCATCTAATCCCCGATTGTCTGCGAGTGGATTACAAACCTAAACGCAAACGTGGAAAACGCAGGGGAATCCGACAAACTTCCCTTATCCACCACCTTGCTGATCAAGCCCAGTCACAGAGGGGAAAAGCGAATGAGCTGTCAGCGAATATGCACTTCCTACACGAATACCGGGAGGCCTGTTTGCTGGAGTTCACTGAGACTTGGTTGGATGACAGAGTCCCGGACAGGGAAATGGAGCCGGCTGGCTTCACTCTGGTCAGAGCGGACAGTGATCGGACAGTCACAGGGAAACATCACTGCTGGTGTCTGCCTGCTTGTCAGAGACCAGTGGTGTAAATCGATCCTGGTAAGAGAGAGACTCTGTACCCCCTACACTGAACTGCTTTCTGTGTCACTGCGACCCTACTAGTTCCCCTAATTGTTTGTTACCGTTGTGTACATTCAAACTAAAGCTAATATAACAAAGGCATCAGAGATTACTTCTAATCTGTCACAGAAATTGGAATCCATCTCCCACGATGCACCCAAATTTATTTGAGGGGATTTTAACAACTGTACTTTGCACAAAGTCCTGTGCACATACCACCAATATGTGAAATGTCACACTAGGAAAAATAAGACTCTTGATTTGTGCTATGGGACAATACCAAATGCGTTCTCTGCCACCACCACACCACAATGTTGTCTACCTTAGGCCAACCTACTGTCGCCCCTTGGAGAGGGAGAAACCCACAGTTAAAACTGTCCAGATCTGGAAGGACAACAGTAAAACTTGTCTCCAGGGGTGTTTTGACTGTCCCACCTGCTATCGTCCCACCTGACCAACATCCAGTGAAAGTGCATTGCGCCAAATTCAAACAACAGAAATATCAAATATCCGATTTCAAAAAGGCTTTACGGCGAAAGCATACATTGCTATTATCTGAGGACAGCGCCTAGTCACAAAAAACATACAGCCATTTTCCAGCCAAAGAGAGGCAAAAAGCAGAAATAGAGATAAAAAAAGCAAAAAGCAGAAATAGAGATAAAATGAATCACTAACCTTTGATGATCTTCATCAGATGGCACTCATAGGACTTCATGTTACACAATACATGTATGTTTTGTTCGATCAAGTTCATATTTATATCCAAAAATCTTAGTTTACATTGGCTCGTTATGTTCAGTAATGTTTTGCCTCCAAAACATCCAGTGATTTTGCAGAGAGCCACATCAATTTACAGAAATCCTCATCATAAACATTGATGAAAGATACAAGTGTTTTACATAGAATTAAAGATAAACTTCTCCTTAATGCAACCGCTGTTGCAGATTTCAGATTTCAAAAGCTTTACGGCAAAAGCACACCATGCAATTATCTGAGTATAGCGCTCAGCCACCAAAACAAGCCATACAGATACCCATCATGTTGTGGAGTCAACAAAAGTCTGAAATGGCATTATAAATATTAACTTACCTTTGATGATCTTCATCGGAATGCACTCCTAGGAATCCCAGTTCCACAATAAATGTTTGTTTTGTTCAATAAAGTCCATCTGTATGTCCAAATACCTCCTTTTTGTTTGCGCGTTTAGGTCACTAATCCAAATTCACAAGGCGCGGGCACTAAGTCCAGACAAAAAGTCAAAGTTCCATTACAGTTCATAGAAACATGTCAAACGATGTGTATATAATCAATCTTTAGGATGTTTTTATCATAAATATTCAATAATGTTTCAACCTGACAATTCTTTTGTCATTAGAAAGGAAAGGAAAGGGAACGGAGTCCGCGCGCGATAAACAACTCATAGCTTTCAGCTGAGCCATCTACTGTGACTGGTCTTATTCTCTCCCCTTTCACAATAGAAGCCTGAAACAACATTCTAAAGACTAGTGGAAGCCTCGGGGAGTGCAATTTGACCCCATTTACACTGGGTAGGCAATCACCTCAGATTTCCCACTTCCTGTTTGGATTTTTCTCAGGTTTTTGCCTACCATATGAGTTCTGTTATACTCACAGACATTATTCAAACAGTTTTAGAAACTTCAGAATGTTTTATATCCAAATCTACTAATAAGATGCATATCCTAGCTTCTGGGCCTGAGTAGCAGGCAGTTTACTCTGGGCATGCTTTTCATCCGGACGTGATAAATACTGCCCCCTATCCCAAAGAAGTGTTAAGAGATGTACAATGTGAGATCAAAAGACAGATACTGGTGGACAAGGAGGCATACAAGCAAAGGGTGGAGAGGACCCTCTCCTCAGGAAACTCAAGGGTGGCCTGGCAAGGGGTTAAATCCATGGCTAGTGCCCCCCACATAGGCAGGGGGAAAACCAGTGCTGACCTTGTGAACATGAGGGCTAGGACATGGCTAACGAACTGAATGTTTTCTTCTCATTATTTGAATCAGACAACCTTGTGTCAGAGGTAAAACAAATGGAAGCATCATTACAGATGTTTGAGAGGGTTGTTGACAGGCTGGTGTTTTGAAGTTGTTCAGGGATGTAAACACACATAAAAGCCCAAGGCCAGACAAAATAAGTGGACATGTGTTAAAGCACTGTGCTGAACAATTGGCTGTTGTTTTTTACAGACATTTTCCAATCCTCGCTTGACCAGCAACACGTACCAGTATTGTGGAACAACTCAATAATTATGCCAATTCCTAAAGCATCTAATCCCTCTGTGCTGTATGATTACTGCCCTGTTGCCTTGACATCCTTAGTAATGAAATGCCTTGAGAAAATTGTCAGCATCACTCAGAAGCTCCTTCTACCCATTTCAGGTTGTCTATCAGCCCAGAAAGGAGTTGATGACGTACGCAACACCAACACAGGCTCTCCTCAGGAATGTGTTTTGTCCCAACTCCTGTACATTTTATACACTAATAGTTGTACTAGTTCCCATCCTGACAGACACCTCGTTGAGTTCGCTGATGACACTGCCTTGATCAGCCTGTTGCATAATGACGAGGAACACCATGGCCCGGTCCTAAATGACTTTGTAGAGCGGTGTGAGGAATCACACTTGGTCCTCAATACCAACAAGACCAAAGAGATGTGCATAGACTTCAGGAAGCATACAACACCTACATCTGCAACATCTATCAGAGGTCAGAACATAGAGATTGTAGAGGAATACTAATATCTGGGTGTCCTCTTGGACAATAAGCTTCAGTGGAGTAAATGTGCAGACCTGATCTACAACAAGAGTCAACAGAGACTGTACTTTCTCAAAAAGCTGGGATCTTTTAATGTTAATTGTACTATACTGACTCTGTTTTACTCTGTTTTGTTTGTTGGTTTGGAAATTCCACTGTCATTTACATTACATTTACATTTAAGTCATTTAGCAGACGCTCTTATCCAGAGCGACTTACAAATTGGTGCTTTCACCTTATGACATCCAGTGGAACAGCCACTTTACAATAGTGCATCTAGGTCTTTTAAGGGGGGTGAGAAGGATTACTTTATCCTATCCTAGGTATTCCTTAAAGAGGTGGGGTTTCAGGTGTCTCCGGAAGGTGGTGATTGACTCCGCTGTCCTGGCATCGTGAGGGAGTTTGTTCCACCATTGGGGGGCCAGAGCAGCGAACAGTTTTGACTGGGCTGAGCGGGAACTGTACTTCCTCAGTGGTAGGGAGGCGAGCAGGCCAGAGGTGGATGAACACAGTGCCCTTGTTTGGGTGTAGGGCCTGATCAGAGCCTGGAGGTACTGAGGTGCCGTTCCCCTCACAGCTCCGTAGGCAAGCACCATGGTCTTGTAGCGGATGCGAGCTTCAACTGGAAGCCAGTGGAGAGAGCGGAGGAGCGGGGTGACGTGAGAGAACTTGGGAAGGTTGAACACCAGACGGGCTGCGGCGTTCTGGATGAGTTGTAGGGGTTTAATGGCACAGGCAGGGAGCCCAGCCAACAGCGAGTTGCAGTAATCCAGACGGGAGATGACAAGTGCCTGGATTAGGACCTGCGCCGCTTCCTGTGTGAGGCAGGGTCGTACTCTGCGGATGTTGTAGAGCATGAACCTACAGGAACGGGCCACCGCCTTGATGTTAGTTGAGAACGACAGGGTGTTGTCCAGGATCACGCCAAGGTTCTTAGCGCTCTGGGAGGAGGACACGATGGAGTTGTCAACCGTGATGGCGAGATCATGGAACGGGCAGTCCTTCCCCGGGAGGAAGAGCAGCTCCGTCTTGCCGAGGTTCAGCTTGAGGTGGTGATCCGTCATCCACACTGATATGTCTGCCAGACATGCAGAGATGCGATTCGCCACCTGGTCATCAGAGGGGGGAAAGGAGAAGATTAATTGTGTGTCGTCTGCATAGCAATGATAGGAGAGACCATGTGAGGTTATGACAGAGCCAAGTGACTTGGTGTATAGCGAGAATAGGAGAGGGCCTAGAACAGAGCCCTGGGGGACACCAGTGGTGAGAGCGCGTGGTGAGGAGACAGATTCTCGCCACGCCACCTGGTAGGAGCGACCTGTCAGGTAGGACGCAATCCAAGCATGGGCCGCGCCGGAGATGCCCAACTCGGAGAGGGTGGAGAGGAGGATCTGATGGTTCACAGTATCGAAGGCAGCCGATAGGTCTAGAAGGATGAGAGCAGAGGAGAGAGAGTTAGCTTTAGCAGTGCGGAGTGCCTCCGTGATACAGAGAAGAGCAGTCTCAGTTGAATGACTAGTCTTGAAACCTGACTGATTTGGATCAAGAAGGTCATTCTGAGAGAGATAGCGGGAGAGCTGGCCAAGGACGGCACGTTCAAGAGTTTTGGAGAGAAAAGAAAGAAGGGATACTGGTCTGTAGTTGTTGACATCGGAGGGATCGAGTGTAGGTTTTTTTCAGAAGGG
The DNA here is from genome assembly GCF_034236695.1 of Oncorhynchus nerka. Taxonomy (NCBI): domain Eukaryota; kingdom Metazoa; phylum Chordata; class Actinopteri; order Salmoniformes; family Salmonidae; genus Oncorhynchus; species Oncorhynchus nerka. The sequence goes on from NC_088421.1 coordinate 8,486,112, forward strand.
GTGCAACTCTCGCTCTCTTGAAGACGGGAGGGACGTAGCCAGCGGTCAGGGATGAGTTGATGAGCGAGGTGAGGTAAGGGAGAAGGTCACCGGAGATGGTCTGGAGAAGAGAGGAGGGGATAGGGTCAAGCGGGCAGGTTGTTGGGCGGCCGGCCGTCACAAGACGCGAGATGTCATCTGGAGAGAGAGGGAGAAAGAGGTCAGAGCACAGGGTAGGGCAGTGTGAGCAGAACCAGCGGTGTCGTTTGACTTAGCAAACGAGGATCGGATGTCGTCGACCTTCTTTTCAAAATGGTTGACGAAGTCATCTGCAGAGAGGGAGGAGGGGGAGGGGGGAGGAGGATTCAAGAGGGAGGAGAAGGTGGCAAAGAGCTTCCTAGGGTTAGAGGCAGATGCTTGGAATTTAGAGTGGTAGAAAGTGGCTTTAGCAGCAGAGACAGAGGAGGAAAATGTAGAGAGGAGGGAGTGAAAGGATGCCAGGTCCGCAGGGAGGCGAGTTTTCCTCCATTTCCGCTCGGCTGCCCGGAGCCCTGTTCTGTGAGCTCGCAATGAGTCGTCGAGCCACGGAGCGGGAGGGAGGACCGAGCCGGCCTGGAGGATAGGGGACATAGAGAGTCAAAGGATGCAGAAAGGGAGGAGAGGAGGGTTGAGGAGGCAGAATCAGGAGATAGGTTGGAGAAGGTTTGAGCAGAGGGAAGAGATGATAGGATGGAAGAGGAGAGAGTAGCGGGGGAGAGAGAGCGAAGGTTGGGACGGCGCGATACCATCCGAGTAGGGGCAGTGTGGGAAGTGTTGGATGAGAGCGAGAGGGAAAAGGATACAAGGTAGTGGTCGGAGACTTGGAGGGGAGTTGCAATGAGGTTAGTGGAAGAACAGCATCTAGTAAAGATGAGGTTGAGCGTATTGCCTGCCTTGTGAGTAGGGGGGGAAGGTGAGAGGGTGAGGTCCAAAGAGGAGAGGAGTGGAAAGAAGGAGGCAGAGAGGAATGAGTCAAAGGTAGACGTGGGGAGGTTAAAGTCGCCCAGAACTGTGAGAGGTGAGCCGTCCTCAGGAAAGGAGCTTATCAAGGCATCAAGCTCATTGATGAACTCTCCGAGGGAACCTGGAGGGCGATAAATGATAAGGATGTTAAGCTTGAAAGGGCTGGTAACTGTGACAGCATGGAATTCAAAGGAGGCGATAGACAGATGGGTAAGGGGAGAAAGAGAGAATGACCACTTGGGAGAGATGAGGATCCCGGTGCCACCACCCCGCTGACCAGAAGCTCTCGGGGTGTGCGAGAGCACGTGGGCGGACGAAGAGAGAGCAGTAGGAGTAGCGGTGTTGTCTGTGGTGATCCATGTTTCCGTCAGTGCCAAGAAGTCGAGGGACTGGAGGGAGGCATAGGCTGAGATGAACTCTGCCTTGTTGGCCGCAGATCGGCAGTTCCAGAGGCTACCGGAGACCTGGAACTCCACGTGGGTCGTGCGCGCTGGGACCACCAGATTAGGGTGGCCGCGGCCATGCGGTGTGGAGCGTTTGTATGATCTGTGCAGAGAGGAGAGAACAGGGATAGACAGACACATAGTTGACAGGCTAGAGAAGAGGCTACGCTAATGCAGAGGAGATTGGAATGACAAGTGGACTACACGTCTCGAATGTTCAGAAAGTTAAGCTTACGTAGCAAGAATCTAATTGACTAAAATGATTAAAATGATACAGTACTGCTGAGGTAGGCTAGCTGCGTTGTTGACACTACCCTAATCAAGTCGTTCCGTTGAGTGTGAAGTTTCTACAATGCTGCTATTCGGGGCTAGCTGGCTAGCTAGCAGTGTTGGTTACGTTACGTTGCGTTAGGAGAACGACAATAGCTGGCTAGCTAACCTAGAAAATCGCTCTAGACTACACAATTATCTTTGAAACAAAGACGGCTATGTAGCTAGCTATGTAGCTAGCTACGATCAAACAAATCACACCGTTGGGACTGTAATGAAATGAAATGAAAATGTGATACTACCTGTGGAGCGAAGCGGAATGCGACCGGAATGCGAAAGTTCTATTCAGTAGACGTTGGCTGGCTGTTGGCTAGCTAGGAGTGTCTCCTACGTTAAGGACGACAAAATAGCTGGCTAGCTAACCTCGGTAAATTAAGATAATCACTCTAAGACTACACACTCTAACCTACACAATTATCTTGGATACGAAGACAGCAAAGACAACTATGTAGCTAGCTAATACTACACTAATCAAGTCGTTCAGTTGAGTGTGATAGTTACTACAGTGCTACGGGAGCCGGTGAACGTATGCTAGCTGGCTAGCTGCTAGGCAGATAGGAGGACGACGAAATACGATAATAACGCAAGTATCACTCTAAGACTCCACACTCTAAACTACACAATTATCTTGGATACGAAGACAGCAAAGACAACTATGTAGCTAGCTAACACTACACTAATCAAGTCGTTCAGTTGAGTGTGATAGTTACTACAGTGCTACGGTAGACGGTGAACGTGTTGGGCAGATAGGAGGACGACGAAATACGATAATTACGCAATTATCTTTGATACAACGACGGCTATGTAGCTAGCTAAGAAGAAATTGCTAAGATTAGACAAATCAGACCGTTGTACTATAATGAAATGTAATGAAAAAGTTATACAACCTGCAGACCGAAGGAGACCGAAGCGCGGAAATATGTCAGACAGGGAAATATGCTGAGAAGGATTATCACCACATCAAGCAAGGTACTTGGAGTCAAACAGACAGGCCTGGATGATATCTTTAAGGTCAGGGCCCTCCGCAAGGCTCACAAAATAATTTTAGACCCAAAGGGAGGCTATTTTATTTAGGCAAAGGGTGGCTATTTGAAGAATCTAAAATCTAAAATATATTTTGATTTGCTTAACACTTTTTTGGTTACTACGTGATTCCATATGTGTTATTTCATCACTATTATTCTACAATGTAGAAAATAGTCAAAATAAAGAAAAACCCTTGAATGAGTAGGTGTTCTAAAACTTTTGACCGGTAGTGTACATGCAGGCCTAGTTCACTACTCCCCAACACTGTTCACATGATCAAGCACAGGCCATAAGCATAATGCCTGTTCCTAAGAGGTCCCTCTGACAGCAGTACGGTCAATACAGTGGCCACATATAAATCAGTCCAGCTACTCTGGGAAAAGGAGAATGGCCCACAGCAGGTTTAAGTTTACAGTTGACACCGAAAATAAAGAACACTTTAGACAACTTTATTGCGTCCCAAATGGCACCCTATTCCCTACACTCGTTAGAAAAAAGGCTTCTAAAAGGGCTCTTCGGCTGTTCCCATAGGAGAACCCTTTTTGGTTTCAGATAAAAATCCTTTTTGGTTCCAGGTAGAACATATTGGGTTTCATGTAGAACCCTCTGTGGAAACGGTTCTGCATGGAACCCAAACGGTTCTACTTAGAACCAAAAGGGTTCTGCTACCTGGAACCCACAAGGGTTGTTCAAAGGGTTCTCCTATGGGGACAGCCGGAGAACCTTTTTAGGTTTTAGATGGCACTTTTGTTTCTAAGAGTGCACCTATAGGCTCTGGTCAAAAGTTGCTTTGATATGGTCTCTCTTGGGGTGCACTGCAAATGAACGTTCTCTCTTTCTCTTGCAGAAGAGGCTGCTCAAACAAGTAGGCCTCCAAGAGTAAGGTGGCACACCACCAAACATGTCGGTGGAGGATATTGGTTTATGATGTCAGCCTGTCTAACATAGCCTACTGTGAAAATAGCCTCCTGTGCTTTAACTACAGCTGGAAAAATAGATTGGAGCTATTTAATTGGCCAGTACATAATTACGCACCCCACCCCCCCAAATGTTCCTCCCTTTCCCGTCTGCCTTTGACGATGAGCAGTGCACATAATATTTCTTTATCTCTTAAACATTTATCTCTGAACATTTTCAAGTTATTTTCAATGTAAATATTTTTCTTATTATTATAAATATTTTTTCTTGTTTTATTACCAGACGGGTTGGTTGTTTAGCAACAAAACCAAAGTGCATGCAACTGTGGGCAAAACAGACATTATTGCCATAGATTGTTGACAACATGTAAAATACACTGAACAAAATTATAAATGCAATGTGTAAAGTGTTAGTCCTGTGTTTCATGAGCTGAAATAAAAGATCCCCAAAATGTTCCATATACAGTGGGGCAAAAAAGTATTTAGTCAGCCACCAATTGTGCAAGTTCTCCCACTTAAAAAGATGAGAGAGGCCTGTAATTTTCATCATAGGTACACTTCAACTATGACAGACAAAATTAGAAAAGCAATCCAGAAAATCACATTGTAGGATTTTTAATGAATTTATTTGCAGATTATGGTGGAAAATAAGTATTTGGATAATAACAAAAGTTTATCTCAATACTTTGTTATATACCCTTTGTTGGCAATGACAGCGGTCAAACGTTTTCTGTAAGTCTTCACAAGGTTTTCACACACTGTTGCTGGTATTTTGGCCCATTCCTCCATGCAGATCTCCTCTAGAGCAGTGATGTTTTGGGGTTGTTGCTGGGCAACACAGACTTTCAACTCCCTCCAAAGATTTTCTATGGGGTTGAGATCTGGAGACTGGCTGGGCCACTCCAGGACCTTGAAATGCTTCTTACGAAGCCACTCCTTCATTGCCCGGGTGGTGTCTTTGGGATCATTGTCATGCTGAAAGACCCAGCCACGTTTCATCTTCATTGCCCTTGCTGATGGAAGGAGGTTTTCACTCAAAATCTCACGATACATGGCCCCATTCATTCTTTCCTTTACACGGATCAGTCGTCCTGGTCCCTTTGCAGAAAACAGCCCCAAAGCATAATGTTTCCACCCCCATGCTTCACAGTAGGTATGGTGTTCTTTGGATGCAACTCAGCATTCTTTGTCCTCCAAACACGACGAGTTGAGTTTTTACCAAAAAGTTATATTTTGGTTTCATCTGACCATATGACATTCTCACAATCTTCTTCTGGATCATCCAAATGCTCTCTAGCAAACTTCAGACGGGCCTGGACATGTACTGGCTTAAGCAGGGGGACACGTCTGGCATTGCAGGATTTGAGTCCCTGGCGGCGTAGTGTGTTACTGATGGTAGGCTTTGTTACTTTGGTCCCAGCTCTCTGCAGGTCATTCACTCGGTCCCCCTGTGTGGTTCTGGGATTTTTGCTCACCGTTCTTGTGATCATTTTGACCCCACAGGGTGAGATCTTGCATGGAGCCCCAGATCGAGGGAGATTATCAGTGGTCTTGTATGTCTTCCATTTCCTAATAATTGCTCCCACAGTTGATTTCTTCAAACCAAGCTGCTTACCTATTGCAGATTCAGTCTTCCCAGCCTGGTGCAGGTCTACAATTTTGTTTCTGGTGTCCTTTGACAGCTCTTTGGTCTTGGCCATAGTGGAGTTTGGAGTGTGACTGTTTGAGGTTGTGGACAGGTGTCTTTTATACTGATAACAAGTTCAAGCAGGTGCCATTAATACAGGTAAAGAGTGGAGGACAGAGGAGCCTCTTAAAGAAGAAGTTACAGGTCTGTGAGAGCCAGAAATCTTGCTTGTTTGTAGGTGACCAAATACCTTTTTTTCACCATAATTTGCAAATAAATTCATTAAAAATCCTACAATGTGATTTTCTGGATTAGTTGAAGTGTACCTATTATGAAAATTACAGGCCTCTCTCATCTTTTTAAGTGGGAGAACTTGCACAATTGATGGCTGACTAAATACTTTTTTGCCCCACTGTACACAAAAATCATATTTCCCTAAAACATTGCGCACAAATTTGATTAAATTTATTCTGAGGGAGCATGCAATAGGCATGCTAACTGCAGGACTGTCCACCAGAGCTGTTGCCAGATAATTGAATATTAATTTCTCTACCATAAGCCGCCTCCAACGTCCTTTTAGAGAATTTGGTAGTACGTCCAACCAGCCTCACAACTGCAGACCACATGGCGTTGTATGGCGTCGTGTGGGCAACCTGTTTGCTGTTGTGTACAGAGTGCCCCATGGTGGGGGTTGTAGTATGGGCAGGCATAAGCTATGGACAATGAACACAATTGCATTTTTTCGATGGCAATTTCAATGCATAGAGATACCGTGATGAGATCCTGAGGCCCATTGTCGTGCCATTGATCCTCTGCCATCACCTCATGTTTCAGCATGATAATGATGAATAAGAATTTGTTCTTAACTGACTTGCCAAGTTAAATAAAGGTTAAATACATTTTTAAAAAGCATGTTACAAGGATCTGTACACAATTCCTGGAAGCTGAAAATGTCACAGTTCTTCCATGGTCAACATATTCACCCATTGAGCATGTTTGGGATGCTCTGGATTGACGTCTACAACAGCGTGTTCCAGTTCCGCCAATATCCAGCAACTTCGCACAGCCATTGAAGAGGAGAGGGACAACATTCTACAGGCCACAATCAGCCAGATCAACTCTATGCAAAGGAGATGTCTCGCACTGCATGAGGCAAATGGTCACATCAGATACTCACTGGTATTCTGATCCATGGCCCTACTTTTTAAAGGTATCTGTGATCAACAGATGCATATCTGTATTCTCAGTCATGTGAAATACATAGATTAGGGCCTAATGAATTTATTTAAATTGACTGATTTCCGTTTTTACTCAGTAAAACCTTTTGACATTTTTACATGTTGCATTTATATTTGTACTTATTTTTTATTGAACCTTTATTGAACTAGACAAGTCAGTTGAGAACAAATTCTTATTTACAATGATGGTCTACCCTGGCCAAACCCTAACCCGGACGACGCTGAGACAATTGTGCGCTGCCATATGGGATTCCCAATCACGGCCTGTTGTGATAAAGCCCAGGATCGATCCAGGGTCTGTAGTGACACCTCTAGCACTGAGATGCATTTCCTTAGACCACTGCACTACTCGGGAGCCCTATAGATACCTTGTTCAATATATACAGTATGTTATCTCCAAACGTTTATTGAAAACAAATACATTTGCACAATGAGCACTATCACATACAATGGGGAGAACAAGTATTTGATACACTGCCGATTTTGCAGGTTTTCCTACTTACAAAGCATGTAGAGGTCTGTAACTTTTATCATAGGTACACTTCAACTGTGAGAGACGGAATATAAAACAAAAATCCAGAAAATCACATTGTATGATTTTTAAGTAATTAATTAGCATTTTATTGCATGACATAAGTATTTGATACATCAGAAAAGCAGAAACTAATGTTTGGTACAGAAACCTTTGTTTGCAATTACAGAGATCATACGTTTCCTGTAGTTCTTGACCAGGTTTGCACACACTGCAGCAGGATTTTGGCCCACTCCTCCATACAGACCTTCTCCAGATCCTTCAGGTTTTGGGGCTGTCGCTGGCCAATACGGACATTCAGCTCCCTCCAAAGATTTTCTATTGGGTTCAGGTCTGGAGACTGGCTAGGCCACTCCAGGACCTTGAGATGCTTCTTACGGAGCCACTCCTTAGTTGCCCTGGCTGTGTGTTTCGAGTCGTTGTCATGCTGGAAGACCCCGCCACGACCCATCTTCAATGCTCTTACTGAGGGAAGGAGGTTGTTGGCCAAGATCTCGCGATACATAGCCCCACCCATCCTCCCCTCAATACGGTGCAGTCGTCCTGTCCCCTTTGCAGAAAAGCATCCCCAAAGAATGATGTTTCCACCTCCATACTTCACGGTGAGGATGGTGTTCTTGGGGTTGTACTCATCCTTCTTCTTCCTCCGAACACGGCGAGTGGAGTTTAGACCAAAAAGCTCTATTTTCGTCTCATCAGACCACATGACCTTCTCCCATTCCTCCTCTGTATCATCCAGATGGTCATTGGCAAACTTCAGACGGGCCTGGACATGCACTGGCTACTTATTTTCCACCATAATTTGCAAATAAATAGATTTTCTGGATTTTTTTTCTTCTCATCTTGTCTGTCATAGTTGAAGTGTACCGATGTTGAAAATGACAGAACTTGTACAATTGGTGGCTGACTAAATATTTGTTTTGCCCCACTGTATGTGCCAGAGCACGCCCAGGTAAATTATAATTGGTCAATACAGGCCACGTTGTTTTAGGCACTAGTGTAGAAAATGTTATGTTGGGAGAACTTTGTCCATAGATGCTACATTTCAAGTTTTGTACAGGTCGGTCATTCTGTGCCAGAGGAGTAGCATTTTTAAGTGTTTTTCACAAAATTCAAAATGCTGTAAAATCCACCAGGGCAGGTCTTATTAGTCCTTGAGGCAAATTTGTTTGTTTGGTGGAGAGGGACCCATATACTGAATTTCATGACTCTAGGTCACACTGGGTGAGGGACATTACCATGCATTACCATTCAAAGTTTACATTTTCAATCGCTTGATATATTGCCAGCATGTGGCTAATTGGCTTGGACCTTTACCATCATGCAAGGTTGCACCCTCCTAGGCTTTCCCATCTCATGGGAATTTGCATTTGAATTTTGCCTTATTCAAGAAGAAGAGTAATAATAATAATAACAATTAGGTACCCCGGTTGAGCGGCTTTTGCACATTTTAGAACCTTCCATTAATATTTAAGTGTAACCTCCACCAACCTGGGGCACCGGGCCATTCAAAACGTACTCACCCATTGCTGCTAGCTATCTGACCATTCAGAATCATAACATAGCACGGATTCAGCCCCCATCGGTGGGCACCCATAATTTTCGGGACGTTTTCAGCCAATCGTTCTATTAGGCTAGCTATAAAAATGTAGAGGGTCGTTACTAGTTACCAAAGCCACAAAGTCATAAACCCGCCTGATTCTGTTCAAATTGGAATTACTAGCTAACATTCGGGCTACTTAATTTATGTTTTCAAAGGCTAAACTCTCCTGCAAACTATAAAGTGATCACCAATCACAGACATTTCGAAAGGGACGAATGTGTCAACACGTGCTACGAGGTAAGTTGTCATTAGTTGATCTAAAGGGAAGAGATGCAAGTCACATTGTGTAAAATATGGATATATACTGAACAAAAATGTAAACGCAACATGCAACAATTTCAACAATTTTACTGAGTTACAGCTCATATAAGGAAATAAGTCAATTTAAATAAATATATTAGGCCCAAATCTATGGATTTCAAATGACTGGGTACAGCCATTGGTGGGCCTAGGCCCACCCACTTGGTAGCCAGGCCCACCCACTTGGTAACCAGGCCCAGCCAATCAGAATACGTTTTTTCCCACAAAAGGGCTTTTATTACTGACAGAAATACTCCTCAGTTTCATCAGCTGTCCGGCTGGCTGGTCACAGACGATCCCAAAGGTGAAGAAGCCGGATGTGGAGGTCCTGGGCTGGCATGGTTACATGTGGTCTGCGGTTGTGAGGCCTGTTGGGCATACTGCCAGATTCTATAAAACGACGTTGGAGGTGGCTTATGGTAGAAAAATTAACATTAAATTCTCTGGAAATAGCTCTGGTGGACAATCCTGCAGCCAGCATGCCAATTGCACGCTCCCTCAATACTTGAGACATCTGTGGCATTGTGTTGTGTGACAAAACTGCACATTTTAGAGTGGCCTTTTATTGTCCCCAGCACAAAGTGCACCTGTGTAATGATCATGCTGTTTAATCAGCTTCTTGGTATGCCACACCTGTCAGGTGGATGGATTATCTTGGTAAAGGAGAAATGCTCACTAAAAGGGATGTACACAAATTTGTGCACAAAATATGTGAGAAATAAGCATTTCGTTCATATGGAAAATTTCTTAGAACTTTTATTTCAGCTCATGAAACATGGGACCAACACTTTACATGTTGCATTCATATTTTTGTTCAGTATAATATAATCAAACTTTCATCAAACTTCACATTTATTGGGATTTAACCTCCATCCTCTACTGCCAAAAATGGATGGGCCTCCCCTAGGTTTCTTACTTTCTTCTTCCAGGGAGATTTTCCTGGCCACTGTATTTCTGCTTTTGCTTGCTCTTAAGGTCTAGGCCAGGTTACTGTAAAATCACTATATGACAACTGGTGAAATAAAAAGGGCTTTATAAAAATGTAATTACATTGAATTAATATTGCAGGTTGTACTTTTATAAGTAGATTTTTAATGTCTGCATTTCAGCTGCTTGATGCATGTTCGACAATGGTAGCAGAGGAGGAGAAGGAGATATTGGCGGGTCGGAGACGGTTGACATCATGTCGGACGAGGAGGACGAGATCGTTGAGGGGAACTGCATTGGGTGGTGAGACCTCCTAGGTTCCGCAGCGAGGAGCTCACTACTTTGTGTAAGGTGCTGCAAGGAAGTCTGTAGGCTGACCGCAGGTTTCAGGCTACACACTCCAGACATCACACCATAGGGGCGGCTGGGTAGCCTAGTGGTTAGAGTGTTGGACTAGTAACCGAAAGGTTGCAAGTTCAAATCCCCAAGCTGACAAGGTACAAATCTTTCATTCTGCCCCTGAACAGGCAGTTAACCCACTGTTCCTTGGACATCATTGAAAATAAGAATTTGTTCTTAACTTACTTGCCTAGTTAAGTGGTTGTTCATGTCCAGTGTATCCCCACCACATATATTGATTTGGCTTTTCATTCAATCTACTTTTCTTCAATAACAAAACTTGCATTTCAGTTGGTCATTGGTCATTTATGTAAGTGTGATATTCGTAGAAGAAAATAACAATTGCACATCCCATATTTTACAGAATGAGAAATAACAATGCCATTCACAGTTTATTTGACAAAAGTTTCCAGGGGATCCAGAGACCCCCTTATCATCCCATGATGAGGTGAGAAATATCTGATATTGTAGGCTATTCTGTTGGCTATATACCATCCATATTTGGTCTGCTGAAATTAACTAAATAATAATGTATTCTTTGATATATTTCATAAGGGTTATGTTTTTGTATATTTGTGTGCAACAGAATTTGCTGTCGAATTTTAGGTCCCGCTTTAAAAGGACGTTCAGCTTATAAAGGCTTCAAAAAGCCTTCATAAAGCCTTCATAAGCACTACATACATGGGTTACAAAGCATCTATAACAGTATGTCATGTTTTATAAAGGGTTCAAAAATGTGGCATAACTGTGTGACATAATCACCAATGTCAAATGTGACATAACCAACTATGTCAAATTCTACTGAAGGATGGCATATGCTCTAAAGCCATGTCATGTTAGTCACATTACACTTGATCTCATTCCCAAACACAAAATGTCTGGTGGACCAATGCATCAAACTTGGCCTTCATTAGTTAGGGTTAGGTATCAAATTAAAATGTAATTAGTTCAATTGTGTTAATAGGCAGGGTTGTGCAATAATTGACTTTTTGACTCTGAGAGAGAATAAAGTAGACGGCACACGTCAAGCGTATGATTTATGACCCTATGTCAGGATGACGTGTGCACGCCCATATTTGGACATCCGGTCAGGACATCCTGTTCCTGTTCTAACGCCTTAGAGGGTGTGTGAAATTATGTATATATTGTATCTATTCCTTTGAAGCAGTCATGACGATTGATGTGTAGGGACCTGGTTCAACTGGGGTGGTCTGTGTTTGAACATTTCAAAGAGTATGGCCCCCACACCCCCTATTTTATTGCCCTTAGGGTTGTTATCTATGAAGCAGGAATGTCTGGGAGGGTGATTGTGTGTGTTAGAAACAATGTCCCCTCGCATTGTGTACATTTCAAGCTTTCAACAACAATAAAACAGCCATCTAAATCATGTTTCTCGGCCTAACACACTGTTGAGTTTTCTATTTAGTTCTCTTTATATGTACATGCACCGAGCTTCCAGGTGGCTCCAGCCTATGGATGTTCGGTGCATGTACACCGGGGAGATTAGAACCCCAAAGTAAGAGGGGGTAAGAAAGATCCTAAAGGTAATTTCAGATTCAGGTTTAGGGTGTAATAACTTTAGGGAAACCGCATTTCACACTATGTACAGACATAGAGAACCAACACATAAAGGTGTAACAGGGATGAATGGATATTCAATGTACAACAGTTGTCTTCTGTAACAAGCAATACATGTTAAATATGTGCCACAGTCAATCATGACAGCCTCTTTATGAAAGGCCTTTACTTATGACTTAAACAGATTCATTTTCTACCCATCTTATTCATTAATGCTGTGTGATAAATCAGGTGTTTCTTGGTGGGCATAGCCAGGACCTACATGCCGGACTGATTATCTACCCATGGAGGGAAAATTTACGGAGCTTTGATTGGAGCGTGCAAGAATGTCATGGCGTAGGGGGGAATCGGAAACGGCAGGATGTCAACACCTATAACCAGGACCTTTATCTGAAAGAAAGGAATACTATAAATGTGTAATTATTTATGACATGCTTTAAACTGTATGTACTAAATATTTGGAATGAAATCAAATGGTTTTAAAATGGTATCTCACCCCTTAATGAATGGGAAGCTCTTGTTTTAGCTCTCACCCCGGACTGTCGCAAAGAAAAAGACTTATGGAAAAGCCATGTTCGTGCGTGGGTGTGCGTGTGCCGGGCCAGGAGGAGTGTGTGTTCCAAAAACAAGAGGGGTGGGGGTGTGTGTTCAACAATGCCCAGGCATCTGTACTCAAGGCCCTTTCTCTCTCTCTGTAGGGGATCGTTTCAAACCAAGGTTTGCAATATCATGCATACAGTATGTCCAGATATCTGCCTACCCCCCATCAAAAAGTGTGACGGCGTCTCTTAAAATGGGCACTTTCGATTCATTAACACACAGGTCTTTCAAATCCGAATTTATCTCACCCCAGAGGATGTGAATACAGTATGTCTAGACCGACCCCCGGGGTTAAACATTGATATTTCTAATCAGCGCCCGGTGCCCCCACCCAGGTCTATAAATTTACATCGGACACCCCCCAAGCTGCTAACCCGGAGGATGTATGAAATCTAAAAGGCAATACACGCATACAAAATGTCTCGACACCCCCCAAGCTGCTAACCCGGAGGATGTATGAAATCAAAAAGGCAATACACGCATACAAAATGTCTCGACACCCCCCAAGCTGCTAACCCGGAGGATGTATGAAATCAAAAAGGCAATACACGCATACAAAATGTCTCGACACCCCCCAAGCTGCTAACCCGGAGGATGTATGAAATCTAAAAGGCAATACACGCATACAAAATGTCTCGACACCCCCCAAGCTGCTAACCCGGAGGATGTATGAAATCTAAAAGGCAATACACGCATACAAAATGTCTCGACCCCCCCTGTTTGTTTGAATTCACTGCCTTTGTTCTCTAAACCAAATATACAGGGTGTTGCATACAGGATATAGCCCGAAAGAAACTTCACCACAATGCCCCATAAACTAATTCCATACTTTCTCTCCTTTTGAGCCATGACCGCGAACGAGTCTAGTGAAGCATATACTTTCCCACCCTGTTAGCACCGTTTTAGCGCAGCTACAAGCCAACAGGCCAGGACAGATAAAAAGATAGTCTGTGAATCCATCCTAATGGAGCTTTCTGAAGTTGAGTTTGTGAAAAACATTTTTTTAAAGATTTGGACTCGGGGAATTGTTTGAATATTATGGATATTATTGTAATATTAAACAGGAGTTATATGTGTTTAAAAAAAAAAGTAAAATGGCCATATTCTTGTAATTTAAAAAATGTGTATATATCGTATAACATGTTAATATTATCTAACGTTCACAGGAAATCCAGAGGCTACCGGACATAATTGATTGGGAAGCAACAGTTAGATGGGGATTCTCAGAAGCAAACTGCGCCCTGTCCTTTACGTAGCCCTTCACCATCACACTATTTTTGGCGTAAGTCCCAAAAAATAAAATCCATAATGATATTTATACATTAAAAACAAAAAGTGTGCACCCTATTTGAATTAATTACACATTTTTACTATTCCTTTCTTACAGATAAAGGTCCTGGTTATAGGTGTTGACATCCTTCCGTTTCCGATTTCCCCCTACGCCATGACATTCTTGCACGCTCCATCAAAGCTCCGTAAATTTTCCCTCCATGGGTAGATAATCAGTCCGGCATGTAGGTCCTGGCTATGCCCACCAAGAAACACCTGATTTATCACACAGCATTAATGAATAAGATGGGTAGAAAATGAAACTGTTTAAGTCATAAGTAAAGGCCTTTCATAAAGAGGCTGTCATGATTGACTGTGGCACATATTTAACATGTATTGCTTGTTACAGAAGACAACTGTTGTACTTTGAATATCCATTCATCCCTGTTACACCTTTATGTGTTGGTTCTCTATGTCTGTACATAGTGTGAAATGCGGTTTCCCTAAAGTTATTACACCCTAAACCTGAATCTGAAATTACCTTTAGGATCTTTCTTACCCCCTCTTACTTTGGGGTTCTAATCTCCCCGGTGTACATGCACCGAACATCCATAGGCTGGAGCCACCTGGAAGCTCGGTGCATGTACATATAAAGAGAACTAAATAGGAAACTCAACAGTGTGTTAGGCCGAGAAACATGATTTAGATGGCTGTTTTATTGTTGTTGAAAGCTTGAAATGTACACAATGCGAAGGGACCTTGTTTCACACACACACACACACACACACATACACACATACACACATCCACACACACCCACACACACACACACAATCACCCTCCCAGACATTCCTGCCAACAACCCTAAGGGCAATAAAATGAAATGTTCAAACACAGACCCTCCCAGTTCAACCCGGTCCCTACACATCAATCATCATGACTACTTTAAAAGAATAGATACAATATATACATAATTTCACACACCCTCTAAGGTGTGAGAACAGGAACAGGATGTCCTGACTGGATGCCCAAATATGGGCAGTCCCTAGAGCACGTGATCCTGACATAGGGTCATAAATCATACGTTTGACGTGTGCAGTCTACTTTGTTCTCTCGCTACTGTGTTAAATAGTGATGTTGAGAAATACTTACCTCAGTAAGGTCAATCCTATAGAATTCTATTGTCACTTCCACTAAGACCAACTTTGAATGGCTGGTTTATAAAATGGCACGGACAGAGATGGTCGCCTCACTTCAGGTCCTTAGTAAACTATGCAGCAATTTTTTTTTTAGGTATTATATCCTACAATGTTATCCCAGAAAATCTCAAGTATTATTACATACAGCCGGGAGGAACTATTGGATATAAAAACTATCAACTTACCATCATTACAACCAGGAATTTGTCTTTCCCGAAGCGGATACTTTGTTCGGACTTCCACCCTGGACATGTGATCTTATCCCAGAGGCCGACCCAAAACAATGCGGTCACCGCAGGAGAGGCAGACGGAGTGCTCTACTGGTCAGACTCAGAATGCCAGCACACCATCCACTGCTTCCGAGCATATTACTTGCCGATGTCCAATCTCTAGATAACAAGGTGGATGAAATTAGGGCAAGAGTTGCCTTCCAGAAAGACATCAGAGATTGTAATATTCTCTGTTTCTCGGAAACATGGCTCACTCGGGATATGTTGTCAGTCGGTACAGCCACCCGGTTTCTTCAAGCATCAGACTGACAAAAACAAACATCTCTCTAGTAAGAAGAAAGGTGGGGGTGTATGCCTAATGATTAACGACTCATGGTGTAATCACAACAACATACAGGAACTCAAGTCCTTTTCTTCACCCGACCTAGAATTCCTTACAATCAACCGCATTATCTTCCAAGAGAATTATCTTCGATTATAGTCACAGCAAAGACATTTCCTGATTGAGTCTGTAATACCAACATGCTTCAAGCAGACCACCATAGTCCCTGTGCCCAAGAACACAAAGGCAACCTGCCTAAATGACTACAAACCTGTAGCACTCACGTCCGTAGAAGTGCCTTGAAAGGCTGGTAATGGTTCACATCAACACCATTATTCCAGAAACCCCAGACCCACTCCAATTTGCATACCGCCCAAACAGATCCACAGATGATGCAATCTCTATTGGACTCCACACTGCCCTTTCCCACCTGGACAAAAGGAACACCTATATGAGAATGCTGTTCATTGATTACAGCTCAGCGTTCAACACCATAGTACCCTCAAAGCTCATCACCAAGCTAAGGAACCTGGGACTAAACACCTCCCTCTGCAACTGTATCCTAGACTTCCTGACAGGCCGCCCCCAGGTGGTGAGGGTGGGTAGCAACACATCTGTCACGCTGATTCTCAACACTGGAGCTCCCCAGGGGTGCGTGCTTAGTCCCCTCCTATACTCCCTGTTCACCCACGACTGCATGGCCAGGCACGATTCCAACACCATCATTAAGTTTGCTGACGACACAACAGTGCCTGATCACCGACAACGACGAAACAGCCTATCGGGAGGAGGTCAGAGACCTGACCGGGTGGTGCCAGAATAACAACCTATCCCTCAACGTAACCAAGACTAAGGAGATGATTGTGGACTACATGAAAAGGAGCACCGAGCACGTCCCCATTCTCATCACCGTTGCTGTAGTGGAGCAGGATGAGAGCTTCAAATTCTTTGGTGTCCACATCAACAACAAACTAGATTGGTCCAAACACACCAAGACAGTCGTGAAGAGGGCATGACAAAGCCTATTCCCCCTCAGGAAACTAAAAAGATTTGGCATGGGTCCTGAGATCCTCAAAAGGTTCTACAGCTGCAACATCGAGAGCATCCTGACCGGTTGCATTACTGCCTGGTACGGCAATTGCTCGGCCTCCGACCGCAAGGCACTTCAGAGGGTAGTGCGTACGGCCCAGTACATCACTGGGGCAAAGCTGCCTGCCATCCAGGACCTCTACACCAGGCGATGTCAGAGGAAGGCCCTACAAATTGTCAAAGACCCCAGCCACCCCAGTCATAGACTGTTCTCTCTACTACCGCATGGCAAGCGGTACCGGAGTGCCAAGTCTAGGACAAAAAGGCTTCTCAACAGTTTTTACCCCCAAGCCATAAGACTCCTGAACAGGTAACCAAATGGTTACCCGGACTATTTGCATTGTGTGACCCCCCAACCCCTCTTTTAGGCTGCTGCTACTCTCTGTTTATCTTATATGCATAGTCACTTTAACTATACATTCATGTACATACTACCTAAATTGGCCCGACCAACCAGTGCTCCCGCACATTGGCTAACCGGGCTATCTGCATTGTGTCCCACCACCCGCCAACCCCTCTTTTTATCCTTCTGCTACTCTCTGTTCATCATATATGCATAGTCACTTTAACGATACCTACATGTACATACTACCTCAATAAGCCTGACTAACAGGTGTCTGTATGTAGCCTTGCTACTCTTTTTTCAAATGTCTTTTTACTGTTTTATTTCTTTACTTACCTACACACACACACACACACACACACATACCTTTTTTCACACCATCGGTTAGAACCTGTAAGTAAGCATTTCACTGTAAGGTCTACACCTATTGTATTCAGCGCATGTTTGATAAATAAACTTTGATTTGATTTGATCCCCCCCAAGCAGATCCCTCGTTGGCCCTGAAAGAACTTCACTGCACTCTATGAAAACTGGAAACGATACACCCTGAGGATGCATTTATTGTAGCTGGGGATTTTAACAAAGCTAACCTAAAGAACCATACATCCTAAATTCTATCAGCATATTGAATGAGCGACAAGAGCTGGTATGTCACGCCCTGACCGTAGAGAGCTTTTATTCTCTATGTTGGTTAGGTCGGGGTGTGATTTAAGGGTGGGTTATCTAGGTGAATTATATTTCTATGTTGGCCTAGTATGGTTCCCAATCAGAGACAGCTGTTTATCGTTGTCTCTGATCGGGGATCATATTTAGGTAGCCATTTTCCCATTGTGCTTTGTGGGAACTTGACTATGTATAGTTGCCTGTGAGCACTATCTTACTACTAGCTTCACGTTTGTTCACTTTATTGTTTTTGTTATTTGAGTTTTCTATTACATAAGAAAGGATGGAAACATACCACGCTGCATTTTGGTCCACTCCTTATGACGATCATGACATGGTAGTTTTCTGAATCATTGCTACTCAATCTTCTGCGATGCATACAAAGCCCTCCCCCGCCCTGCCTTCGGCAAATCTGACCATTAATCAATTTTGTTGCTCCCAGCTTATAGACAGAAACTAAAACAGGAAATGCCCATGCTCAGGTCAATACAACACTGGTCTGGCCAATCGGATTCCAAGCTTCAAGACTTCTTCGATCACGTGGAATGGAATGTGTTCCGGATAGCCTCAGACATGTCATGCCCTGGCCATAGTGAGGCTTTTATTCTCTATTTTGGTTAGGCCAGGGTGTGACTAGGGTGGGCATTTTAGTTTCTTTATTTCTATGTTTTTCTGTTTCTATGTGTTGGCCGGGTATGGTTCTCAATCAGGGACAGCTGTCTATGGTTGTCTCTCATTGGGAATCATACTTAGGCAGCCTTTTTCCCTTTTGTTATTTGTGGGAAGTTATCTTTGTTAGTGGCACTATAGCCCTCGTAAGCTTCACGGTCATTTCTTTGTTTCTTGTTTTGTTGGCGACATTTATAGAAATAAAGTAATGTACGCTCACCACGCTACACCTTGGTCCGGTCATTTCCACGATGACGGCCGTGACAGAACTTCCCACCACCAAAGGCCCAAGCAGCGTGGCCAGGAGAGGCAGCCCCCCCAAAAAAATAATTTGGGGGGCACACGGGATGGTCGGCAGAGCCGAGGTTGGAACCAGAGCCAGTCTGTGAGAAGAAGGTGAACTTGGAGGGGAGTGAAGCAGAGACAGTTAATGAGTTGATGGGGAGATCAGAGGAGAGAGTTAGGAGAGAGCGGTTGTGTTGGTGCATGAGGCACGACATTTGCCCTACGGAGCGTGTCCTCAGTTTGATGTCACCTGAGTCAGCTCTCCATACTCTTCCTGAGGTGCGTGCTAGCCGTCTGGTGAAGACTGTGCCAGCCCCATGCACCAGGCCTCCTGGCCTCCCCAGCCCTGCATGTCTTGTGCCAGCTCTACACTCCAGACCTCCAGTGCACCTCCACAGCATGGTGAGTCCTGCTCTGCGCACTGTATCTCCGGTGCGCTGTGACAGCCCGGTTCGACCTGTACCTGCACTCTGGAGGTGCCGGGCTAGAGTGGGCATTCAGCCTGGAGGAGTGGTGCCAAGGATACACACCAGATCTCCAGTGCTCCCCCGCAGCCCGGTTCATCCTGTGCCTCCTCCAAGGACCAGGCCTCCAGTAGGTCTCCCCAGCCTGATTCATCCTGTGCCTCAAAGGACCAGGCCTCCAGTAGGTCTCCCCAGCTTGGTTCATCCTGTGCCTCCTCCAAGGACCAGGCCTCCAGTAGGTCTCCCCAGCCTGGTTCATCCTGTGCCTCCTGCAAGGACCAGGCCTCCAGTAGGGCTCCCCAGCCTGGTTCATCCTGTGCCTCCAAGGACCAGGCCTCCAGTAGGTCTCCCCAGCTTGGTTCATCCTGTGCCTCCTCCAAGGACCAGGCCTCCAGTAGGTCTCCCCAGCCTGGTTCATCCTGTGCCTCCTGCAAGGACCAGGCCTCCAGTAGGTCTCCCCAGTCTCGTTCATCCTGTGCCTCCAAGGACCAGGCCTCCAGTAAGTCTCCCCAGCTTGGTTCATCCTGTGCCTCCTCCAAGGACCAGGCCTCCAGTAGGTCTCCCCAGCCTGGTTCATCCTGTGCCTTCTGCAAGGACCAGGCCTCCAGTAGGTCTCCCCAGCCTGGCGAATCCTGTGCCTGCTACACGGGCCAGTCCGGGGCCTGCGGCAAGGGTCCCCAGTCCGGGGCCTACGGCGAGGGTCCCCAGTCCGGGGCCTGCGGTGAGGGTCCCCAGTACGGGGCCGGCAGCGAGGGTCCCCAGTGCGGGGCCTCCGGCGAGGGTCCCCAGTCCGGGGCCCGCAACAAGGGTCCCCAGTCGCCACATGCTTCAAGGTGGCCACCATTGTTACTGTTCCCAAGAAAGCTAAGGTAACTGAACTAAATGAGTATCGCCCCATTGCACTCACTTCTGTCATCATGAAGTGCTTTGAGAGACTAGTCAAGGATCATATCACCTCCACCCTACCTGGTACCCTAGACCCACTCCAATTTGCTTACTGCCCCAATAGGTCCACTGACAATGCAATCGCCATCACACTGCACACTGCCCTATCCCATCTGAACAAGAGGAATACCTATGTAAGAATGCTGGACCTACAGCTCAGAATTGAACGTCATAGTACCCTCCAAACTCGTCATTCAGCTCAAAACCTTGGGTCTCGACCCACCCTGTGCAACTGGGTCCTGGACTTTCTGATGGGCCACCCCCAGGTGGTGAAGGTAGGAAACAACATCTCCGCCCCGCTCATCCTCAGCACTGGGGCCACACAAGGGTGCCTTCTCAGCCCTCTCCTGTACTCCCTGTTCACCCATTACTGCGTGACCATGCACGTTTCCAACTCAATCATCAAGTTTGCAGACGACACATTTAAGTCATTTAGCAGACGCTCTTATCCAGAGCGACTTACAGACACTACAGTGGTAGGCCTGATTACCAACAATAACGAGACAGCCTACAAGGAGGTGAGGGCCCCCGAAGTGTAGTGTCAGAAAAATAACTTCTCACTTAATGTCAGAAAAGCAATGGTGATGATCGTGGACTTCAGGAAAGAGCAGAGGGAGCACGGCAAGGCTCTCCAGAGGGTAGTGCGGTCTGCACAACGCATCACCGGGGGCAAATATAATAAATACTTATTTTCCACCATAATTTGCAAATAAATTCATACAAATAGTTGAAGTGTACCTATGATGAAAATTACAGGCCTCTCTCATCTTTTTAAGTGGGAGAACTTGCACAATTGGTGGCTGACTAAATACTTTTTAGCCCCACTGTATATACTGTATTCTACACCATCTACTGCATCTTGTCTATGCTACACGCCAACGTGGCTGGGTCTTTCAGCATGACAATGATCCCAAACACACCACCCGGGCAACGAAGGAGTGGCTTCGTAAGAAGCATTTCAAGGTCCTGGAGTGGCCTAGCGAGTCTCCAGATCTCAACCCCATAGAAAATCTTTGGAGGGAGTTGAAAGTCCGTGTTGCCCAGCAACATCCCCAAAACATCACTGCTCTAGAGGAGATCTGCATGGAGGAATGGGCCAAAATACCAGCAACAGTGTGTGAAAACCTTGTGAAGACTTACAGAAAACATTTGACCTCTGTCATTGCCAACAAAGGGTATATAACAAAGTATTGAGATAAACTTTTGTTATTGACCAAATACTTATTTTCCACCATAATTTGCAAATAAATAAATTCAAAATCCTACAATGTGATTTTCTCATTTTGTCTGTCATAGTTGAAGTGTACCTATGATGAAAATTACAGGCCTCTCTCATCTTTTTAAGTGGGAGAACTTGCACAATTGGTGGCTGACTAAATACTTTTTTGCCCCACTGTATCCTACATTACTCATCTCATATGTATATACTGTATTCTACACCATCTACTGCATCTTGTCTATGCTACACGCCATTGCTCATCCATATTTATATGTACATATTCTTATTCATCCCTTTACATTTGTGTGTAGAAGGTAGTTGTTGTGAATTTGTTCGATTACTTGTTAAATTTTACTGCATAGTCGGATCTAGAAGCACAAGCATTTTGCATTAACATCTGCTAACCATGTGTATGTGACCAATAAAATTTTATTTGATATCCCAGGCACATACAGCACATTCAGAAAGTATTCAGACCCTTTCCCTTTTTATACATTATGTTATGTTACAGCCTTATTCTAAAATTTCTTAAATAGTTTTCCTCATCAAACTATACACAGCACTTCATAATGACAAAGCGAAAATAGGTTTTTAGATTTTTTTGGCAAAGCCTCTCCTGTGTTGTCTTGGCTGTGTGCTTTAGAGTCGTTGTCCTGTTGGAAGGTGAACCTTGACCCCAGTCTGAGGTCCTGAGCGCTTTGGAGCAAGCTTTCATGAAGGATAAATGTACTTTGCTCTGTTCATCTTTGCCTCGATCCTGACTAGTCTCCAAGTCCCTGCTACTGAAAAACATCCCCACAGCATGATGCTGCCACCACCATGCTTCACAGTAGGGATGGTGCCAGGTTTCCTCCAGATGTGAAACTTGGCATTCAGGCCAAGTAGTTCAATCTTGGTTTCATCAGACCAGAGAATCTTCTTTCTCATGCTCTGAGAGTCTTTAGGTGCCTTTTGGCAAACTGCAAGCAGGCTGTCAGGGTGGCTTTCGTCTGGCCACTCCATAAAGGAAGGCCTGATTGGTGGAGTGCTGCAAAGATGGTTGTCCAGAGATGGTTGTTCTGCCATCTCTACAGAGGAACTCTAGAGATCTGTCAGACTGACCATCGGGTTCTTGGTCACCTCCCTGACCGAGGCCCTTCTCCCCCGATTGCTCAGTTTGGCCAGCTCTAGGAAGAGTCTTAGTGGTTCTAAACTTCTTCCATTTAAGAATGATGGATTCCACTGTGTTCTTGGGGATCTTCAATGCTGCTGACATTTTTTGGTCCCCTTCCCCAAATCTGTGCCTCGACACAATCCTGTCTCGGCGTGCTACGGACAATTATTTTTGACATCATGGCTTGGTTTTTTCTCTGACATGCACTGTCAACTGTGGGACCTTTTATAGGCAGGTGTGTGCCTTCCAAATCTTGTCAAATCAATTGAATTTACCACAGGTGGACTCAAGTTGTAGAAACATCAATGATAATCAATGGAAACAGGATGCACATGAGCTCAATTTCGGGTCTGAATGCTTATGTAAATGAGGTATTTCATTTATTTATTTTTTATAAAAATTTGCACACATTTCTTAAACCCTGTTTCCGCTTTTTCATTATGGGGTATTGTGTGTAGATTGCTGAGGAATTGTTTTTATTTAATCAATTTTAGAATAAGGCTGTAACGTAAGAAAATGTGTAGAAAGTCAAGGGGTCTGAATACTTTCTTAAGGCACTGTATATGTTGTCATTTAGGGCTCTGAATGATGTGGAGTGTTGCTGGCCTTTTTACTCCACCCATTCCGTTGACAGCCAAATCACATTACATGTGCGCTTACTGCACTAAAGAAAACCAAACATGCTCACTGAATTGAAGGGCAACTACACTAAAAAATCTAAGTTTCTTCAGTTTTTCTCAGATGTCAAAAGTCACCCCCTGATGTAGTTTAAGCATTGTTGTGAACACAGAAAATCTAAATGTTTTGTTTTTCTATTTAAAAAAGCGTGAAAACTGGGGGGAATCAGAAAAAATAGGGAAATCTGAAACCTGTAAAATCAAAACCAGGAAAACAGGATTTGGGAGAAAACATAAGTAGGTAAAACATTTCTACGGATTTTAGAAGGCCCGACCAATGTTTTTGGCTTTGCATGACTGCACCTTAAAGTGTGTGTTATCCTGCAGCATAGCACTTTTGGGGAAGTTGAGGTTAGGTCCAATATCGACTACACACCCAAGAGGGAAAGAGGTTCCGCCATCCTAGAAATGTTTTAGTGAAATATAATATATCAAGTTTAGCAAACACTTTTATCCAAAGCAACTTTCAGTCATGCATGAATAATGTTTCAATGATGGTTGGTGTCGGGAATTGAATCCAATATTCTGGCGTTGCAATGCTCTACCAAGATGCATATTTTGTGAAGCCTCAATTGAATGATTATTATTAGGCCATTATTAAGCGATGTTTGTGTCATATTTGACATAGTGGGTTATGTCACATTTGACATTGGTGGTTATGTCACACATTAATGCCACATTTATGAACCCTTTATAAAGCATGACATACGGTTATAGATGATTTGTATAAGTCATAAGTCATTTAAAGCGTACCAATTCCTTTACTCCTAAAATGTTGGAAGTAGGCGGGACGTCCTATACACTGTCCAATAGAAATCAAGGACACTGGATGTAGTTTGAAAGGTTAACGGGAATATGGTCCAATGGGGAAAGGAAATAGGATGCGAGTCCATTCTTACCATACGTCAGCGTTTGAGTCACCCAGCCGCCCTAAATACTGTCAACCAATTGCAAGCATTGTAGTTCATTGAAAGCTCCACTATAGGCTAGGTTAAAAGTAGTGACAAGCTAAACAGGAAATCACAGTCGAAGGAGGTTTCCTTTTGTCCAATGGACGTTTAGGACGTGGTAACTAAGATTATAAATGACAAGGTGACAGCTGTCAGAGTGCACATTGACTGCTGCTGTGAGCGAGAATTAGTAATCTAGGACCCCGTGTGTACTGTAACATTAAGGTGAGTTAATAATTTAGGGTTTCAGTGTGACGCATTATTTTGTCATTTCGGTATGGTTATAATCGCATTGTGAATATTTTGAAATCTTCTGTCAGCATTGCGGGGGCGAATATAAATTGTTAGCATGCTAGCTAGCCATGCAATGTAGGTGAAGTTGACGGCCATTCAATGATTTCTTCCAAAAATTACATTTTACAGTGAATATATTCGTACTGTAGAATTCTTACCAGATAATTGTCTACATGGTCAGCCGCGAATACTGTTGGGAAATAAACATGCAAATATTAATATGCGAAACCATGCATTTTGGGGTACAACCGATTCTAAACTGCGGTGAAGCTTCTGCAAAATGTCTGACTTGCTCGTCCATATCTGGGCCTAGTGATCCAGTGCATGTTTTCGGTCATTATGGATTCATGTCTCCAAAGGATTGTGAAGGACGTTTAACAATTTGTGTCAATATCTAGTCCTGTACCAAATGCAGCGTCCTTGTATTTAAATCCTGTATTGGTGTCTGAGGGTCATTTTTGACCTTCACGTCTCGAGCTGGCTAGCCAAATCCTCCCACCTATCTATTAACGTTAGCAGTGTCCGTCTGAAGTATATTACTTTTAGCTAGCTATGGCTAACAAGCTACCCGGGTTATCCAACCAACGTTTCATGCTTTCATCTTTTTGCAAATCGCTGCTACCCTCATTGCATATGAAATGGGTCTAATAAGCCACATTCAAGCATGGACAATTTAGTTGAAGTTTCCCCCATGGTGATTCCTTCCGTTGTCATTCGTGCTAACTACCTGCCCAGGGGCGGAATGGCGACAGGGAAGGAGGGGGGTGTACTGTATTAAAGCGTGTGGTGTTTTTTTTAACCATGAATTTAGCTCGTTAATTTTAACACTCATTCAAGCATAGCTAAAGGCTAGCTTGCCTGTCTGGGTCATATGTGCACTGGTGCTACCTACACAATTGGATTAATTAGCATTAGACATCTCTGGAGTCGAAGTTGATCATCGTTTAACTCCCCACTTAGTGTTTTGAAAGGATCTTGTTTAATGCTTCACTGTCATTTGCTTTGGGCTCTTGCCACATTCAACCAAGCCTTGCTATTTTCATGCATTTTCACTTAACTAATCTTATGACATGGGTGTAAAGATTGTAACTTGATTCTTTATTTGCGCTGAGTTGTAACCTTGTGATTCTACATTCAGACTTTACAACAGAACCTTAGTCTGCCTTTTGCGCATCCTCTTCCCTGATGCACATGGTCAAATGCTTGACTGGTTACACCTACAGCTCAGGTCACCATTACTGTACCTTTAGCAGGGCTGTAGTTAATGGAAGTCATGCACAACTCTTAACTTTTTGGGGGGGTCCAAACGACCGTGCTTAAAGATGCCTGTTGAATTGATAGGACATTTCATGGTGGTGCAATTTAGCAGTTCAAAAAAATGTAATATCTCATCTCTCTCCACAGGCACCAGCCATGTACGCCTGCGCTAAGTTTGTCACCTCACCTGCTGTGGTATGTATTTGACACTACAATGTCACTGTTTGATCCTCTACCAGTCGTACCTTATCAGTCTAGATCTAGCACTTACAATCCTGTTTAGCTATAAGATGCGCAGCAAATGAGTGTCTTGGTAAGGAATATCACATTTTATATGTCACATGCGATGAATACAACAGGTGTCAGGATGCTCTTGATGGTGCAGCTGTAGAACTTTGAGGACCCATGCCAAATCTTTTCAGTCTCCTGAGGTGGAATAGGTTTTGTCGTGCCCTCTTCATGACTGTCTTGGTGTGTTTGGACCATGATACAGGGATGCAAACTATTCACATTTCGGCTAAATTTGCCGTTTTGAATCCAAAATTGGTGACCTACGTGATTCGTCTTGGTCCGATGAGGGGGTGGGGGGCTTTGGCTCACTACTGTCTGTAAGCGAACGAGTGACGTGCGTTTGAAGCATTAACGTTGGATGTATCCAAGGCTCAGCCAATCGTTCACACAACAGAATGCAGCAGGTGACTAAAGAGACAACCAATTTGCTAGTTACATCATCAGCGTGAGGGAGAAAGTTTGAGTTCATGGTGTGAAAATTAGCTTGCTAATAAAGTCAGACTGCTAATGTTGGTAACCCAACCAATTCCCTATAGTATTAACTGGTTTACTACTCCTTGCCGTTCCTCAAGTTATTATGTGTTAACGTTGCTTCCTGGTAATCTGTTTTTGAAATGTTAACTAGCTAACAAACTAACCACATACTGTAGAGGGAAAAGGGTTAATTTTCAGAATGGGAGAATTTGGTGGCAATGAGGTTTTGCTTGTTAAACAAGTGGATTCAGGGATCAAGTGTAGCAGGGCCTGGCTTAAGCTGGATGCCACTATAGAGGTGAAAGGAACACAACACTTTTTAATACAGTGGGTAGAAAGGGGTATGTCAGGTCTACTCGCTGCCTGAAAGAGATCAATTATGCCAACAAAGGGTATCATGCGCTGCTGGCACATTGTACACTTTGCCTGTGGACCTCTGTTCTACAATGTAATGTGCAATGTAGCCTAAAGACATTGCTTTTGTTGCGTTGAACTTGACAGTAACCTGTGTGTGAGGGAGGATTATACTTTTTTTTTACTCGGTGAATGTTATTTTTGCACATGTTGCCTTGTGCACTTGATCGTGTACTATAGTGGCCACTAATAGAGCAAAAGTAGGCATTCTACTTTAAGATTTTTTTTTTTCTCCACCAAGTGCAATATTTAGGTGTGGTCACAAGTGTTCTAGGCTCTCATGGCTAACTGCAATATTAGTGTATTGTTTTTTTCTTAAGGCTTGTGTCATTTGCAGTGAAGTCCAGGCAAACATTGGATTGCTTTCTTTACATTTGTTTTTAGCTGTGAGTTAGGTTCACATTAACCACTTTATTTTACATAGACTGATCCTGTAGATCATATTTGTTCCATTAGTTAAACTGCATTTCCCCCTAGCAGGGACTATATATTTTTTGCATGTTTCAGTGCAAAAAATTGTTTCCTTTCTGGGCCCTCACCAGCTTGTGTCCCTGGTGATCTTTTGCTGGTTATGTGGACACCAAGGAACTTGCCGCTCTCAACCTGCTCCATTACACCCCATCACTGAGAATGGGGGCAGGTTCAGTCCTCCTTTTCCTGTAGTCCACAATCATCTCCTTTGTCTTGATCACGTTGAGGGAGAGGTTGTTATCCTGGTACCACACTTCCAGGTCTCTGACCTCCTCCCTATATGCTGTGTCATCATTGTCAGTTATCAGGCCTACCACTGTTGCATCGTCTGCAAACTTAATGATGGTGTTGCAGTCATGGGTGAATAGGGAGTACAGGAGAACTGAGCACGCACCACTGAGGGGCACCCGTATTGAGGATCAGCATGGTAGATGTGGTGTTACCTACCTTTACCACCTGGGGGTGGCCCATCAGGAATTCCAGGATCCAGTTGCAGAGGGAGGAGTTTAGTCCCAGGGTCCTTAGCTTAGTGATGCGCTTTGAGAGCATAATGGTGTTGACTGCTGAGCTGTAGTCAGTGAATGGCATTCTCACATAGGTGTTCCTTTTGTCCAGGTGGGAAAGGGCAGTGGTGTGAAATAGATTGCATCGTCTGTGGATCTGTTAGGGTGGTATGCAAATTGGTGTAGAATCTAGAGTTTCTGGGATAATGCTGCTAACTATGACCAGCACATGAGATGAGAAAGCACTTTTTTTTAAAGGTTGATTGAAAGAATAGTCTATGGCAGTGTTACCTGTATGCATGACCAGTGGTCAGCTGGGGATATATTGGGACAACATCACCTTGTAGGCTAATCTAACTCTATAGTACTCAATTTTTACTAAGGAGAAGATTTGGATTGATCATGACACCGGTGCACCTGACTCGGTTCCAGTACCCCTTGTATATAGCCCCGCTATTGTTATTTACTGCTACGCTTTAATAATTTATTCTTAGCTCTTACTTATGTATTTTAACTGCATTGTTTGTTAAGGGTTTCTAAGTAAGCATTTCAATGTAAGGTCTACACCTGTCGTATTTGGCTCATGTGACAAATCAAATTTGGTTTGACATTGCCGTTCTACCGGTCTTCATGCCTCTAATCCTCCTAGACGTTAGACTATTAGATGCACCTCTAGGGTCATAATCTTGGCGTGCTCCAGAACTCACCTCCTGGTAATCTACGTTTGGTAGTCTGTTAGTAATGATAGTAAGTAGAGCTTGTTACACGCTTTTAAGTCTGTCTAGGAGTCTGATGTGTAGTTTTCTCTTGCAGCTGCGTGGGGGGTCCAGAGTCCTCGCCCGGCCAGTCTCGGTCTCAGTCTTCAATAGACCTGAAGCCAGAAGTGAGCAGCAGGTAAGCCTCTCT
This sequence comes from Oncorhynchus nerka, assembly GCF_034236695.1. Classification (NCBI taxonomy): domain Eukaryota; kingdom Metazoa; phylum Chordata; class Actinopteri; order Salmoniformes; family Salmonidae; genus Oncorhynchus; species Oncorhynchus nerka. The sequence goes on from NC_088421.1 coordinate 8,514,700, forward strand.
TCAAACCCAAATTAAACCCTGTGACCGAAGCGTTGACAGTTCGGTGCTTAGGTTTGTGTAAACCTTTTGCCAATTGCCCCTTTTTTGTGTTAACCTGAAACCATTTATTAGGCCATTTTTATGTTCATAAAGTTTATTTAACTCATCAGTAACCCTTATTGCCTCTTCAGTTGTATTTATCCTTAACACCAGACTACTTTAAATCCCTATATGGGGAAATGCTAACATGGCCAGTGCTTAAGACTGGTATCCAGGCTGTCCTTGTGACCATTTCAAAGGATCCCTTCAGGACTCTCAGTGCTACCATTTTACTCGAATATCCGCCGTAATGTTTTTCTGTCCCACCCGGAATTTAAATGTAGGAGCACCAGTGTGCCTTTTATTACATGAAATATTTTTCATAGTGCTCCTAAATTTCTTTGTGCCTACACACATGTTCCTTGTAAAAATAAGATGAATTTAAAAAAGGCACTGGAGCACTCTGCACTTGTTGCCCTTGACTGGTCTCTTGAGCAGCACTTTAAACTTCTGCACTAGTCTGTTCTTCTTGATAGGTTCTGTTCTGGGCCTTTATTCAGTGGGGTCAATGTACTACTCATACACCGTAATAGTACTGAAATGTATTACGCCTTACAGTTCCTTCTGTTCCATAACATTCCACTCCTAAACAAACCCCAGTTCCAGATGTGTCCCTAGCCCTTATCTGTTATTACATATCAGTTCAGACTACCAGAAGGGTCAAGGTGAAGGCAATAGGGAGCTAGCTTCCATTGTTTTGGAGTGGTGGGCTATTATACTATCTACACCTGTCAGGTGGCCTCAGGTCCATTTCAGTCTCTAGCTCTATGTTCTGATTTTGACTGTGCTGCACCCTGCATCTTCCCCAGGCCCTGTTGCCTGTCAGTGAGGCTTCTCTTCTAACCCGGGGGTTCCAGACCAGCGCTATCTCCAGGGACATCGACACTGCCGCCAAGTTCATCGGTGCTGGAGCCGCCACAGTGGGTGTGGCGGGATCAGGGGCTGGAATTGGAACTGTGTTCGGTAGCTTGATCATCGGCTATGCAAGGTAACTGATGAACGAAAAGGATTCAATCGTTTGTGGAAGTGGACAGATATAGAAGCAAAATTGGATGCAGATCATTGATTGTGGGTGGCAGGGAAATGCAACATTTTAGCACAAGATTATTGGAGAGAGCCGGATCCTATTAATTTGGGTTCATATCATTAATGAACAAATTGCTACTGGTGCTGTCGGCCAGTTAATCATAACTTCCAGTCCTCTCCTCTTTGTCTCTCTGACAGGAACCCCTCCCTGAAGCAGCAGCTCTTCTCCTACGCCATCCTGGGCTTTGCCCTGTCTGAGGCAATGGGGCTCTTCTGTCTCATGGTGGCGTTCCTCATCCTGTTCGCTATGTAATTTAGTCTCTCCCATCCCTGTCACCTCCCTTCTCCCAGGGAATTGGAACTCTTGATGTGACGCTCATGAGGCCGTGGCACCGCCATTCCAATCAAAATCTACGATTACAAATCCTGCCTTTTTATGTTCCCCTTTTTTTCAGAAGTTTTACGTAAGAGCTCGCTTTGATTTAGACTGTCTGTCTGAATAAATGGTTGGGATAACTATAAACTTGTCGGTCCTTATTTTCAGTGGTGTTTGGGTGCTGGACTTGAAGACATGTAAAAGAGTAACTAAAAGTACTAGTTAAATTGTCACATTGAATACAATATAAGCTAAATGTACTAGTACAGGGATGAGGTCTCAACTTCCTGTTGCGTTTCGAATAATAGAATACACAAGGTGCAATTTCAATAAAATGTAGTTGTGCATCAGCAGTTGCTCAATTAGCCCATGTCACGCAAAGCATCTTTAGATTGGGTAATTAGTCTCGCAACCAGCTATGTGAACTTGTAGGAATTGAGGTCGATTTACCAACTGGGGGGGCCTGTTTTGATCATCAGTTATATTAAAAACTGCAAGCATTTGCCTCTCCTATGGCAATGTGTAGAATTTCAGGAAACTTTTAAACACAATATTTTGGGGGCCTTCACTGTCACAAGCAGGGCTGATAAAATGGTTTGCTCGCAGGGTGGTGGGTACGGAGAGCCACTGCGGATCAAATTTATTTTTGTTGCCCCTACCCCAATTAAAATTTCCATCCCTCTACTAGTTTATACAGTGTAGAAAACATTAGGAACACCTTCCTAATATTGAGTTTTGCCCTCGAACGACCTCAATTTGTCAGTGCATCGACTAGGTGTCATGCGTTCCACAGCGATGCTGGCCCATGTTGACTCCAATGCTTCCCACAGTTGGCTGGATGAGCTTTGGGTGGTGGACCGTTCTTGATACACACGGGAAACGGAGTGTAAAAACCCAGTAGCGCTGCATACATATTCAAACCGGTGCGCCTGGCACCTTCCCCATACCCCTGTTCAAAGGCACTTAAATATTTTGTCCTGTTCATTCACCCTCAATGGCACACTGTCTTGAGACTTAAATCTTTATTTAACCTGTCTCCCCTTTGTCTACACTGAAGTGGATTTAACAGGACATCAAGGGATTATAGCCATCTGGTCAGTCTGTCAAAGAAAGCATGCTTTGTACTTTTGGTGTATATGTAATACAATTTTTAGTCTGTACAAAATGTTGATATACAGGCTTGCTTGCCGCAATTTACTTTTGACTTGATTCAAAAGCTGAATTGGGAAATGATCAATTTTCTTAAGTAGAGTAACTTTGCGCAGTCTAGCAGTAAACCATGCTTTCCTCAGACATTTTGAGTTAGAGAATAGCATGAGGGGAAGCAAGTAATTGATTGACTTGTGAGATTCACCCTTGGTGTAGCCACAGGGTATAGGTGTTTTCCACATTTCCTACACCTGCCCTGTCCATTGCTTTTGAATGCAAGAGGGGGAGCCTATGTGCACACTTTGTGGGGGGAGAATATGACTTCTGCACAGACATGAGTGCCTAGGTGTTTCTGGACAACAATTTTACCTTTTTGGGTGGGTGAGCCAGTGTTGCAAGAGGATGAACCACATCTTTGAGTGCTTGAAATTAAGTACATTTTTAAATTGTCTACTGTACACTTTCGTCATTAATTTAGACGGTGAAGCTGAAATGTTTCGTTTGGTTCTATATTTTGGATTTGAGATGACATGTTTTATATGCTGCAACAATCCTGAATGTCACCTTTTTTAAGGGTATTGTCACCTTCAAATGGGGGAACTAGATGCATAGTGCTTTTATTTCTAAATGGTAGAACATATGCATGAACATGCCCTCAAATGAAAGGTGATGCTCTGTACTGTCACGTAATATAAATGTAATATAAAACATTTGAGCTCAAATCCAGAATGCTGGAGTATAGGGCCAAGTTAAAAGTTGTAGCTTCACTGTCTATATAAATATGAATGAGTTTTATTCTCTAGGGTAGTAGTTCCCAACTTTAACAAATATAATTCTGTGACACTTAAAGTCCCTATAAATGTATTTAGTGGTAATGACCATTTAATCTGATCGATACAGCAAATTATCTATTTTCTCTGACAAATGTTTTTATATATTAAATGGGGTATATTATGAATATTTTCATAGTTCTGATAGTTCCTTACTCATTTTGGTTGATTTTGTGTGTAGCCCTTTAAGTGTATTCTGCCAATCTGGACCAGATTAATGACATTTTTTAGCTCCGTTAAAGTAGGTCTTTAGTTTTTGACGGTTTGGGCTACAGAGAAGAGGTTTTCTGTATTTTAAAGGCACAACCACCAACACAAGCAATGTGCCATTTGTTTCTATGACAGATGCTGTTCTATAGTTTAGCCCAGTCATATATTAAGAAATATTTCTCTGACTGAACCTGATCAGACTTGCCGATTTAAAATGATACAAATGACTTTGCTCTGGTGTCCGCCCCTCAAATACAAATGTAACAACAGTCTGAGCACACTGGACTTGAAACAACGATACATATGTAACCATGTGCCATTTAATGTACTATCTGACCTGCACTAGTGCTCCCAAATCTAAATGCTATGTGCATTCACTATACTGGTGAGAATGTACAACTTCAATCACTAATGGAAAAAGTGACTGTCTGAATGGAATCATTTAACTATTAAATATGTTCTGGTAGGAGACAGTTAAGAGGACACCCAGGATGTTCTATAACCCGGAGTTAAACTAAAGCAATCTTCTATAAATTTACAAGTCAACATTTAAAAATAAAAAAAATTTAACTGCCAACTCATTTACGTTATAATCCACGTCAAGGTACAATTGAAGTCGGAAGTTTACATACACCTTAGCCAGATGCATTTAAACTCCATTTTTCACAATTCCTGACATTTAATCCTAGTAAAAATTCCCTGTTTTAGGTCAGTTAGGATCACCACTTTATTTTAAGAATGTGAAATGTCAGAAATGTTAGAGAGAATGATTTCTTTGAGCTTTGATTTCTTTCATCACATTCCCAGTGGGTCAGAAGTTTACATGCACTAAATTAGTATTTGGTAGCATTGATTTAAAATTGTTTAACTTGGTTCAAACGTTTCACGTAGCCTTCCACAAGCTTCCCACTATAAGTTGGTTGAATTTTGGCCCATTCCTCCTGACAGAGCTGTTGTAACTGAGTCAGGTTTTTAGGCCTCCTTGCTCGCACACGCTTTTTCAGTTCTGCCCAATTCTATAGGATTGAGGTCAGGGCTTTGTGATGGCCACTCCAATACCTTGACTTTGTTGTCCTTAAGCCATTTTGCCACAACTTCGGAAGTATGCTTGGTGTCATTGTCCATTTGGAAGACCCAATTGCGACCAACCTTTAACTTCTGATGTCTTGAGACGTTGCTTCAATATATCCACATAATTTTCCATCCTCATGATGCCATCTATTTTGTGAATTGCACCAGTTCCTCCTGCAGCAAAGCACCCCCACAACATGATGCTGCCACCCCCGTGCTTCACGGTTGGGATGGTGTTCTTCGGCTTGCAAGCATCCCCCTTTTCCTCCAAACATAACAATGGTCATTATGGCCAAACTGTTCTATATTTGTTTCATCAGGTCATTTCTCCAAAAAGTACGAATGTGGAACCTTCAGGCGTTTGGAAATTGCTCCTAAGTATGAGCCAGACTTGTGGAGGTCAATTTTGTTTTCTGAGGTCTTGACTGATTTCTTTTGATTTTCCCATGATGTCAAGCAAAGAGGCACTGAGTTTGAAGGTAGGCATTGAAATACATTCACAGGTACACCTTCAATTGACTCAAATGATGTCAATTAGACTATCATACGCTTCAAAAGCCATGACATAATTTTCTGCAATTTTCCAAGCTGTTTAAAGGCACAGTCAATTTAGCGTATGCAAACTTCTGACCCACTGTAATTGTGATACAGTGAATTATGGGAAATAATCTGTCTGTAAATAATTGTTGGAAAAATGACTTGTCATGCCCAAAGTAGATGTCCTAAACGACTTCCCAAAACTATAGTTTGTTAACAAGAAATTTGTGGAGTGGTTGAAACACTTAGGTTGGAGTAATTAAAACTTGTTTATGTAAACTTCCGACTTCAATTGTATGGTGTTGTAAAGAAACTGTAAAATACTGACTGTAGGCCAGTGGAGGCTGCTGAGGGGAGGACGGCTCATAGCAAGGGCTGGAATGGAGTCCATGAAATGGCATCAAACACATCAAAGATGTACTTTCTTTGTGTTTGTTACCATTCCATTGACCCATTCGAGCCATTATGAGCTGTTCTCCCCTCAACAGCCTCCACTTGTGTAGGCCTACTGCTGTATGTTGCTACTATCCCTGACAGACTCATAACATGGACGTAGAGTCCAACTACAATTCCGATGATCGCCGCCAGGTGGCAGTAAAGGTATTCTGTACTGTGGGGAGGAAGTGGTTATGGAAAACAGAAGAAAAAGCTAACCGATAAACAGGCTGAATCCGCAAACTGCGTTGATGACTGGCAAACTGAGAATTTGTGACGGGTAATATATTATAGCGTTAACTTTTCGACTGACTGTTTGTAGTTTTATATGACATAGCTAAACACGATTAGCTACTTTTGGAGGCGAGAAGAAAGGCATACAATGCCGTGGGAGCGCTTTTTCTCATCTTCGCCTCTCCTTGCTCGTCTTCCTCATTTACCGACTGCGTGAGGACGGACTCAAACAAGAAACTGCTGTATCGACAACTGTCAATAACTGTAGCTAGCAAGCTAGCTAGCTGTAACCTTAACAAGTGTTAATTTACAATGGCGGATAGCGTAGGAGAGGTTGCTAATGGTGAAATTGGGTTAGGTGTTGGTAGTCAGGGAAATGGAGCTCCGTTGTTACCTAGTTTGGGTAATTCTCTGCCGGGCCACTCGACGAGTGGAGCTAACCTGGCCTCACCACCTCCTGCAGCGGCCGCAGAGACTGGCCTAGCTGTCATGTCCCCTGGAGCCACAACCACCTCAACCGTGGTGACTGGGAGCGGGTTTGGAGGTGCAGGTGTTCTTAGCGCTGTAGTGGGCTCTGCCATTCCAATACCCCTCTACTCGGCCACCAATGCTCTGCCAGGCGGTATCGGTTTGGGGGTGGCCGGAGCAGGCCTCTTGTCCCAAATTCATGCAACGTCCTGGGACCCAACACTAAGTACCGACTGGGACAACGAGAAGACGTCCCAGCAATGCATTCTCCGAATCAAAAGGTAAACATCTGAGTAACCAGATATACACTGGTGGGCTTGCCTGTTACAACATATGGAATGTGGTTCCATGCTGTCTGAAAACGAAAGAACCACATCACACGTTTTTGTGACTAAATGTTACTTTTTGCTAACACCAGTGTTGCATACGGCTGGGAGCCTAGTGGTAGAGCGTTGGATAAGTAACTGAAAGGTTGCTGGATCGAATACCTGATCTGACAAGGTAGAAATCTGTAGTTCTACCCTTGAACAAGGCAGTTAACCCACTGTAACCGCGGTAGGCGTCATTGTAAATAGGAATTTGTTCCTAACTGACTTGCCAGGTTTATAAAAAAAAAAAAAAAAGTATATGATCATGACTCACTCAGTTCCATGACATTACACATGAGTCATTGGAAGGCGTCTACTGTATTGGGGAGTTTTGATAAGAGCCCTGACACTGTCTGAACTTTGGCACCTTTCATATCAGGTGCTCTGGAGTGGCGCAGCGGTCTGAGGCACTGCATCTCAGTGCTAGAGGCGTCACTACAGACGCTGGTTCGTTCCTGGGCTGTGTCACAACCAACTGTGAACGGGTGGGGCACAATTGGCCCAGCATCGTCCGGGTTATTTTAAATAAGAATTGGTTCTTAACCTACTTGCCTATTAAGATATAGGTAAAAATACAACATTTGAGGAAATACATTTTAAAAAAGCAATGGGTTAAATTGATACACATGTTCATAGGGTTAGTGTTCCCACACGGCCATATCTCCATGTTACAGCGCTTGTTTAATTAGCTATCTAGCATGTTCTGAACACTTGTATCTAAGCATAACTCGAGAAGTGTAGTTTCGTTGGATGGAGGCACCCATAACTGTATGTTTCTGTAGAAAACCTCTGCAGTAAATGTATATTTTTTATTTGAAGGTTTCTTTCCCGCTGATGGAAGATAAGGGATATGTTTCGAAAGCGATAATTAACGACGGTTAACTTTAAAACGGCGTCAGGATTGTAGTTCCAAATAGGTCGTTTTGGGCGAAGTTAATGGCTGAAAACTAGGGAGAAGGCAGAATGCCGCTTAGTTTTCAAGCGCTAGGACTGACAGTGAGGATTTGTGAAGAGCAGAATCAACAACCTCTGCAAAATCAAAACAATTGCTTTTGTGAGAAGGTGTTATTACAGAAGGTGTTATTGTGAGAATTGTGTAAATTACAGCTGAAAAGTACCAGAGGCCTGCCTTTGGTCCCATGTGAGCGCAGGTCCATTAGAGTATGACCCCGTGAGACACTGGTACTGGCCCCTATAGATGGAAACATAAAAGTCTGAGCCTTTTGGGTGAAACACTGGGGTAAATCCTGTAAGAAAATGGTTACTTACGCTACTAGTTAGGCCAATGGTTAGTATTGATTGGTCAGAGTTACTGATGTCATAACGTGTCAATCCATTTGCTTACTATGATGTGACTCTGTAATTAATATATTGACCTTATATTATGAAAAGTATAAACACAACATTGTCAACATTACATTGTTGACATAAAAGGTGCCACTTGTCTCTTAAAATGTTTTGCCCCTAGTGCCAGTCTGCTTGTGCTAATCATGCCAAGTAGGCGAGAGCACAAACAGATCAGGCTGCTATCATTGTGTATTAGCATCTTTTCTTAAGTTTGCCTTCTTATTCTCTCCTCAGGGATATAATGTCCATCTATAAGGAGCCTCCCCCGGGTATGTTTGTGGTTCCTGACCCCCACGACATGACTAAGGTAAAGCTCACCGACTTCCACCCCCTAAGTCCACAGGGTCTGTTCTGGTACAACTGTACAAAGTCAGACAGCAATGTGAGTTTCATCAATGGCCATTGTCATTTGGCTATGATGTTGAAATATGAGCCTTAGACCTTACTGTGCTACGTTTAGCTAGCCAGACTGTGAAGTGTTTGACTGGTGTATGAAACAATCCAATATGGGACTTGAAAGACAGGGGCTGCCATTCAAATGTTGATGCAGAGTTACAGTTAAAGCAACTCTTATCCCAGGCTCAAGTTGTGTGGGGGGATCCTTCTTTTAATCAATTGTTCATTTTCTTTTGTCAGGCTCTAATTTACTTTATAACCCACAGACTCAATGTTTGTACTAAGTCCCAAAAAATCCATGAAATTGGAATTAGTGTTCTGCACAACTATTATGAGGATTATGGAGAAATTCAACGCATCAACACCCTCACTAAATATTAGTCCTGACTCTAGTCTTCCTTCCTCAGATCCATGCCCTCATCACAGGACCCTTCGACACGCCCTACGAGGGAGGCTTCTTCCTCTTCCTGTTCCGCTGCCCCCCGGACTACCCCATCCACCCCCCACGGGTCAAGCTCATCACCACCGGCCAAAACACTGTGCGCTTCAACCCCAACTTTTACCGTAACGGCAAAGTATGCCTCAGCATCCTCGGGTAAGCCAGGGTCCTGCAGCTCAGGGGAAACCTGCTGCACCTGAGCAACCCATACATCTATGCCCATTTCCCTTTCTAACTAGGGGAGGGGGTGACTAGGGGTCGAAATAGGACAAGGCATTCAGCAGTCGACGTTTTAAACCCAGACCCATAGAATAGTAGCTCTTACAAACTATATACATGGGACACAGTGGGATGTGGGGCGGCAGGTAGCCTAGTGGTTAAAGCATTGGGCCAGTAACCGAAGGGTTGCTAGATTGATTCCCCGAGCTGACTAGGTAAAAATCTGTCCTTCTTCCCCTGAACAAGGCAGTTAACCCACTGTTCCTAGGCTGTCATTGTAAATAAGAATTTGTTCTTAACTGACTTGCCTAGTTAAATAGATTTAAAATGTGACCTGCAATCAATATCAGGATCCCACCTAATTAAACACAGAGAATGAAAAACAGCAGACAGTACTGCCCAATAGTTGCACGTGCTTCTGTATTACTCAAGCCTACCTGGTCTGACCACAACTGTAAGGGGTCATTCTTTGGCAGAACATGGCTATTTATGGCAGCTCTCTATATAGAGACGCAGATCATTTCTTGCATTTCAGCACATCCTCCCAGAGCGCCCCCTCACTGTCGACGTGTGTGACTTTGTCCCAGAAGATGCGATGCCATCATTCTCCTGCTTTCAATAGTACACAACAACAAAAAAATATTGAAATAATGTGCCCATGTTTCGTAATTCAAATCAAATTTTATTTGTGACATACACATGGTTAGCAGATGTTAATGCGAGTGTAGCGAAATGCTTGTGCTTCTAGTTCCGACAATGTACAACCAACGAGTAATCTAACCTAACAATTCCACAACTACTACCTTATACACACAAGTGTAAAGGGATAAAGAATATGTACATAAAGATATATGAATGAGTGATGGTACAGAACGGCATAGGCAAGATGCAGTAGATGGCATCGAGTACAGTATATACATATGAGATGAGTAATGTAGGGTATATAAACATAAAGTGGCATAGTTTAAAGTGGCTAGTGATACATGTATTACATAAAGATGGCAAGATGCAGTAGATGCAGCAGTTTAAATGAGTACAATATATATACAGTGGGGCAAAAAAAGTATTTAGTCAGCCACCAATTGTGCAAGTTCTTCCACTTAAAAAGATGAGAGGCCTGTAATTTTCATCATAGGTACTCTTCAACTATGACAGACAAAATGAGGGGGAAAAATCCAGAAAATCACATTGTAGGATTTTTAATGAATTTATTTGCAAATTATGGTGGAAAATAAGTATTTGGTCAATAACAAAAGTTTATCTCAATACTTTGTTATATACCCTTTGTTAGCAATGAGAGGTCAAACGTTTTCTGTAAGTCTTCACAAGGTTTTCACACACTGTTGCTGGTATTTTGGCCCATTCCTCCATGCAGATCTCCTCTAGAGCAGTGATGTTTTGGGGCTGTTGCTAGGCAACACAGACTTTCAACTCCCTCCAAAGTTTTTCTATGGGGTTGAGATCTTGAGACTGGCTAGGCCACTCCGGGACCTTGAAATGCTTCTTACGAAGCCACTCCTTCGTTGCCTGGGCGGTGTGTTTGGGATCATTTTCATGCTTAAAGACCCAGCCAAGTTTCATCTTCAATGCCCTTGCTGATGGAAGGAGGTTTTCACTCAAAATCTCACGATACATGGCCCCATTCATTCTTTCCTTTACACGGATCAGTCGTCCTGGTCCCTTTGCAGAAAAATAGCCCCAAAGCATGATGTTTCCACCCCCATGCTTCACAGTAGGTATGGTGTTCTTTGGATACAACTCAGCATTCTTTGTCCTCCAAACACGACAAGTTGAGTTTTTACCAAAAAGTTCTACTTTGGTTTCATCTGATCATATGACATTCTCCCAATCTTCTTCTGGATCATCCAAATGCTCTCTAGCAAACTTCAGACGGGCCTGGACATGTACTGGCTTAAGCAGGGGGACACGTCTGGCACTGCAGGATTTGAGTCCCTGGCGGCGTAGTGTGTTACTGATGGTAGGCTTTGTTACTTTGGTCCCAGCTCTCTGCAGGTCATTCACTCGGTCCCCCTGTGTGGTTCTGGGATTTTTGCTCACCGTTCTTGTGATCATTTTGACCCCACAGGGCGAGATCTTGCATGGAGCCCGAGATCGAGGGAGATTATCAGTGGTCTTGTATGTCTTCCATTTCCTAATAATTGCTCCCACAGTTGATTTCTTCAAACCAAGCTGCTTACCTATTGCAGATTCAGTCTTCCCAGCCTGGTGCAGGTCTACAATTTTGTTTCTGGGGTTCCTTTGACAGCTCTTTGGTCTTGGCCATAGTGGAGTTTGGAGTGTGACTGTTTGAGGTTGTGGTCAGGTGTCTTTTATACTGATAACAAGTTCAAACAGGTGCCATTAATACGGGTAACAAGTGGAGGACAGAGGAGCCTCTTAAAGAAGTTACAGGTCTGTGAGAGCCAGAAATCTTGCTTGTTTGTAGGTGACCAAATACTTATTTTCCACCATAATTTGCAAATAAATTCATTAAAAATCCTACAATGTGATTTTCTGGATTTCTTTCTTTCTAATTTTATCTGTCATAGTTGAAGTGTACCTATGATGAAAATTACAGGCCTGGTCTTTTTAAGTGGGAGAACTTGCACAATTGGTGGCTGACTAAATACTTTTTTGCCCCACTGTATACATATGAGATGAGTAATGTAGGGTATGTAAACATTATATTAAGTGGCATTGTTTAAAGTGGCTAGTGATACATTTTTACATCAATTTCCATTGTTAAAGTGGCTGGAGTCAGTATGTTGGCAGCAGCCACTCAATGTTAGTGGTGGCTGTTTAACAGTCTGGTGGCCTTGAGATGAAGCTGTTTTTCAGTCTCTCGGTCCCTGCTTTGATGCACCTGTACTGACCTCGCCTTCTGGATGATAGCGGGGTGAACAGTTAGGTGCTCGGGTGGTTGTTGTCCTTGATGATCTTTATGGCCTTCCTGTGACATCGGGTGGTGTAGGTGTCCTGGAGGGCAGGTAGTTTGCCCCCGGTGATGCGTTGTGCAGACCTCACTACTCTCTGGAGAGCCTCGCGGTTGTGGGCGGAGCAGTTGCCGTACCAGGCGGTGATACAGCCCGACAGGATGCTCTCGATTGTGCATATCTGTAGAGGTTTGTGAGTGCTTTTGGTGACAAGCCAAATTTCTTCAGCCTCTTTAGGTTGAAGAGGCGCTGCTGCGCCTTCTTCACCACACTGTCCGTGTGGGTGGACCAATTCAGTTTGTCTGTGATGTGTACGGCGAGGAACTTGACCTTACTACCCTCTCCACTATTGTCCCGTCGATGTGGATAGGGGGGTGCTCCCTCTGCTGTTTCCTGAAGTCCGCAATCATCTCTTTTGTTGACGTTGTGTGAGGTTATTTTCCTGACACCACACTCCGAGGGCCCTCACCTCCTCAATGTAGGCTGTCTCGTCGTTGTTGGTAATCAAGCCTACCACTGTAGTGTTGTCCGCAAACTTGATGATTGAGTTAGAGGCGTGCATGGCCAAGCAGTCGTGGGTGAACAGGGAGTACAGGAGAGGGCTCAGAACGCATCCTTGTGGGGCCCCAGTGTTGAGGATCAGCGGGGTGGAGATGTTACCTACCCTCACCACCTGGGGGCGGCCTGTCAGGAAGTCCAGTACCCAGTTGCACAGGGCGGGGTCGAGACCCAGGGTCTCGAGCTTGATGCCGAGTTTGGAGGGTACTATGGTGTTAAATGCTGAGCTGTTGTCGATGAATAGCATTCCCATAGGTATTCCTCTTGTCCAGATGGGTTAGGGTAGTGTGCGGTGTCGTTGCGATTGCGTCGTCTGTGGACCTATTGGGGCGGTAAGCAAATTGGAGTGGGTCTACTAGGGTGTCAGGTAGGGTGGAGGTGATGTGATCCCTGACTAGTCTCTCAAAGCATTTCATGATGATGGAAGTGAGTGCTACGGGGCGGTAGTCGTTTAGCTCCGTTACCTTAGCGTTCATGGGAACAGGAACAATTCTATTTTGCACCTATGGCTCCTTGAAACAGCTTTGAAATACTTCCTCTCTTTCCCTTTATAGTAGTGTTGGTCAGTCTCGGGAACCTACAGGGAGTGCAAAGTTGATCTACTATTCAGTCTACAATACTTTTTTTGGTGGAACACCGTAGCTCATATACAACTTAAACTTTATATTTTGCTTGGTGCGCGGGCTCCTGACCTGAATCTTTTGTGCTTTAACCTCTTTGTTCTGGGTTGTTGTCTAGGACTTGGACAGGGCCAGCATGGAGCCCAGCCCAAAGCATCTCCTCCGTTCTGATCTCCATCCAGTCCCTGATGACTGAGAACCCCTACCACAACGAGCCAGGCTTTGAACAGGTAAGCCTATAGCACACTGGCAAGTTGGCCTCTAATTTAGCTGGCAAGCCAAACTATAATCCCCAGAACGCAGTTAAATCCCACCGCCTTATGGGAAATCTGGTTCCCTGAAGAAATGCTGCCATTTTGATCAACAAAGCTACTGTGTTTTTGGCATATGATATTGTGATGTAATATGACTGTTGTCTGACTTACAGAAGACTTCAGCTGTTGTTCTATGTTTTTATTTAGTTGTTTGCTATTTCTTCCCCATTTGTAGACATTTGTGTAAATGTGTTTGTGAAAAGCAACAGACTGACCATATCGGTGTGGGATGTGTCACTTTTTGTGTCTTGAATGTCCCCCTTACATTTGCTCCCTCTGACACTCCCTTTGCCAGGAGAGACACCCGGGGGACAGCAAGAACTACAATGAGTGCATCCGCCATGAGACCATGCGCGTGGCTGTATGTGACATGCTGGATGGGAAGGTGCCCTGTCCAGAAGCCCTGTGGTGAGTTATTCTTGGATTGTTGACTCCAAAATAAAAGTTTGAGACTTGAAACCTTAAAAGTGGACTGATGTCGAGATGAGTCAATGTTCCACGGCATCTATTGTCTAGATCCAGCTACAATTCTTCACAAAGTATTCAAACACCTTGAAGCTTTCTACATTTTGTTGTTACAGCCTGAGTTTAAAATGGATTACATTTTGATTTTGTGTCACTGATCTACACACACTACCCCATAATGTCAGTGGAATTATGTTTTTAGAAATTAAAAACAAATGAAAAGCTGAAATATCTTGCGTCAATAAGTGTTCAACCCCATTGTTATGGCAAGCTTCAGGAGTAATTTGTTTAATAAGTTGAATGGACTTACTGTGTGTAATAATTGTTTGGCATGATTGATGATGCAGATGCTAAGCTACAGAACTGTTTTGCTAGCACAGACTAGAATTTCTTCCGGGATTCTTACGATGGCATTTAGTAGTACACCACATCACTGGCTTCATCAATAAGTGCATCGACGACGTCATCCCCACAGTGACCATAAGTACGTACCCCAACCAGAAGCCATGGATTACAGGCAACATCCTCACTGAGCTAAAGGGTAGAGCTGCCGCTTTCAAGGAGCGGGACTCTAACCCGGACGCTTATAAGAAATTCTGCTTATAAGAAATCCTTTGACGAACCATCAAACAGGCAAAGCGCCAATACAGGACTAAGATTGAATCGTACTACACCGGCTCCGACGCTCGTTGGATGTGGCAGGGCTTGCAAACTATTACGGACTACAAAGAGAAGCACAGCCGCGAGCTGCCCAGTGACACTAGCCTACCAGACGAGCTAAATAACTTCTGTGTGATCACGCTCTCCGTAGCCGATGTGCGTAAGACCTGTAAACAGGTCAACATTCACAAGACCACAGGGTCAGACGGATTACCAGGTCACGTACTCCGAGCATGCGCTGACCAACTGGCAAGTGTCTTCAATGATATTTTCAACCTGTCCCTGACAGTCTGTAATACCAACAAGCAGACCACCATTGTCCCTGTGCTCAAGAACACCAAGGTGACCTGCCTAAATGACTACCGACCCGTAGCACTCACGTCTGTAGCCATGAAGTGCTTTGAAAGGCTGGTCATGGCTCACATCACCATTATTCCAGAAACCCTAGACCCACTCCAATTTGCATACCGCCCCAACAGATCAACAGATGATGCGATCTCTGTTGCACTCCACACTGCTCTTTCCCACCTGGACAAAAGGAACACCTATGTGAGAATGCTATTCATTGACTACAGCTCAGCGTTCAACACCAAAGTGCCCTCAACTCATCACTAAGCTAAAGACCCTGGGACTAAACACCTCCCTCTGCAACTGGATCCTGGACTTCCTGGTGGGCCGCCCCCATGTGGTAAGGGTAGGTAACAACACATCCGCCATGCTGATCCTCAATACGGGTTCTCCTTATGGGTGCATGCTCAGTCCCCTCCTGTACTCCCTATTCATCCATGATTGCATGGCCAAGCACGACTCCCAACACCATCATTAAGTTTGCAGACGACACAACCGTGGTAGGCCTGATCACCGACAATGATGAGACAGCCTATAGGGAGGAGGTCAGAGACCTGGCATTGTGGTGCCAGAATAACAACCTCTCCCTCAACGTGATCAAGACAAAGGAGGTGATTGTGGACTACAGGAAAAGGACTGAGCATGCCCACATTGTCATTGATGGGGCTGTAGAGGAGCAGGTTAAGAGCTTTGTACCTTGGTGTCCACATCACCAACAAACTAATATGGTCCAAGCACACCAAGACCGCTGTGAAGAGGGCACAACAAAACCTATTCTCCCACAGAAGACTGAAAATATTTGGCATGGGTGCTCAGATCCTCAAAAGGTTCTACAGCTGCACCATCGAGAGCATCTGGACTGGTTGCATCATTGCCTAGTATGGCAACTGCTTGGCCTCCGACCACAAGGCACTACAGAGCGTTGTGCGTACGTACATCACTGGCGCCAAGCTTCCTGCCACCCAGGACCTCTATAGTGTCAGTGGAAGGCCCTAAAAATTGTCCGATTCCAGCCACCCTAGTCAGACTGTTCTCTCTCGGAAAGCGGTACCGGAGTGCCAAGTCTAGATCCAAAAGGCTTCTTAACAGCTTCTACCCCCAAGCCATAACTCCTGAACAGCTACCTGGACTATTTGCATTGTCCCCCACCATTTTTATGCTACTGCTACTCTATTATCCATGCATAGTCACTTTACCTTTACCTACATATTACCTCAACTAAACTGCACATAGACTCTGTACCGGTACCCCCTGTATATCGCCTCTCTACTGTTATTTTGTTTTTCTATTTTAATGTTATTATTTTATATATTTTTAATAAAATGTATTTAATACTTTCTTATCCAACAATGCAGTTAAGAAAATAAGAGTTAAGGGCTTGTAAGTAAGCATTTCACTAGGTCTGCACCTGTTGTATTTGGCGCATGTGACAAATCAAATTTGATTTGAATAATTTAAGATGAGTTTTGAATGACTACCTCCTCTCTGTAACCTATACATACAATTATCTGTAAGGTCTCAGTCGAGCAGTGTATTTCAAGCATAGATTCAACAACAAACACCAGGGATGTTTTCCAATGCCTTGCAAAGAAGGGCACCTATTGGTAGATGTGTAAAACAAATAAAAAGCAGACATTGAATATCGCTTTGAGAATGGTGTAGTTATTAATTACACTTTGGATGGTGTATCAATACACCCAGGCACTACAATGATACAGTTGTCCTTCCTAACTCTCTTGACTGAGAGGAAAGAAACCGCTTTGGGAGTTCACCATGAGGCCAATAGTGATTTTAAAGTAGTTGGAGTTAAATGGCTTTGAGATTAAACAACTGAAGATAGATCAACAACATTGTAGTTACTAACATAAATGACAAAGTGAAAAGAAGGAAGCCTGTACAGAATACAGAAAAATATTCCCAAACATGCATCCTGTTTGCAGTAAGGCACTAAAGTAATACTGCAAAAAAAAATGCAGCAACAAAAAAGTACTTTTTGTCCTGAATACAAAGCATTATGTTTGGGGCAAATCCAACACAACACATTGAGTACCACCACATATTTTCAAGCATGCTGGTGACTGCATCATGTTATGGGTATGCTTGCCATCTGCAGGGACTGGAGGTTTTTTTAGGATAAAAAGAAACTGACTAAAGCTAAACGCAGGCAAAATCCTAGTGGGAAAACCTGGTTAATTCTGTTTTCCAACAGACACTGGGAGGCAAATAGACCTTTCTGCATTATAATAACCTAAAATCCCAGGCCAAAGGTACACTGGAGTTACTTAAGACGATACTACATGTTCCTGAGTGGCCTAGTTGCAGTTTTGACTTAAATCGTCTTGAAAATCTATGGCAAGACTTGAAAATGGCTGTCTAGCAATGATCAACAACCAGCTTGAAAGAGATTCAAGAATTTAAACAAATAATGGGAAATATTGTACAATCCAGGTTTTCCAAGCTCTTAGACTTACCCAGAAAGACTCACAGCTATATTTGCTGCCAAATGTGACTAATGTGTTGACTCAGGGGATTGAATACTTATCTAATCAAAATATTTTATTTTCCATCAATAATAAAATTTAGTATTTTGTGTAGATCATTGTCAAATAAATGTAAATCCATTTTAACCCCACTTTTGTAACGCAACACAATGTGGAAAAAGTCAAGGGGTGTGAATACTTTCTGAAGGGACTGTATATGCCTGAACTCCAAATTAATACAGGCCACGTCTAATGTCCTTATTGTATATGAGGCATATAGTTGAACCTTAAGGGATTGCAAGAGACATGTTCAAAGCCACTGACCCACAATCCATTTCGAACACGCATCTTTCAATGGCGAGTCATTTCAATTTTAACTGTTTAGCATTTGTTTTTGTGGGTAGTTAATAACCTGTTTCTGTGTTGCAGGAGTGTGATGGAGAAATCATTCCTGGAGTACTATGACTTCTACGAGGGGGTCTGCAAAGAGAGACTACACCAACAGGGACAGAACATGCAGGTATTGCCAGAGACCTCATTCTCCCTCTCATTCACTGTGTGTGTACAGACACACCACACGTTTCTTTATGCACCTTGAAGAAGCAGAATACACAGGTTATAATGCATCACACTTCCTGATAACTAATGCACTGCACCTTCCCTGGGGTTCTAGCAGGGTTTCCTAAACTGGGTTCTCGGGACCTCAAGGGGTACACGTTTTGGTTTTTGCCCTAGCACTATACAGCTGATTCAAATAATCAACTATTCATCCAGCTTTAATTTTAATCAGCTGTGTAGTGTTAGGGCATAAACCAAAATGTTCACCCATTTGGGTCCTGATGACCGAGTTTGTGAAACCCTGGGTTAGAGGACTGAGGGATGTACATGCCCAAACGTTGAAATGGGGACTTTAGGATTTGGCGGTTAAACCTTGTATCTTCTTCCCTGGACTCAGATGAACTTGTGGATACCATTTCTATATTTCTGCTTTCATTATGAAGGAAGTTGGAGGTAGTTTCGCGAGTCAATGTAGACTAACATTAGCACAATGACTGGGCGTCTGTGGTAACAGCTAGCAATGACTGGATGTCTATGGTAACAGCTAGCATGCTGTTGATGTTAATGCGAGTGTAGCGAAATGCTTGTGCTTCTAGTTCCGACAATGCAGTAATAACCAACAAGTAATCTAACTAACAATTCCAAAATCACTGTCTTATACACAGTGTAAGGGGATGAAGAATATGTACATATATATGAATGAGTGATGGTACAGAGCAGCATAGGCAAGATACAGTAGATGGTATCGAGTACAGTATATACATATGAGATGAGTATGTAAACAAAGTGGCATAGTTAAAGTGGCTAGTGATACATGTATTACATAAGGATGCAGTAGATGATATAGAGTACAGTATATACGTATGCATATGAGATGAATAATGTAGGGTATGTAAACATTACATTAGGTAGCATTGTTTAAAGTGGCTAGTGGTATATTTTACAACATTTCCCATCAATTCCCATTATTAAAGTGGCTGGAGTCAGTGTCAGTGTGTTGGCAGCAGCAACTCAATGTTAGTGGTGGCTGTTTAACAGTCTGATGGCCTTGAGATAGAAGCTGTTTTTCAGTCTCTCGGTCCCAGCTTTGATGCACCTGTACTAATCTTGCCTTCTGGATGATAGCGGGGTGAACAGGCAGTGGCTCGGGTGGTTGTTGTCCTTGATGATCTTTATGGCCTTCCTGTAACATCGGGTGGTGTAGGTGTCCTGGAGGGCAGGTAGTTTGCCCCCGGTGATGCGTTGTGCAGACCTCACTACCCTCTGGAGAGCCTTACGGTTGTGGGCGGAGCAGTTGCCGTACCAGGCGGTGATACAGCCCGCCAGGATGCTCTCGATTGTGCATCTGTAGAAGTTTGTGAGTGCTTTTGGTGACAAGCTGAATTGCTTCAGCCTCCTGAGGTTGAAGAGGCGCTACTGCGCCTTCTTCACGATGCTGTCTGTGTGAGTGGACCAATTCAGTTTGTCTGTGATGTGTATGCCGAGGAACTTAACTTACTACCCTCTCCACTACTGTTCCATCGATGTGGATAGGGGGGTGTTCCCTCTGCTGTTTCCTGAAGTCCACAATCATCTCCTTAGTTTTGTTGACGTTGAGTATGAGGTTATTTTCCTGACACCACACTCCGAGGGCCCTCACCTCCTCCCTGTAGGCCGTCTCGTCGTTGTTGGTAATCAAGCCTACCACTGTTGTGTCGTCCGCAAACTTGATGATTGAGTTAGAGGCGTGCATGGCCAAGCAGTCGTGGGTGAACAGGGAGTACAGGAGAGGGCTCAGAACGCACCCTTGTGGGGCCCCAGTGTTGAGGATCAGCGGGGTGGAGATGTTGTTGTTGGGTCTAGGGTGTCAGGTAGGGTGGAGGTGATATGGTCCTTGATTAGTCTCTCAAAGCACTTCATGATGACGGAAGTGAGTGCTACGAGGCGGTAGTCGTTTAGCTCAGTTACCTTAGCTTTCTTGGGAACAGGAACAATGGTGGCCCTCTTGAAGCATGTGGGAACAGAAGACTGGTATAGGGATTGATTGAATATGTCCGTAAACACACCGGCCAGCTGGTCTGCGCATGCTCTGAGGGCGCGGCTGGGGATGCCGTCTGGGCCTGCAGCCTTGCGAGGGTTAACACGTTTAAATGTTTTACTCACCTTGGCTGCAGTGAAGGAGAGTCCGCATGTTTTCGTTGCAGGCCGTGTCAGTGGCACTGTATTGTCCTCAAAGCGGGCAAAACAGTTATTTAGTCTGCCTGGGAGCAAGACATCCTGGTCCGTGACTGGGCTGGTTTTCTTCTTGTAGTCCGTGATTGACTGTAGACCCTGCCACATACCTCTTGTGTCTGAGCCGTTGAATTGAGATTCTACTTTGTCTCTATACTGACGCTTAGCTTGTTTGATAGCCTTGCGGAGGGAATAGCTGCACTGTTTGTATTCGGTCATGTTGCCAGTCACCTTGCCCTGATTAAAAGCAGTGGTTCGCGCTTTCAGTTTCACGCGAATGCTGCCATCAATCCACGGTTTCTGGTTAGGGAATGTTTTAATTGTTGCTATGGGAACGACATCTTCAACGCACGTTCTAATGAACTCGCACACCGAATCAGCGTATTCGTCAATGTTGTTATCTGACGCAATACGAAACATATCCCAGTCCACGTGATGGAAGCAGTCTTGGAGTGTGGAATCAGCATGGTCAGACCAGCGTTGGACAGACCTCAGCGTGGGAGCTTCTAGTTTTAGTTTCTGTCTGTAGGCAGGGATCAACAAAAAGGAGTCGTGGTCAGCTTTTCCGAAAGGAGGGCGGGGCAGGGCCGTATATGCGTCGCGGAAGTTAGAGTAACAATGATCCAAGGTTTTTCCAGCCCTGGTTCCGCAATCGATATGCTGATACAATTTAGGGAGTCTTGTTTTCAGATTAGCCTTGTTAAAATCCCCAGCTACAATGAATGCAGCCTCAGGATGTATGGATTCCAGTTTGCAAAGAGTCAAATAAAGTTCGTTCAGAGCCATCGATGTGTCTGCTTGGGGGGGAATATATACGGCTGTGATTATAATCGAAGAGAATTCTCTTGGTAGATAATGCGGTCGACATTTGATTGTGAGGAATTCTAAATCAGGTGAACAGAAGGAATTGAGTTCCTGTATGTTTCTTTGATCACACCATGTCTCGTTAGCCATAAGGCATACGCCCCCGCCCCTCTTCTTACCAGAAAGATGTTTGTTTCTGTCGGCGCGATGCGTGGAGAAACCCGCTGGCTGCACCGCCTCCGATAGTCTCTCCAGTGAGCCATGTTTCCGTGAAGCAAAGAACGTTACAGTCTCTGATGTCCCTCTGGAATGCTACCCTTGCTCGGATTTCATCAACCTTGTTGTCAAGAGACTGGACATTGGCGAGAAGAATGCTAGGGAGTGGTGCACGATGTTCCCGTCTCCGGAGTCTGACCAGAAGACCGCCTCGTTTCCCTCTTTTACGGAGGGAAACGAGTCTAATACAGTGACAACTAAAAGCTACCAAAAACAAATTAGTTGAAAAATAATGTGGCTGTCCATGGTTCTGATGTATGTGTGTGAGCGTTTGTGCAAGGAAAAAAGACAAACATGTTGACTCACCCAACTTGTAAAGAAACGCCAATGCCATCCTCTCATTCATGTTGACGAAAACGGTCTATAACTCTGTCATACAGTACACAGTTTTTTGTGTGTTTTTTTTGTCCGAGGCTACCTGGTTAAAATGCTTACTTGCTAGCCTAACTTTCTTTTGTGAGCAACTTTAGCTAGTTAACATTAGCCGTCTATGTATTGATCCCTCAGGCCAGGGGCACAACAAATTATGTTCTGCCCCTGAACAAGGCAGTTAACCCACTGTTCCTAGGCCGTCATTGAAAACAAGAATTTGTTCTTAACTGACTTGCCGAGCTAAATAAGGGTAAAATAAAACGATGTATGGTTGGATCATAATCGCTGTCATAATCATTGGGCAGTAAGGAGAATGAAGTCAAACCACAAGTAGATCTCCATCCATGACTAATTTAGGAAAAACACAATTTTAGCTAGCCTGCAGAGGACCACAACCAAATGCAACAATTCAAGTTTCTGTCAATGATGTATGCTTTTCATGCAATTTGATAGAAGTGACACCAACTTCCCATTACACTTTTTGTCATTATTGGTGTGCCAGGACCTGTCACAGTTGAGTGCACTCAGTTTAGCGCAATGCTGATTGGCTATTATTTTATACTTTTTTAAAATTTTATCAAGCGAGGCCAAATGCTCACTTGCTTCCCTTGCATTCCATGCTATGGGCGGCAACAATGTCATAATATTTTGGATCAGACGGCATCAGATAGATGACCTACACATGGAGACAGAGGGGTGCTGTTTTGCTCTCAGATGCTTTCTCCGGTGAGGTACATTCGGTCTCTTGCGAATTTTGCTGATGACACAATCGCACTCCACACTGCCCTTTCCTACCTGGACAAAAGGAACACCTAGGTGAGCATGCTATTTGTTGACTACAGCTCACGTTCAACACCATAGCTTAATGATGAGCTTCGTGAGCACTAAGAACCCTGGGACTAAACACCTCCCTCTGCAACTGGATCCTAGACTTCCTGATGGGCTGCGCGCTTAGTTCCCTCCTGTACTCCCTGTTCACCCATGACTCCAACACCAAGTTTGCTGATGACATAACGGTGGTAGGCCTGATCACCAACAAAGAGACAGCCTATAGGGAGGAGGTCGGAGACCTGGCAACAACCTCTCCCTCAATGTGAGTAAGACGAAAGAGATGATCGTGGACTACAGAATAAGGAGGGCCGAACACGACTCCATTCACATCGACGGGGCTGTAGTGGAGCAAGTTGAGAGCTTCAAGTTCCTTGGTGTCCACATCACCAATAAACTATCATGGTCCAAGCACACCAAGACCGTTGTGAAGAGGGAACGACAACACATTTTCACCCTCAGGAGACTGAAAAGATTTGGCATCGGTCCCCAGATCCTCAAAGTTCTTGAGCTGCACCATCGAGAGCATCCTGACCTGTTGCATCACCGCCTGGTATGGCAACTGCTTGGCCTCTGACCGTAAGGTGCAACAGAGGGTAGTGTACAGCCCAGTACATCACTGGGGCCAAGCTTCCTGCCATCCAGGACCTACAGTTGAAGTCATAAGTGTACATACACCTTAGCCAAATACATTTAAACTACAGGATGTTCTAGAACACACAGGATGTTCTATAACCCTGAGTTAAACTAAAGCAATCTTCTATAAGTTACAAGTTATTTTTTTAAACTGCCAACTCATTTATGTTATAATCCACTTCCAGGTACAGTTGAAGTCGGAAGTTTACATACACCTTAGCCAAATACATTTTATACTCAGTTTTTCACAATTCCTGACATTTAATTCTAGTAAAAATTCCCTGTCTTAGGTCAGTTAGGATCACCACTTTATTTTAAGAATGTGAAATGTCAGAATAATAGTAGAGTGGTTTATTTCAGCTTGTATTTATTTAATCACATTCCCAGTGGGTCAGAAGTGTACATGCACTCAATTAGTATTTGGTAGCATTGCCTTTAAATTGTTTAACTTGGGTCAAATGTTTCAGGTAGCCTTTCACAAGCTTCCCACAATAAGTTGGGTGAATTTTGGCCCATTCCTCCTGACAGAGCTGTTGTAACTGAGTCAGGTTTGTAGGCCTCCTTGCTCGCACAAGCTTTTTCAGTTCTGCCCAAAAATATTCTATAGGATTGAGGTCAGGGCTTTGTGATGGCCACTCCAATACCTTAACTTTGTTGTCCTTAAGCCATTTTGCCACAACTTCGGAAGTATGTTTGGGGTCAAGACCATTTGCAACCAAGCTTTTACTTCCTGACTGATGTTGCTTCAATATATCCACATAATTTTCCATCCTCATGATGCCATCTATTTTGAAGTGCACCAGTCGTCCCTCCTGCAGCAAAGCACCCACACAACATGATGCTGCCACCCCCGTGCTTCACGGTTGGGATGGTGTTCTTCTGCTTGAAAGCATCCCCTTTTCCCTCCAAACATAATGATGGTCATTATGGCCAAACAGTTCTATTTTTGTTTCATCAGACCAGATGACATTTCTTAAAAAAGTACAATCTTTGTCCCCATGTGCATTTGCAAACCGTAGTCTGGCTTTTTTATGGCGGTTTTGGAGCAGGGGCTTCTTCCTTGCTGAGCGGCCTTTCAGGTTATGTCGATATAGGACTTGTTTTACTGTGGATATACATACTTTTGTACCTGTTTCCTCCAGCATCTTCAAGATCTTTTGCTGCTGTTCTGGGATTGATTTGCACTTTTCGCACCAAAGTACGTTCATCTCTAGGAGACCGAACGCGTCTCCTTCCTGAGCAGTATGACAGCTGTGTGGTCCCATGGTGTTTATACATGCGTACTATTGTTTGTACAGATGAACGTGTTCTCTTCAGGCATTTGGAAATTGCTCCCAAGGATGAACCAGACTTGCGGAGGTCTAAATTATTTTCTGAGATCTCGGCTGATTTTCTTTTGATTTTCCCATGATGTCAAGCAAAGAGGCACTGAGTTTGAAGGTAGGCCTTGAAATACATCCACAGGTACACCTCCAATTGACTCAAATGATGTCAATGAACCTATCAGAAGCTTCTAAAGCCATGGCATCATTTTCTGAAATTTTCCAAGCTGTTTAAAGACACAATCAACGTAGTGCATGTAAACTTCTGACCCACTGGAAATGTGATCGTGAAATAATCTCTAAACAGTTGTTGGAAAAATGACTTGTCATGCACAAAGTAGATGTCTTAACCAACTTGCCAAAACTATAGTTTGTTAACAAGAAATTTGGAGTGGTTGAAAAACGAGTTTTAATGACTCCAACCTAAGTGTATGTAAACTTCCGACTTCAACTGTATATACTATGCTGTGTCAAAGGAAGGCCCAAAAAATTGTCAGACCCCAGTCACCCAAGTCATAGACTGTTCTCTCTGCTACCGCACGGCAAGCAGTACCGGAGTGCCAAGTCTAGATCCAAAAGGCTCCTTAATAGTTTCTACACTGCTGCGTAGTCACTTGACCCCTACCTACATGTGCAAATTTACTTCGACTAACCTGTACCTCCGCACATTGACTCGGTACCGGTGGTTCCTGTATATAGCCTCATTATTGGATTCTTTTTTTTAAAACTTTAGTTAGTAAATATGTTGTTAACGCTATTTTTCTTAACTGCATTGTTGGTTAAGGGCTTGTAAGTAAGCATTTAACTGTAAGGTCTACACCTGTTGAATTTATTTTCTTGGATTGTTTTGGGAAGCCTGACTTCCCTTGGCATCCATGAATACATGCCACTGTCCACGTTCATCTGACTCTTCATTGCCAAAATAATTTGTCCCCGTTTACAGGTTTTCCAAACATGTATAAAGAAATTATCTCTGTATGTATACATTTTTTAGATAAATAAAAAACAGTATACACTGCTGCCACATGCTCCCACAATAGTGGAACATTTCAGATTTGAAATATGAGCTGCACATCCCACACACTCTTTCTTTCCTTACACACCTCCAGGACCCTTTTGGGGAGAAGAGAGGTCGCTTCGACTACCAGGGCCTACTGGCACGCCTGAGCACCACCCAGAGGCGCATTCGGGAGAAGTGCCCACCGGAGGACAACGATGACCACTCAGACTCTGACACCAGCTCCTCAGGCACGGACCCAGATAGCCAGGGCAGCTCCCAGCCTTAGTCACCAGATGGCGCCACACTACCTTTCTTTTTCAGTCTCCCCCTTTCTGTTTTTGCAAGATGGTTTTGGCTCAAGTGGGATGTTGAGGGGAAAGGCCTGATTTCAGGAAGCACTTATGATACAAAGGCAGGGGATAGCTTAATGTCTGTTTTGATTGGTTCCCCCCCCCCCCAATGACTGCCTTTTAATTTGTTTCCCCCAGCTGTTGTAAGTTAACAATGCCAGTCTACACTTAGATGGTGTTGGGAGTTTGGCTTGTAGAAATGGACACTGTTTTTTTTAAAGCAATTTGTCATAGATTCTGCCTTTTTGTCTTTGTTTTCCCATGCCTGATTGGATTAGGAAGAAGCGGTGAAATCTGAGATTGACCATTCTCAATATTCAGTCTGTACAACCACATCAGTCGTCTTAATCAAATCACCAAACTTCTATTCATTCATACATTGGTACACACACCTCAGACTATCCATTTCTAAAGTCCCATTGTCTCATGTTCTTTCCTTAATCTGAACAGTACTTAATAAAATTATGAACCAAGTCATAATTACATTATGAATTCATAATGAATTGCATTAGTAAAAATAAAAAACACCTCCAGTAATGCCTAGTACAAAATATGTACAGTTGCGGGCACATATATTGGCACCTTTGCACTTTACAGTGGAACAGATTGTAATATTATTTTAAAAACTGGTTGGATAGCTATTTTTACCCTGTAGGCACTTGCAACTTATGACAAGTGAGGAAAAATTACACAATCTCTTGCCTCTAACCACTTTTTTATTTTTTATTTTCAATAATGCAGTCCAGGCCATATTTTGACTTTTTTTTTTTTAAATCAAAATTTGTTTCATAACATTTGCAGATACAATTAAGTTTTTTTTTTCTCTACTTATTTGTGAAGAAATAGTGAATCGTTCGAGGGTGCCAATATATCTAATGTATATATGCACAGCGAGAGAGTTTATTGTAGTCTGTGGGGAGTTTCTTAAAATAATTTTCCAATGACTGACTGCTAAAGCCTGCATGGAAAGTTTTTTTTTTTTTTCTCTGCATGAAAACAAATCTCAATGTTTGTTCATGATTATCATTGCGCTGTATGTAGTGTTGTGGATTTCACCTTCAAGAGATGTTTTTCTTCTCTGATGCTAAAATGCTGAGTCTAATAGGGATCCTAATATCTCCATTTAAGCTAAATGGTGGAGTCTATGGACATTAGGTTTGGGGTCACTACAAAACGTTTAGAAAGATGGATTTGTCATTTGACCTGTCCCATTTAACCAATGCCACATTTTCCATTGCATTTTTCATTGAAGGCAGTGGACTGGTGCCTCTTCAGCTCTATATAGCGGAGTCAGCCGGTACCAAACAGGCACAGACCTGTTTGTTAGATCTCCACGGTGTCACCTTTTCAGTCATCTGAAAGCCACCACCAGGATTTTCAAACGAGCCACGGGAAATGTTTTATGATGGTAACATAAATACCAGACACCTGCTTCGATGCCGTGACAACTTTCATTCATTGAGAGTTTCCGCCTGTGATGCGTTTCTGTAGATTGGTTTGTAGAATGATTTTATGTTGTTTTGGCCGCTTTAAGCACTAAATGTTCTACATTGGCTTACATATCTGGTGTCCGAAGTGCGTTCCACAGGTTGAAACAGTCTTAAGATACAAGTTCAATATAAACCTAACCTGGCAGTAACACTGACAACACAAACTTCAAATGGACTTAAAGTGATCGAGGATTTTTTTTTTTTTTTAGTATGAGAAACCGTATGACCCGTTCTAAACAGTGGTCTTGTCTGCTGTAAGGGGTCAATCTTATTTTTTCATATTGATGTAAAGTTCTTATTCTCGCTTTGAAAGACGTTAAGCCTTATCGAGACTTCTTCCCGAGCCACATTTGTTTTCAGTCTCTGAATTGTCCCCCTTCAAAGTGTCACGAAACATTGCCTATCAGCCTGGGCAGCTCACCAATAACCTCTAGTGAGGCCTCAGTGGCTGTTCAGCGGATAGGGGGCTAAACACCTCTACCGTGTCACTTGGTTTGTAGTCCTGTCTAGCAAGATGCAACAAATAATTATACTGTCTTCAGTCTTTATTGCATTTTGGAACTACCCACTCAGGATACAACAAAACCTCTTGCTTTGTAATTGCCTGTCTGGACCACAATCTACTGTCTAATTAAGGTCAGCTCCAATGCAGAGTGGCACCCAAACAGGACTGGACCACACCCTTCTTTTCCTTCTCATGGACATGTTTTTCTATTCCCTCCCATCTGGGTGCATTTCTGCTCACTTCTCTCAGTCGACAGGGACTGGGACTTCCTCTCACAGGAAAAAATGTTGGATTTAATAGATCTAATGTTTGAGAGTACTGCTAACTTTGTTTGCAAAGTTTGAAAAAAAATGTTTAAAATGTATGACTCTACTGCAAATGAAAATATTAAAGCAAAGATACTACTGGCCAGCTCCACTGCAAAGGATTAGGTGTGAGATGCTCAATGTAGCGACCAGTCAGTTTGAAGCCTTGTTATGGTTTGGTGTGTATATTCCTGTAGCATTCTGATGTGACCCGTCTAGTGTGTCCCTTGTCTGATGGTTTATTTTGGGTTTGTGCCCCCAACCCAGAGATTCAAACTGAATCGCTTTTATTAAGGCATCTTCAATCCATAATGATATGGATTTCCATGTAGATGTTTTCAGGAAGTGACTTATGTAAAGTGTAAACTTCTAGAATAAATGTTGGCCATGACATAGTAAAAGTATATAATAATTACAAATGGGGATACCTTATCTGTCAGCCATCTCAATGAGATAAGTAACATTTGTATTGAGTCCCATTGCGTTAGATGTCTCATGGTATGTCCGACCTTCAATCTATGTAATTTCTTATGAGATTAGTGTGACACTATAATAATACTGCACCTTTTCCCCAAGATTGAATTTAGGACTTGGGATGGTGTAGAGTAGACCACATTGCTTCTTAGATGGCTACCAGCAATGTACAGGGCTGCTAAACCTAGCTGCCACAGAGCTGCTGCTCTACGACAGGGTTTCCCTGAACTCTGTCTCGCCCCCCCACCCCCACCCCCTTGTGGTGCACATTTTGGTTTTTGCCCCAGCACTACACAGCTGATTCAAATAACCAACTCATCATCAAGCTTTGATTATTTGAATCGGCTGTGTATTGCTATGGCAAAAAACTAAACGTGCACCCAGGGGGTGGCCCCCAGGACGGAGTCTGGGAAATCATGCTCTACAGTACATTCCCACAGGGGCGTTCAACACTCTAATGGCCATTCATTCTGTCTCAGTCAATGGTAAGTGAATGGTTTACATTTTTGAGTTGACAATATGTGGGACCCATTTTAGGCCTTGACTCAACGTTCCAGGCCAAGGCATTAGTCCCAAAACTTTGACTGCCACGTTTATGCAAGACTATTTTCATCTGATTTAATTTCTGTTTTCATTATATTGTATATGTAAAAAAAAATACTAATAAAATATACAAATGGCTATTTTGATATGTTGCGTTCTGTTTCAGTGCAAGTGTTATATTATTAATAGTGACAATTTTATAGGCATTCAGTACCAAGGAGGACTACAAGTCCCGTAAGCCCCATATGTAGTCAGTTCTGAAATTATGTTGCTTTTTGTGGTCAATTAACAATTTCTTTGTGGATTTTGATGTGTGCTTGGGGTTATTGTCTTTGCTGGAAGATCCACTTGAGGCTAAGTTTGAGCAACCTTGCCTGGCTACCCAACCACATTGCTCTGGGCAAACACCTAGCCACTCCCACAAACGTTTTGCAATCATAGAGCAGCGGAAGAATTCACTTTGAGTCGTCCATCAAGAGGCAACCAGGTTTTTGGCTAAAATGTCCTGGTACTGGGTAAAGTTCACGATGCAGTTGACCTTAATAAGGGCCCCAGGACCAGTGAAAGCAAAATAGCCCCATAACATCAAAGATCCACCACCATATTTTACAGTAGATATGTGGTTCTTTTCTGCTTATGAATTTCGTCACCAAACCCACCACTGGTGTCGGTGGTCAAAGAGCTTATTTTTCCTGTCATCTGACCGGTTCCAATCCAAGTGCCAATGCTATTTAGCAAACTCCGACCCCCTGAATGAGACATGAGTCCTCCTAAATGCAACAAAGTCAAACTTTGGGGAGGTCTCTAAATAATGAATGCTAATTTAACCATTCTCCTATTTGTTAAAATGTAACTTGTACTGCGACAGTGGTAAATATTAAAATAAATGCTTATTCCAAAATAAATGAACACCCCCACCTCTGTCATGGTTTAAACCATTTTTTCCCCAATGTGACTGCACCCGGGACAGTCCCGTATCTCAGCCCCTTTTCAGGTGTCCCAACTTTTCTTTTTACAAAAAAGGTCCTTCTGTCAGCAAGACAAATCAATAAATTCAGGGTGCAAGAGTGAAGACCCAATGACAATTGCTGAATGTCATTACACTTTTTGTTTGACAGTAAGATTGGTTGTGTTCACTCCTAATTAAAAGGTGCTGGTTCAAATCCCCGAGCCAGCAAGGTGGAAGAATCTGCCGTTCTGCCCTTGACAAGGCAGTTAACCCCCAACAATAATTTCTCCCCAGGCGCCGATGACGTGGATGTCAATTAAGGAATCCTTTTAGCTAAAAACCTGGTTGCCTCTGCCAGGAGGCTGACACTTGATCTTCCAGCAACACAATAACCCCAAGGACACAACAAAATCCACAAAGAAATTGTTAATTGACCACAAAATCTTAATTGTGCAATGGCCATCTTAGTCTCCGGACTTGAACACCATTGAAAACTTGTGGTTTTAACTGAGCATGGACTATAAGCGGATATCAATGACCTGGAACGATTCTGTATGGAAGAATGGTCCCAATGTGTTCTCCATTTTTTTTAAAGGTTCAGTGCCGTTATCCTTGCAAGGTGAGGTATTGAAAGGTACTGAAAACATGGGTGACAATCATTTTGATCCTATCTTATTGAGAGAAAAAAAGTATTACTTGTTAAACATCATCTCTTTCTGAGCAATTGTATTAGTATAAAATACAAATGTGGGCATACAAAATACAGTAGCTCAGTATTTGTATAATTTATTTTATGCAGTCTTTTTTTGTTCATCTTTATTAAGGGTGCCAATAATTTTGTCCCCCCCCCCAGTTTTATGATTGGAATGAGATACAAAATGAGCTCTGGTGCGCTTTAGGACCATGCAGATACCTCCAAGCGGTCGGGTATGCTGTTTGGAGTGTTTATCAGACTGGGTAAAATAACTTCTAAATCCAAAATTGTGCCTCTCTTTAACTTCACTATGTATATCAATACACAGGAATTACATGAATCTATGCTACATGTGAGACTTGACTAAAATGAGAGCATTCCATCATGTGAGATAAGGGACTACTGGATAAATGTTGAAATGTTGGCTATTCTGAGGGTAGCCTGCTTTGGACTACGTAAAATAACGTTTTATGAATACATTATTTTCTTTCTTAGACTTTGGGCAATGTTGTGTGCTTGTCAGGCACAGGCAGTAAGGCTTTCATCTGTTAGAGTTTCACAGATTTTATTTATTGATTATTTCTAATTATGTTTTTCTTTTCTCATTTGTAGTTATATTAACAGTTTAAAAGAGGATTAAAACATTGAATTCAGACCAAAAAAAAGACTATTGATCTTAACTATTGATGAAACCATATAGAAAGCCACAACTTCATGATGAAACATTTGTGATTGATAGACTAGTACATTAGTTGATGACAGCTTAATGTGAGACAGTCATTCTCTCCAGTTGTCTCCTCCACGAATAACATGTTGCTATTGTTCTATAGGCCTATTTAATTTATACATTTTTAAAACGACTTTTTGACATACGTTTTATACAGTATTCATCTTCAATCGTGATAATGTTGGATTAGTAAACGCTCCTTCTATCTGACGGACCAAATACCTTCATTCTATCGACCCTCCCTCACACACTGCCTATTATTGAGATGGGCGGGAGGCGCTTTCTTTCAACTCAACAGGTAGCTGCATCCCAACCGACAACAACATAGATTATTGGTATGAAATACAGTATATTGAAAGAATTGAGTCAATTTTGATACCGGGATCCAGTATGTTTTTGTCATTTCGAAATTGTACAAGATTCAATATGATACTGATGGGCTTCCAAAGCATAACTTCGAGGTCGCGCCATACCGTTCCTTGTTTTTTCGATGTAGTAACTGATCAAGTCTCTTGAGTTTTGTTTTGTAATTATTCATATGACATGTGTGTTGAATTTCAAACGGAATATACTCTGCAAACATGAATTGTTAAGTTAGTAGGCAGTCTTGACACTATTTCAGATGTCTATTGTAGTATATCATTTGTATCCTATTATTTATATTATTATCATTATAATTACTACACAATTTATACAATAGAAAATCAAAGAAAACAAAGGTGTATTCAATGACATGTTCACACTTACACCTGGAAAGCTATTTCATGTCATGTTTTCCCTTGTGATGGTCTGATTCGTTTAAGGTGAGCGTTGATTTGTAATTATATGCCTTTTCGATAGCTTTTCGTTTGCGCTTTCAATAGAACTGTTGATGAGAAATGTGAAGAATTGTTCTATCGTTCCAAAACATAAGTTAACAATTTTATAACACAATAATGAACGATGACTCAAAAAAGATGTTCTGTGATAGCTTCTAATAAATTGAATACATTTAAAATACAAAGGGATTTAACCAGATAGTTCACAACAGTTAATTATTACATTTGTTGTGAAATATTCCCGTGGAAGTAAGCTAACATCATTGCAGTCAGCCTCTAGTCATGTTTGAAAAGAGATAAGCTACTTCGATATGCTGAAGAAATCATAGTTTGGCTTTAGCCAGCATATGTAACAATGTAGCCTATATGTGCATGTATTTTATATGTTTGATTTTATATTGTTTGGTAGGCTATTGTATTTCAAATGTGTACTTCGCTGCAGTAGCCTGCATTCAGTATAAAAAAACATCTTAATTTGAAAATAAAGTTTAGTATTCTATGATGATTTGATCATTTCCCTTACAGGCCTGTTAACGGATTACTGTTTAATGAAGGATAATACAATATAAAAATAATGTTCATGGTGGGTTATGTTTTGAGTTGAGGAAAAACATTATACAATTGAACCATTTTAGTTCATTTATGTGCACATGCAATGCGTTATCTCAGCGTGTCCACTTGGTGGGGGTAGCTACGAGCAGAACAATCTGGGTGGGTGACACGTCTAGGACCACCTCTTGATCGATCATTCTTCTGAACACAGAACTGTTTATGTTCTTAAAGATCTTCTGTAGCAATTGATTAATGATTGGAATATCGGGCAGATTTGCTGATATTGCTAGATAATATGACAAACAAGCAATAGATTATGGGTTAATGAAGTAGCAAACAAAATCACATGCACAAAAATTCCAAATCAAAACTATTTGTGATTTTCAAAGAAATATTTAAGCCATTCGTGTTTTGAGCAAGGCAAGTTCATAATAGATTGAAAGTGGCTATTGCAATTAGGCTACCGAAAACTTGGGGATATTGAAAAAAATAACTGAACACCGTTTATTTATTTTCATATTCGTTCAGGGAATAACTCAGTGTTTTTTTTTGTTCCTGTTGGCGCTTTTCTCGTCGGAAATAACTTTGCCCTCTTCTCTCTCTCTCTCTCTCTCTCTCTTTCCCTCGCTCTCCCTCTTTCTCTCTCTCTCTCTCTCTTTCCCTCGCTCTCCCTCTTTCTCTCTCTCTCGCTCCATTTTGAGCATTGACTGAAACAACAGAAACTATCGTATCAGAGAACGACACATGAGACATTTCTGAACAAGTCAATGGTAAGAATTACTAAGATTTTCAATAAGTACATTTTTTAACGTTTTTATTTACTTCGGTTTCGTAGCCTTTGACTTAATATGAACAAACCTAGTAATTTCTACCTTGTCCTTCTACCTAAAATATCATATAACAATGTTTTGATCACTGACTAATATCTCTCATAGGGAATACAATAACCTCAAATTATGTTTTGATATATATAAATTGCGTAAGAATATATTTGGTGAATAGTAATAAGTCTCTAACATGATTATTTTGAGTACAATTCAATTACAAAATACATCCCTTAATGTTACTAAAAACGTGTTTAGTAACTGTTCATCTGCCAAAGTTGTCTTTGTTTCTGTAATGAACAGAATTATGAAGTATCATAAATAAGTCTTTGTTTTTCTGTATCGTTGTTATAAACATGGATCAAATTGACTGAAATGTTTATAGAGTTTTAGCAGTTTTTCCTGTCATGAAATTGAGGTTGAATTAAACTTTTTCACAAATATTTAGTTGTAAATCTTTTAAAGCATGAAACTTTATAACCTTCATAATGTTGTTGTTGTTCAACTTCTGTCTGAATTTACTGTGAACTTCTTGGACTTATTTTCCTAAATATGTGCCTTGCAAAATATATATATTTTTATGTTTTAGTTCCACAAATGCTGTATCAAGTAAGACACACTTTTGAATAATGTTTATACACCCACGCCTGTTTCAGGCTTATTGAAGAACAGGAATGTAATACCCTTTTAGCCATAACTACTCTGTAACATTACAAGTTTGGTTCCAGACTTTAAAGCTGATGTTTTAATACATTTTAGACTAGCATCCTCACTTCCAGTTTGATTTGACATTCAAATTGGAGAAAAAAATGCCATATACTAAATCTGGCCACATTCTCACTTAACACTGTAATTCTCTAAATGGGTAGAAACGTAAGTCACCATGGAAATTTAAACTGCACAAAAAATGTTCCCGAAAGCACACTACCATGTATTCTTATTACATTCATGTAGCCAACCTTCACATTAGGAAGTGTGTAGTACCACAGAAGTAAGAGTGACTGACAACCAGAGGGAAAACACAAACAAGAAACAACACTTAACAAACAGCACCCTGATACCATTGATATTGTATACAAAACTCTGAAAAGGTAGCACACTTTAGGACTCTAATGAGTCCTACTGTCCCCTGAGATAAGTACATCTGGAATAGGACGGGGGTCCTCAATCAAACAGATGATGTAATATAGCTGCAGATGCATCCCAAATGGCACCTTATTCCCTTTATAGTGCACTACTTTTGGCCAGGACCCATATGGCTCTGGTCAAAAATAGTGCATTATGTGGGAATGAGAATGATAAACATCATCATTACCTTACGCAGATTGAACCAATTCACAGACATACACCTGATGTGTATAGTCAAGCATTGTCTAAACTACATTTGGAATCCTTACATACTATAGTAGTATGTATCTGTTGTAGATGACAGCGTATATGAATATCCAGGGTCACAATGCCAGTAAGACTGTATGAATTAAGTTTTCTTTATATCTTAGGATATTTTGGCTGTGTAGGCTATGCTAGCACGTAAACACTCCATCTCCAGTCAGTCAACCTCTACTGGTATCAAAAAGAGCCATCACTGTGATGGTACATATGGCACATTCTCATTGGATGTTTCATGTATCTTCTCCAAAGGTGGAAACGATAAATACAAGATGATGTGTTCTGTGACAATATTGGATAGATGCTGAACCAATGTGTTCTCCCCTCAGGTGTTCCGCCTAAATCGCAGACAATACTTTACATTCTAAAATGTAATACCATGTTTGCAGCATGTCACTTCCCTTCCGGCTCTTGATTGTGTCTTGCATGTCAACATGGTGTCCCTCTTGGCTATTTACAATAACGCTTCACTGTGTTTACTACATGTCTTTTCTTCTAGGTATCAATCTCTTGTTATGATTATGCCACGAAAACAAGTGTAGTGTAGAACACACTCTAAAGACAAACTGACAAACCGTTTTGGGTGGCCGTCCGGTACTGCCTCTTAGGTAGAGCAGCAGCAGCGTAGCCTCGTGTCCTTGTTGGCATGCAGTCTCATCTTCATTGAGAAAATTGCATTTGAATTCTCTTGAGCTGTGGTTTTTTCTCACCTAATTTGATCAATGATCAGTAGACGGTTCATCAACTGCAGCTGTTTTTTGTGGAAATACATGACAGATATTATTATTACTACTATTACTTTACTGGAATTGCTTCTAACTAAACTATTCTATCTTCATCACATCTTCTTTCCATTTATTTTCATTAACTACCAAGATCACCTCGTGTTTTGATGCCTCTAAAAATTGTACTTTGAACCGTTTTATGCAGAGGCTATGCAGTGATGGGAAAAGTACTCAATTGTCCTACTTGAGTAAAAGTAAAGATACCTTACTAGGAAATTACTCAAGTAAAAATTAAAGTCACCCAGTAAAATAGTACTTGAGTAAAAGTATTAACAATCTGGTTTTAAATGTACTTAAGTACAGTGGTGGAAAAAGTACTCAATAGTCATACTTGAGAAGGTGTAAAAAGTAAATGCTTATATTAAGCCAACCAGATTGTAAAATGTTCTTGTTTTTTTTCTATTAACGGACAGCCAGGGACACACATTCCAACACTCAGACATGTCTAGTAAGTCCGCCAGATCAGAGGCAGTAGGAATGACATGTTATATTGATAGGTCTGTCAATTGGACCATATTGCTGTCCTGCCAGAGCATTTGTAATGAGTACTTTAGGGTGTCAGGGAATATGTATGGGAGTATAAAGTACATATTTTCTTTAGGAATGTAGTCGAATGTAGTACAAGTAAAATATAAATAGTAAAGTACAGATACCCCAAAAAACTACTTAAGTAGTACTTTAAAGTATTTTTACTTAATTAGGTACTTTACACCACTGATGTTATGTTATGTGAGCCCAAAGGTTTATGCTGTAGCTTATGAAGCTACATTTTCATTAAATGTAACAACAAAAAGAGAGGACATCTTGGTAAATATAGTATCACCAACATCATTGAATCATTGAATAGAAGCATAATTGAATAGAAACATTCTTACTCATGTACCATGCAGCCATTATACCAGTGTAAGAGTGGGAACGCGGTAAGACCTTGTACGATTGCTGAACTCCATACAACCTTCCTCGTTGCTGACCCACTGCGTATGTTTCATGCAGCTTAGGTTTTAGTTTCCTACTTAGATGTCTGTCTATCTCAGATATAAAATGGAGAATACAGAGAAATCAGAAAAGGGTCCATAGAAAGTGGTTGAGAGGACATCGCTTTGCAAGACAGGTGGAGTGACAAGGATACAGTTAGTTCAAACTCAAAAGAAACTAGCTACCATGTTAGATTAATACAGTTGAACTTTCTTTCATCGCCTTTGGTCCATCAATGTTTTGCAAGCTGTTCTTTCCATCCACAAAGTTCTCCTTACAAATATGTTGTGTGTTAGGCAGTGTAACTTGGAAATGGGAGTCTCGCCCTTTTTTAATTCAACAATATTACGTTTGTGTCACAGGGATTTCCATGGTATTTTGAGGGTATTCCACCTAATCATTCCATGGTATTTTTAGGATAGTACACCTAATCATTCCATGGTATTTTTAGGATAGTACACCTAATCATTCCATGGTATTTTTAGGATAGTACACCTAATCATTCCATGGTATTTTTAGGATAGTACACCTAATCATTCCATGGTATTTTGACGGTATAGCAGCCAACCTAACTAATGGCTCAATTTATAAATGCAGTTTGGTATTACATCACCACTGTTTACTAGGTTTTTCCCATCATGCAAAAAGTGGTGAGACACCATTCTTCTAGTTCTGCATTCCCGCCCAATTTAACCTCTGCTTATCCTAACCTCTTGACCTCCTTCTTTGCACCTCCCCCCAAAACATACATACACACAACCACCACTACCAGTGAAGAAGGGGAGTTGAGCTGATTTGGTGAAAGTCAAAGTAGGAAGTGGGTGTTTTTTGTTTTGCACAGCACGTCCATAACTCTCCCATCTGCATAGCTTTTAACCCACAATGTAAACAGCAACCCACACAACACCCTTTAAACCCCATATATATATATACAAAATAGTTATGCTTCATTGTTACATAGGTGCAGCTTGGGTATTCGAACCAGCTAACTTTCGGTTACTGGCCCATAAATTCTAACTGCTAGGCTACCTGCTGCTGTTACACAGACAGTCATGTTGCTGGTAGACCAGTGAAATAGCAGTGAAGAGGAATGAGGATTTGGAACACCCAACAATGGATGCCCTTATGATGTGCCATCAGGCATCAACTGACATAACTGTTTTTGTATGTAGAAAAACTTTTCATTGGGGTGCCAGAGTTAGTAATTGACCGTGCATAGCACTGATTGAACAGCATTCTCTGTTGTTACCTCTATAACAAAGTTATCGTCAGTGTCCCCCTCACTCATATAGCAGCAGAGAGATGGTTGAAAAGCACAAGAGGGGATTCTGTACAGCAAAAGCACTGGTACTCCTGTAT
Source organism: Oncorhynchus nerka (assembly GCF_034236695.1). NCBI lineage: Eukaryota > Metazoa > Chordata > Actinopteri > Salmoniformes > Salmonidae > Oncorhynchus > Oncorhynchus nerka. The sequence continues at coordinate 8,553,007 of NC_088421.1, forward strand.
CCTAGATGCCGTCTCCTGCCGTTGTGCACTTGAGCAAGGCACTTACTCCCTTAACTACTCCAGGGGTGTTGTACTATGGCTGACCCTCTGCTTTAACCTCGCCACCCTCTGTGTGTGTACGCTATGGGTGTCTTTCGGAGGGGTTGGGATAAAGTAGAACACATCTTTTTGTTGAACATTCGTGGACAATGGACAATAAAATTATCTTGATTTTCAATATGTTGGCTGCACCATCCAGAGGGTCTTGAATGGCTGCATCACCGCTTGGTATGGCAACTGCTTGGCATCCAAAAAAAGCAATGTTTGGTAAAAATGAGGTATGTGAATTATGGTCATACTAAGGCAAGCAAGTTATGGAGGGAATTAAGGGGCTACAATGTTGTAGTTATTTAATTTAACGTTTTCCATTTAATTAACAGGTATTGCCCCCCCCCCAAAGATTAGTGTGTTAAACTCTATTTTATACATTTTATTTGGACATTTTTTAGTAATTAACTCTTAAAAGTCTAAAATCAAAACATTGAAACAAAATGCCATTGCACATCTCACTATTAATATCCTCACTATGATGAGGTTTTAATGTAAGGGGGGGAAATCCAATGTTAGCCCCAACACACTTGCCTTAAATATTACTGGTTTATTAAAAGCTAATTACAATTTTTATCTCAAAACAAGTGGATTATTTATATTTAAGCTTCCCAATTGTATATATATATATATATATATATAAAGTGTATATATTAGATGATATATATATATATATATATATATAATATTCATAATTTAGATATAACTTTTTTCTAAATGATGAATATTAGATCAAATTACCTCCGAATTTCCAACAGACCCAACAAAAATTATTATAATCATTTTCCTCAGAATCGTTTTGTTAGAATGGCTTACATTTTTGGGATGAAACAGATAATATTTTTAGTTAAGCAACAGTAGTGGCAGCCAGGGAAAGTGAAAAATAGACAACAAAGTGGTTTCTGTGAGAATTATAGGGCTGGGGGCATCTACCGCAGGGGGATAGTTATCCCACGTTTACCCTACATATTACCTCAATTACCTCAACTACCTCCTACCCTTGCAAATTGACTCGGTGCCGGTACTCCTTATATATAGCCTCGTTATTTTATTGTTTGCAACTTTTTCTTTTTTTAATTACTTTTTAACTCTGCGTCATTGGGAAAGCGCTCGTAGGTAAGCATTTCACTGTAATGTCTACACCTGTTGGCACACGTGAAAAATTAAATTTGATTTGTTGATGAAGTTATCAGAACCTCATTTGTTTCATTAAGTTATCAAACTTTTTAGCTGGGTTCAATGTATTCCATTACCAGTGTGTGTTTTACATACCAGTGATCCCATACATCTTAATTAGAGCCATCAGAAAAATGATACTGCAGCAACAGGAAATGTGAATTATTATGTTGATTTATAATCAATGTACATTTTTATAGAGTTTAATACATTTTTCTTAAGGGAAAATTCAAGTCTGAAATTTCAGAGGAAATTACAGATTTCAGAAGCCGTTTTTAACCTCAAATACACTACACGTTTTAAATTGCCTGCATTGCAGGAAAGTTTTCCTGCAACAGATTGATCAAATTAAGATCCTACATCTGTACATACCAGTTCCCTATCATGCACAGTTGTGTGTGGGTCTCCATAATACCTGCATTTATCTTTTTAGTGAGTGCACAAGACATAAGCAAAAAAACATGACTTTGCAACCTTTCCATTTAGACCATTAAAAGTAGTTTGAGTTATTTATTTTGTTGCCCTCGGGGTATTTTCTGCAATTTATGTTAAATATCTTGTGATTTGACCTAATGTAGCAACCTCCTGGGTTACAACTTCAATTCCCTAGTGACTAAGACTTCCACATTGTACCAGACTGAATAACCCGTTAACATTAAGTTAACTCAGAAAAAAAAGACATGTCCTCTCACAGTCAACTGCATTTATTTTCAGCAAACTTAACATTAAACATTTGTATGAACATGGCAAGATTAAACAACTGAGACAGAAACTGAACAAGTTCCACAGACATGTGACTAACAGAAATGGAATAATGTGTCCCTGAACAAAGGTGGGGGGGTCAAAATCAAAAGTAACAGTCAGTATCTGGTGTGGCCACCAGCTGCATTAAGTACTGCAGTGCATCTCCTCATGGACTGCACCAGATTTGCCAGTTCTTGCTGTGAGATGTTACCCCACTCTTCCACCAAGGCACCTGCAAGTTCCCGGACGATTCTGGTGGGAATGGCCCTAGCCCTCACCCTCCGATCCAACAAGTCCCAGGCGTGCTCAATGGGATTGAGATCCGGGCTCTTCGCTGGCCATGGCAGAACACTGACATTCCTGTCTTGCAGGAAATCACACACAGAACGAGCAGTATGGCTGGTGGCATTGTCATGCTGGAGGGTCATGTCAGGATGAGCCTGCAGGACGGGTACCACATGAGGGAGGAGGATGTCTTCCCTGTAACATACAGCATTGAGATTGCCTGCAATGACAACAAGCTCAGTCCGATGATGCTGTGACACACCGCCCCAGACCATGACGGACCCTCCACCTCCAAATCGATCCTGCTCCAGAGTACAGGCCTCGGTGTAACGATCATTCCTTTGACGATAAACGCAAATCTAACAATCAGCTCTGGTGAGACAAAACCGCGACTCGTCAGTGAAGAGCACTTTTTGCCAGTCCTGTCTGGTCCAGCGGCGGTTGGTTTGTGCCCATAGGCGACATTGTTGCCGGTGATGTCTGGTGAGGACTTGCCTTACAACAGGCCTAAAAACCCTCAGTCCAGCCTCTCTCAGCCTATTGCGGACAGTCTGAGCACTGATGGTGGGATTGTGCATTCCTGGTGTAACTCGGGCAGTTGTTGTTGCATCCTGTACCTGTCCCGCAGGTGTGATGTTCGGATGTACCGATCCTGAGCAGGTGTTGTTACACGTGGTCTGCCACGTGTTTTTCAGAGTCAGTAGAAAGGCCTCTTTAGTGTCCTAAGTTTTCATAACCTTAATTGCCTACAATCTGTAAGCTGTTAGTGTCTTAACGACCGTTCCACGGGTGCATGTTCATTAATTGTTTATGGTTCGTTGAACAAGCATGGGAAAAAGTGTTTAAACCCTTTACAATGAAGATCTGTGAAGTTATTTGGATTTTTACGAATAATCTTTGAAAGACAGGGTCCTGAAAAAAGGATGTTTCTTTTTTTGCTGAGTTTATAAGAGTATAGGAACCACTGAACCAATTAAGCTTTGACCAGGCAGTTTGTTCTAGAATTTTAATTATTTTTGCACCCTACAAATTACATCAATGATACAACACCAAACATATGGGTTGACTCAATATTTAGTGACATCAACCATTTGTTTTTGTTGAGTGACTGGTGCCATTGTTCATAGCTTTCAACATAAACAGTGCATGTACTAGGCTGTTGCAGTTCCTCCATACATTAGTCTTTGTGAATCTTTTTTAATCTGGTGTGAAGTACAAGTCCTCATTATCAACTCAATTATCCCAATGTGTTCATTATTCTATTGTTTTGTGCATTATTGTATTGTAAGTGTTTGCCTATGTTGTTTTTCTAATGTTATGGTATGTTTTGGCCATATGTACTTTCAAAATATATGTTCCTTTTGTCTTTTACAGTTTTATATCTTAAACTGACTTTCATTATGTGCATTTGTGTGTTTGTAAAACGTTTTGTAAAAGATAAATAGTGAAGATACAGTACCAGTCAAAAGTTTGGACACCTACTCATTCAAGGGTTTTTCTTTATTTTTACTTTGAAACACACATGGAATCATGTAGTAACCAAAAAAGTGGTAAACAAATTAAAATATATTTTTGATTTTAGATTCTTCAAAGTAGCCACCCTTTGCCTTGATGACAGCTTCGCACACTCTTGGCATTCTCTCAACCAGCTTCAACTGGAATGCTTTTCCAACAGTCTTGAAGGAGTTCCCACATATGCTGAGCACTTGTTGGCTGCTTTTCCTTCACTATGTGGTCCAACTCATCCTAAACCATCTCATTTGGGTTGAGGTCGGGTAATTGTGGAGGCCAGGTCATCTGATGCACCACTCCATCACTCTCCTTCTTGGTCAAATTGCCTTTACACAGCCTGGAGGTGTGTTGGGTCATTGTCCTGTTGAAAAACAAAGGATAGTCCCACTAAGCGCAAACCAGATGGGATGCCGTATCGCTGCAGAATGCTGTGGTAGCCATGATGGTTAAGTGTGCCTTGAATTCTAAATAAATCACAGACCGTGTCACCATTAAAGCACCCTCACACCATCACACCTCCTCCTTCATGCTTCACGGTGGGAACCACACATGCAGAAATCATCCGTTCACCTACTCTGCGTCTCACAAAGACATGGCGATTGGAACAAAAAATCTACAATTTGGATTCATCAGACCAAAGGATTTCCACCAGTTTAATGTCCATTGCTTGTGTTTCTTGGCCCAAGCAAGTATCTTCTTCTTATTGGTGTTCTTTAGTAGTGGTTTCTTTGCAGCAATTCAACCATGAAGGCCTCATTCACACAGTCTCCTCTGAACAGTTGATGCTGAGATGTGTCTGTGTACATTTATTTGGGCTGCAATATCTGAAGCTGGTAACACTAATGAACTTATCCTTTGCAGCAGAGGAAACTCTGGGTATTTCCTGTGGCGGTCCTCACAAGAGCCAATTTCATCATAGCGCTTGATGGTTTTCGCGACTGCACGTGAAGAAAGTTCTTTACATTTTCTGGATTGACTGACCATCATGTCTTAAAGTGGATGGGGCCACAGTGTCTCCTGACCCCTCCCGTCTCAGCCTCCAGTATTTATGCTGCAGTAGTTTATGTGTCGGGGGTCAGTCTGTTATATCTGGAGTATTTCTCCTGTCTTATCCGGTGTCCTGTGTGAATGTAAGTATGCTCTCTTTAATTCTCTCTTTCTTTCTCCCTCTCAGAGGACCTGAGCCCTAGGACCATGCCTCAGGGATTACCTGGCATGATGACTCCTTGTTGTCCCCAGTCCACCTGGCCGTGCTGCTGCTCCAGTTTCAACTGTTCTGCCTGCGGCTATGGAACCCTGACCTGTTCACTGTGATTACTATTATTTGACCATGCTGGTCATTTATGAACATTTTAACATCCTGGCTATGTTATTTTATAATCTCCACCCGGCACAGCCAGAAGAGGACTGGCCACCCCTCATAGCCTGGTTCCTCTCTAGGTGTCTTCCTAGGTTTTGGCCTTTCTAGTGAGTTTTTCCTAGTCACCGTGCTTCTACACCTGCATTGCCTGCTGTTTGGGGTTTTAGGCTGGGTTTCTGTACAGCACTTTGATATATCAGCTGATGTAAGAAGGGCTATATAAATACATTTGATTTGATTTAAAGTAATGATGGACTGTAGTTTGTCTTTGCTTATTTGAGCTGTTCTTGCCATAATATGGACATGGTATTTTACCAAATAAGGCTATCTTCTGTATACCAACCCTACCTTTTCCAAACACACCCGATTGGTTCAAACACATTAAAAAGGAAAGAAATTCCACAAATCACATTTTAACAAGGCACACCTGTATTCCAGGTGACTACCTCATGAAGCTGATTGAGAGCATGCAAAGCTGTCATCAAGGCAAAGGGTAGCTACTTTGAAGAAATATATTTTGATTTGTTTAACACTTTTTTTGGTTACTACATGATTCCATATGTGCTCTTTCATAGTTTTGATGCCTTCGCTATTATTCTACAATGTAGACAATAGTCAAAATAAAGAAAACCCTTGAATGAGTAGGTGTGTCCAAACTTTTGACTGGTACTGTATATCATGTGGTTACATGGAATTTCAAGTTCTTGGTATAATAACTATGTAAGTACACAGTACCTATTCTTTAGGCTTACTAGTGGCTAATTTGAAACAGAATTTTGTCAGTTTCCTTTCAGTACAATTCGGCCATTGTTCTATCTGCACTTACTGTGTGACGCTGAAGAGGTATAGGCTAAAGATTCTGTTATTAATATTAAATAGGTTATAGAGTAGATGCATCTAAGCGAAACTTAGCCTACTGTAAGGTTTAGTCAAAATGTGTAATTCATTTTTTAACAACATTTCATTAGCCTAAAAATAATTTTGCGATTAGTTCTCAAGCCCACGTCTTCGTATAGCATTAATTATTGTGATAGTATTGTCATTTTAATTTGAATTAATACATCACAAATCAAGCGTTCCATAACACCTGTGTTATAACGTGAGCTGTTGCCATGTGTTATGCATAATGAAATTGTTGGAAGATTTTGAGTTTTTAACCCTCCAATGTCTGTAGGCAAGGCATTTTACAACAAAGCGATACAGTATGCCTATATGCCACGTTGAATACAGTATATGCTGCACTCTCAGTAGTTAACAAAATGCCTCAATGCAGATTCATTATCGTATAATTTATTCAAAGTTATGTTCTGTCTGCAGAGATAATTAAATTATTATATTAAACACACTTAACTCACGAAGTTCGTGACTGTTCATTATGAAGTACACGACTTTCGGTGGAGCACACTGTGCACACTGACTGCAGCAGAAGCTCTGCCATTTCCCCTTCCAATGAAAAGCTGCCCTTTGCGCTTTTGGGGCCTGCACCACTGGATCCTCCATTTTGAAAATTAAATCAGGGGATTGGGCGTATTTTGCCTGGTAGAGTAGTGTACACCATGTGCAGCGATCTGTCAGTTTCCTAAAAGCCCTATACAGAAATATGATGAAAACGGAAAACTTGTAAGGCTGGCTATATGGCCAAAGAATAACCTTAAACCAATGAATCGTTGCTCCAGCGAGGCCTTCTAGTTTCAGGCGAATGCAACAATGTTACGAGTGAAACAATGAACCTAAACAATGATACAATGTAACAATTTCCTTCCACGCTCGGCAGTTTGTTACAATGTATCTTGCTTGACTGATGTTGGCCTCGTTGCCCATGTCACAACCTTTGTTATAGACTTTCGAAAATGACTTGAAGTTCATGATTTTACATTCATGTAACATCCTCCTGGCGACCAAATTCTTTATCACAATGCATTTTCATTGGAGAGGCGGGATGACTTCAAGAGCTGGGCTGAAGAGAGAATGTCTTGACCAAATGGTATATGAGCTAAGAGCTGATATTAAACAAAGTAGACCACAACTCGCACACGTCCGACACAATAGTCATCCATTATGTTCATATCCAAAATCTGCGAATGATTTATATATTTTTAAAGGACAAAACACACATCCGCATCTTGAAGGAAGTATCCCCTCCCGGTGACTGATATTCAGCAGACATCAGACATGCCCAGCACACTCGCGCATGTGTGAGCTACGTATGCATAAAGCCTATACGCACACAGCACGGTGGCATAGCATGAAGGCTCGCTTCGTACACTCATCTGGTGAGCTACGCCGCCAGGAGGCTGGCCCTTTCTCTAGCTACTCCAATACCACGTGGTTTCCTCTTCGCAAACAAAAAAAATGTGAATTCGAGTCGGTTTAGAGGCGGTGCCATCGCCAGGCAGAAGGATCTGTGACAGTGCAGGGTACAACTCGAGGTTGAGGGGCAGAGAGAGGAAAACATTTCTCCCGATCCCGCCATACTTCTACCACTATTCCACCATAACCACCATCACATTAATTCAAATTGATCCATTCTACATTGTGCGATTCATTCGCTTGGGTTGCTGCAGTCAAGGTTTCTCCACTTCAATATTGGACTTAATCAGACTACAACATTACCATTACTTTAAACTTTTTTTCCTTTTTCTTTTAGTTTTACTTTGAAAATACATGTATTTCGTTTTCTTTTACTGCTTGTGGACATTTGCAAGTGTTTTCAACCTGTGATCATCCTGGGTAGATCTATCTCGTTGCGTTTTCAAAGAAAAAAAGTTTTGTTGCTCAGATTTTTTCATTTCAATTGGAGGACCTCTATTTTTCAACATGAACAAGCTATACATTGGAAATCTCAATGAAAACGTGACTGCAGAGGACTTGGTTAAAACCTTTGATGACAACAAGATTCCTTACTCTGGGCAGTTTCTTATGAAAACTGGCTACGCGTTTGTTGATTGTCCGGACGACCAATGGGCTATGAAAGCCATTGAAGCATTTTCCGGTAAGTAATTGAACGTAAATGATCACATCAATAGCGTCGTACCTTTATGTAATTTAATTCAATGGGGAAACCACCTAGGCTCAAATATATAAGGGTTTGCCCACTCCCCTCACGCGTCCCAATCCTAATTGTCCAGTAGAAGACATGATATAATTAAGAGACACTTCGTAGCAAATATGTTGCATAGGCCTATAATAATCGAGAAGAGGTTTATGAAGTGCTTAGCCGAACAACAATATACTCAACTTTTACAGGGAGAGGGGGCCCATCACATAGGCCTAACTATTTGAATGAGAACATCAAGATATCCAGATTTCTCGAATCGTATTCTATTTTAGGTCTATTTACATACACTAAAGCGCAGTTTTGTCCTGGATATGATAGCCAAATGCCTATATTTCAGCCTTTTGGCCACACGTTTTTATTGTACTTACCGAAGCCTTGCTCTCTGGTGCCTTGTATGACTAGGTTCTGTGTACTCCGTAGAGCTGTAGAATCAAATCTTACACCTCCCCCTTTTGGCGAAAAGGCCACTATAGCTAAGATAAAAATGCGTTATATGTGTAGTTTAAAAGCATATATCGACACTATTCTTTCATAGATTAATGGCTTTGATTGCCTTGACCGTTACATTGCCAAATTACTTCCCCATTCTTCTCACAAGTCACGAACAGGCTTGATTTCCTTAGATGTATCTTCATGATTTCCTACATATGTAGCATGTGATGTGTTCTATATAGCACGAAGTGTGTTATGCCTGAAATAGATCACTAAGAACTCTAGGGCACGCAAATGTGCATCTTCAGCTTTTAATAAATGTTTGACAATGTCCTTTTCAAATGGACTATAAGTGTTCTGTTGTACTCTATATGACATGAGGGACTGGGAAGAATGAGTTGTAAAAGATCAACAATGTGTGGAAGTGAAATAGTAGTTGATGAGTTAATTCACAACGCAATTGTTGAATGGCTTTCCATTTGAGCCAGGAGGGTAACTTCTTGCCCATCATATTTCAATGACAGGCCTATTGCGTTATTGGGCACTAACTACTTATTTTGAACATGCATTAGTGCATATTAGACAACATAAGACACAATTATTAGACAACATAAGACACAATTAAGCAACACACAACTCAGTCACATGGTAAATATGATTTATATGTGGCAAATACATGCAATACACTGTCTACACTCTGAATGGAGGACATGGCCTCATTTTTTTCAACATAAACATTTATTTTACAGGTAAAGTGGAGCTCCATGGGAAACATATTGAGGTCGAACACTCTGTCCCTAAGAAGCAAAGGTATTTAGCACCCTCCCCCAATAACACTTCAGTTGTTGCATCTGTTAATGTATGGATTTAGCTGGAGAAGGGACATGTTGCTATTTAAGTTAATGCACGCATTAGATGTCGAGTTATATGCCTGGTGTGTGGATGTAGTAGTAAGACTCGCAAATCTAGTATTTTTATGAAGTTTTTGTATTTAGGCTACTCTTTAATTACATTGCTGTAAACGGTGTGGCCTACTCATGTGTGGAGTATGTGGTGTCGCGAGTCTTGTCTACGTATGCACTAAAGGCTACTCTTAAAACGAAAATGAAGGCTGTCCATTAATTACTGGGACACTTATTTGACACTGTGAAGGTAATATCGGTTGCAACGTCATCACTTAAATACCTCATGTTCATTTTCACCTCCGGAAGGCCTTGTCATAGGCCTAGGCCTTCCTGTGTGCAGAATTATTTATTTATAAAAAATGTGTAGGCCATAGCTACTTTTCACAGCTACTTTAGTGGCATTAGGTACGTGGTTACGTTGTGTATGTTGGCACTATATTGTCATGCACAGCCTAGTGACAATTGAGTTGCTATGTCAATATGTGGGATTGAAATTGGTTTAAATCACGTTACGACAACTACTGAAACTTCAGTAATTTGTTGCATTGCGATTATTCGTTATGAAGAGCGAAGCCTTTTAATTGCGTTTTTGCTTTAATTGCACACGAACGTTGTTTTGTTGTTGTCTGGGCGTTGTTTTATAATGTTGAATCTCCAATAAATTTGGTCTCTGGGTTAGAAATGTGAAAAATACTATTTCTGGTTATTAATCATGTAGAAAATAAATGGTTATATGTGCATGCATAGGCTATGCCTATTCTTGCTCTGGTCTAATTAATATTTTGTCATTAAACAGACGTGTATGTCAGTAAATACATATTGTGCTGAAATGTAATGCAATACTCACATCAAGTCAATGGACATTTCGTCAAAAATAATTTGAGTAGCCTAGGTTATTTATCCTGTCTATACATGCTATATCAAAATGGGGACAATTGAGCCCTCCCTCCATTACAGTTGACCCAGTTAAAAATATTACTAAATTTCAGCGTAGTTAAAAATAGTTTCAAACAAATATTCATTACCATTAACCTTTTAACACATGTAGGTTATTTGAAATTATTCGTCTACGAAAGTACGGGTTTGAGATTAGGGTGTAACAGTTTGAGGTTAGGCTAAGAGTTTTTAATTCAGGTGTAGGCACACCTTTTTTTTACCAGACTTTTTTTCAAGAAAACGTTTAATCAAAGGCAATTTATTTTGACTTACTAATATGTTGAAACATATGTTATGCCCTATCTGTAAAAGCGGTATGTGTGGAGGCTGATGTAAACGTATAGACTACATTCAAGTCTATAATAGACCGTAGCCCTGACAAGGAAAAGTCGTGGCTGTATTGCAATAATAATAGAAATATGTGTTATAGCCTGCCATTCATTGGTGGATTCTAGGTCTGTATGGGACCAACAATTATACCATTAAATTGATGCATATAGGCTTTTTACAACCTTTGTCTGTATAACAAATTCACGGATATGCATAGGCCTATGGGGTAATTTGAACGAGGCTGTATGTTCACCCTTCAATGGCATAGAGAAATATAGTTTAGGTTTTCGCCCTTGCAATAGCCTACATTTCAGTGCAACTGTTAGAATATAGCTGTGTTGAGGTTTTCGCCCATGGAATAGCCTATATGTCACAACTGTTAGATATTACCTGTTAGTTACTGCTGCAATGTTGGATCTAGAATCATAAGCATTTCGCTACACTTCCAATATCATCTGCTAACCATGTGCATGTGACCATTAAAATTTGATTTGATTTGAACTGGAGAGGCCTACCTTTGGTGATATACAACACGTGGTCGCCCCCACTGAGAGAAGTCATCCAACGTCACTTGAGTGGGAAAAATGGCGATCCTCATCATGAATGGCAAAGGGTGTTCTTTCTTTCTGTCATTCACTGCTGCAAAGCACGCACTCCTCTCTATTAATGTAGCAAAGCTGTTTAAGTTTTGTTTTCTGTTGATCTTAGGCCTTTATAGCCTTTACCATGAAGTTAAACATAGGCTATAAATGTATGTTTCGACTAGGCCTAATATCTTGCTGACACTCAAAATGGCCGCAACAACTCAACTAGCGGTGGCCAAATTCCTTTAAAACCAGCGTTAGGAATTTAAATTCACGTGAATACATTTTTATAGTTCTGTCATTGTCACCTGAACATATAAATTGTAGTCCTATCAATTATTTGGGAATTCTGCAAACGCTACCACAGGAGCCTGTGCTGAGTTGTGTTGTTTTAAATTTCCAATTAAACATGCTTCGCAATGCCTCATTTGATTTTGATGAGAAGCCCAGACATAGGGGCTTTAATGTAAAAAAAAAAAAATTTGAAGAAAGTGGTCATTTTATGGGGTATTAGACAATGGTTCAAACTCTGCTCCTTTGGCTCATGCCTCTCCTTGAGAAACCATGTGACTGGAGTGCAACACCAACCCATTGTTCCATTTTATTTCGCCCACTGTAAAATAACTCATTTTGACAAATATCTATTCTACGTGCCACTCACTATAGGCTACTTAAAATCACTTCAGCATATTATCTTGATCTAGTTTGTTTTCTGCACACTAGTGCTTAAATTAGGCAACTCTCCAATATTCAAACTATATTGTGTATTTATAATTGTTTCTTTGTATTGGCTTATGTTGCCAGTCTTGTTGATTAACACAAATATATATCTTCACAAGCCATGTCCTTTCTGCAGCGTCCTAAGTATTGAGGTGGACTTAAGCCTGTGAGTGAAGTAGAACCTAGTGTGCGATGTAGAGTTGTGGTTGTGTGTCAGAGAGAGAGAAAGGTGAGAGGGGGAGGGGTGATAGAGGAAGGATCTTCAGACATAACTCTGTCCCGCCTGACATAAGTGCATACACTATAAATTAGAAATGTATGCAGAGAGGGAACCCCCTCCCCTGCAAGTAATCTGTTGATGTGGCCCTGGGCATTGAAATGTACTACAAAATCAAATAAAATGTTATTTGTCACATGCTTCGTAAACATCAGGTGTAGACTAACAGTGAAACGCTTACTTACTATTAGAATTAAGCTGTTGTGACAACTCCTAGTTTGTGTCTGAAGTCTTGAGAAAAAATGGGAGACTTTGTTTGAGATGAGAAAGTTAAAGGTGCAATATGTAGAAATTGCCCCACCATTTCCTGGTTGCTAAAATTCTAATAGTTCGCCTGATTTCAGTTTAACAAGCAAGTGTAGAGAATCAATGTAACATCTAAACCGCCATGAAATATATGTTTAATAACCAAAAATATTGTATTTTCAGCTGTTTGAAGATGGTGTACAAAACCGAAAGTAAAAGAGCCAAAAATTAAACTTAAGAACGGGAAGCATAGAAATAATGCACATAGAACAGATCTACCACTCCTTAGACTTGCTTCCAATGAGAATGAAAAATCTGTTACTCACATTTCTATGGGAATTTGGTGAGGTCACACAAAACGTTAAGTGTTATATATTTTTGGCATGGCTTGCCACAACTCTAAAAAGTCATTTTGGAACATTATGAACAGAATTTTCAGATTTAAAAGAGTAGTTCACTATTTTTACAACTTGATGTCAGATGCTTCCAGGGCCTGAAATTAGTCTATGGGCCAGGAGAAACTGTAATCCATGGTTCGGTTCTCTTTATTAAACAGCCACTACAAACTTCAGCTAACTTTAGCCACCACAAGCTAATAATCAATGGAAGGGATGGGAGCATGTGAGCATTTTCTAAATGGCCAAATCACCTTTAAGGAACATCAAACCAAAAATTGAGTTGATTTGAACTGATTTCAGGTGAAATACTGGAAATACTTTAAAAAAACATACTCACATGGTCCTCTGTAGCTCAGTTGGTAGAGCATTGTTCTTTGCTATGCCAAGATAGTAGGGTCGGTTCCCGGGTGGCTAAGAGTAGCTGAAGTTTGGGGTGGCTGTTTAAAGAAAACTGAACCCTGGATTGCAGTTTCTCTTGGCCCATAGCCTACTTTCAGGGTGAGGAACCATCTAACATCAAGTTGTAAAATAGTGAACTACTCTTTTAATATATGTGTGTTGGTGTGGGTATGTTCAGCTTTTGTGTGTACCACACCTCTTCCACTCACGCTTGCACACAAACCCATGGCCCTGCTTCACTGATTTAAGCTTAATGAGGAATGCTACGTTAGCTCGAGCATGGCCGTTTGCAACGCCGTGTTGGGCCTATTTTGATGTGCCTACACTTCTGAGAGATGTTGAAACAAAGGGAAGTTCCAGACCCCCTCCTAAATGCCAGGTGCTGGTAAAAAAAAAAAAAATCTCCAATAGCCAACTACTACCCCCACATCACCCCCCGCCCCCCTCCTCTAGTATCACCCAACACCACCCTGAGAGAACCTGAAATGAAAAAAGAAAGGTTGGCTTCCTATTGTGACATCATGACCAGTGTTTGCAGGCTTCCAGGCCACTTGTCTATGCCCAGTGGGATGCAGGGATTGGCTATTGAATGCTTTGGGCACATCTGTATTTGGGGGGCAGGGTAGTTGCAGGAGTGCTTAGTGAAAAGAAAACATGCCCTCTGTACTCCTGATTGCATTCATTACTGTAAATATATATGAACTGTTTTGTAATTATCCTCCCATTTTGTCTCCTATCCATCCAGTATGACTTTCTGTTACTGTTGCGCTTATGTGCAGAAAATATGTTGTCCTCAGGGTTTTATAGAATTTGAACTGATTGTATTAGTTTGTCTGATGTCCTATTGATTGCAATAAACATATTTGCATATTTACTGTTTTAAAGTATGTTGGTGCTCTTTTAAAAAAAAAAAGTAGTGTTAAATGAGGGAAGAAAGTTTCCAGGTATGATTTTATTATGAGGGAAAAGCCCAGTATATGATTATTCAAATAATGTTTCACAAAGTTTCATTGAGAATGCTTGAAATTACTTTGAAATGTACATCGAAAGAATGAGTCAAAATGTGTATGCAAAACAGGTCCTATTGGGTTTTTTTCTTTCCCGCGTTGCTAACAAACTTCCTTGAAATATGTGGCACATATGAAAAATCCTTGATCTGCATCAATCAAGCACGTAGTAGTGCTGTAGTATTGCTCCCATTGCCTGTCTCAAGCTAGCAGCCAGCAAACTCAGTTTCTTCCTCTCATGATTGTTGTACTACCAAAGGCAATGCGAGGGAGGGGGCGTTGTAAGAGAGGGGGTGCGACCAATCAGCTGGCTGGAACACCTGTGTGCAGCGCCGAGAGGCCGTTGACGCTGCAGCACACAAAAAGGCAGTCCCTCGCTCCCTCCCTCTCCTTCTCCCTCGCTCTTTCTCACACACACACACATCCACTCACAGCTGGCACACACACCCGACCTCTCACACACCCACAGCAGAAAGGCATGTTCTGCGCTCTATTACATTCCTGATACATAACTTTTTGCCAGCCAGGCAGAATAAGAGAATGAGTGTGAGTGCGAGCGGCTGAGTGAGTGAGTGAATGAGAGAAAGTGAGACCAAAAGACAGAAAGAAAGAGAGCTGTCGCATACATGCACGCACGCTCCTCTACAGGGTCATATGATTAGCTGCTCGCTCTCTTTCCGGGGCTTCAGTTGCGGAATATAGTGGAGGGAGGAGAGGCAGGGGCGCTGCATCGAAGGACTTCCTTATGGGCTTTCAGAAGGAATGAAAATCTAGTGGGGGGTTGTGTGGGTTGTGGAGATGGCGAGAGAGACGTGTCCATTTCTGTGTGTATGGATTGGAGAGAGGGAAGGGAATCTGTTGGAGGGGGCTAGCTGGGGGGAAATGTGCACCGTCTCTTTAAGAAACTGCCAACCCCTTGCTAATGTGCCTTCTTCCCCCTCTCTGGTTTGGACCATCTGTCCTGTTTTTAAAGGGGCTGAGTCCCACTCCCTTCAGATCTTCTCGCAGCTTTGGACTTGCCATGGACACCACTAACCTCTAAATCCACCCCAACCCTGTCCCCCTCCCAACACACACACATCAACCAGCCATGGCTGCTGTGGGAAAAACGCAGGGGGATTGGCAACGTGTCTCGTAAATTTAGGTAAAAATGTGAACTGTTGACCTGGAAGAAGCCAAGGGTGAAAAGAAAGAAAGGCAGGGGGAAAAGACAGAATAAAAGAGGAGATCTTTGGGTTTTGTGTTGAATGGGAGAGCCTATATGGCGGTGGAGCAGGGAAAAGAGCGATCCACTCGGCTGGGATCAATGTGCAGCCAAATGGATTTGTCTCCATATGTGCGAGAGTCAGGATTTTCCGAGCTGCAACTGAAATGCAAGGGAAACCAACCCTTCCCACCTACACAAATCAAATCAAAATGTATTGTTCACATACACATGGTTAGCAGATGTTAATGCGAGTGCAGCAAAATGCTTGTGCTTCTAGTTCCGACAGTACAGTAATAGCTAACAAGTAATCTAACAATTCCCCAACAACTACCTAATACACACAAATCTAAAGGGGTGACTGAGAATATGTACATATAAATATATGGATGAGTGATGGCTGAGCAGCATAGGCAAGGTGCAATAGATGGTATAAAATGCACTATATACATATGATATGAGTAATGTAACATATGTAAACATTATTAAAGTGTCATTATTTAAAGTGTCATTGTTTAAAGTGACTAGTGATCCATTTATTAAAGTGGCCACTGATTGGGTCTCAATGTAGGCAGCAGCCTCTCTGAGTTAGTGATGGCTGTTGAGCAGTCTGATGCCCTTGAGATAGAAGCTGTTTTTCAGTCTCTCGGTCCCAGATTTGATGCACCTGTACTGACCTCGCCTTCTGGATGGTAGCGGTGTGAACAGGCAGTGGCTCAGGTGGTTGTTGTCCTTGATGATCTTTTTGGCCTTCCTGTGACATCGGGTGTTGTAGGTGTCCTGGAGGGCAGGTAGTTTGCCCCCGGTGATGCATTGTGCAGACCGCACCACCCTCTGGAGAGCCTTGCGGTTGAGGGGGGTGCAGTTGCCGTACCAGGCTGTGATACAGCCTAACGGGATGCTTTCAATTGTGCATCTGTAAAAGTTTGTCAGGGTTTTGACTGACAAGCCACATTTCTTCAGCCTCCTGAGGTTCAAGAGGCGCTCTTGCGCCATCTTCACCACACTGTATGTGTGGGTGGACCATTTCAGTTTGTCTGTGATGTGTATGCCGAGAAACTTAAAACTTTCCACCTTCTCTTCTCCACTGCTGTCCCTTCGATGTGGATAGTGGGATGCTCCCTCTTCTGTTTCCTGAAGTCCACAATCATCTCCTTTGTTTTGTTGACGTTGAGTGAGAGGTTGTTTTCCTAACACTCAGAGTGCCTTCACCTCCTCCCTGTAGGCCGTCTCGTCAATGTTGATAATCAAGCCCACTACTGTTGTGTCATCTGCAAACGTGATGATTGAGTTGGATGCGTGCATGGCCACGCAGTCATGGGTGAACAGGGAGTACAGGAGGGGGCTGAGCACGCACCCTTGTGGGGCTCCAGTGTTGAGGGTCAGCGAAGTGGAGATGTTGTTTTCTAACTTCACCACCTGGGGCGGCCCATCAGAAAGTCCAGGACCCAATTGCTTTGAGGGTATTATGGTGTTGAATGCTGAGCTGTAGTCAATGAACAGCATTCTTACATAGGTATTCCTCTTGTCCAGATGGGATAGGGCAGTGCGCAGTGTGATGGCGATTGCATCGTTTGTAGACCTGTTGGGGCGGTATGCAAACTGAAGTGGGCCTAGGGTGGCCGGTAAGGTGGAGGTGATATGACCCTTGACTAGTCTCTCAAAGCACTTCATGATGACAAAAGTCATTTAGTTCAGTTGTCTTTGAATTCTTGGGTACAGGAACAATGGTGGCCATCTTGAAGCATTTGAGGACACACACACACACAGCAGCGAGGCCCCGGGGTAGAGTTGAGCGGTCCCTGTGTGGACAGACAGAGGCTCGCCTCACCGTCCCATCTAAACAATTAGATGATAATGAACCAATGTGGAATTCGTTTGCATTGTAAAATGTGAACGGTACAATGTTTAAAAATGATCTTAGATATACTTTTTTTATCGAACTTTCTCTAGCTTCATTATGAAAGTTAAATATAGTTTCCTAAGAACAGTTGAAGTGTGAGAAACACTTTCTTATAGCTCAGACATTGTGGTAGGCTTGTCAAATATTTGCCTTCCGACAGTACTTAGTACCTCTGAACATTGTCACTTTTGTGTTTACCCAGCAAAGACCTTGAAGTCATCAGCCACTCAGCCTTGTTAAAATACTCCAAACCAGAAGGTGACAGTAGCGTTGGTTGGCAATATAGGTCTATGTGTGGAGCTTATTTTATGGTCTAGATTCCAATGTTAGCTAGCTATAATAGCAAGCTGCGCTAATGTTGCTATTTTGTAGAAAGCCATAGTTGATACTGGCCAGATGGCCACAGCTAGATAACTACCTAACATGAAGAATAATAAACTATTTAATTATCTCTCCATAATCCCCTACTGCCAGTGCCAGCTCATAGCCAAATATTTAGCTAGCTAATGTCAGCATATTCTCTAGCTAGCACAGCATAGCTAGCTAGCTAGGTAAGGAGTCTGCCCTATCTCGGCAGCTAACACAGGCAGGATTTGTAAACAAATCCATTGTGATTTAATTATAGTGTCAATATTAGTTATCTAGCTTGGAGGAATTATTTCGTTTTGTGTGAATTGCATCTGTGCAATTCGCTAGTTACCATCCCATAGCCTACATTGCATATGAAGTGTGACTTGCTCATGACATTTAACCATGGATGTAAATTGCCCTCTTTTTTCCCTTTTTGTTGTCACTCCTGTTGGCTTCCTCACGTGGGGGTTTGTTCTCTCTGATTGGCTCAAAGTCAAGTTATTGGCCACTGATGAGCATTGCGATTCTACAAGTAGAAACGTCCGGTTTGTTGCTACCGGGTCGGCACGAAGCAGGTACCAGTTTTGTCCTAGCAAGAGAAGGAACGGGTTCCTACAGTGATACAATTCTTTCGGCAGTCTGATTCATGCTTTAGGTTGTGCCCATACACTTTAAAGTACTTTGTTAAGTTAAATCCCGTCCTTTTCTCTCCTTTATGACATTTTACAGACTGTTCAATTTGGTTTGAATAAAAACATCAACGTAGGGTTAAATAAATGCCATTTAGAACGTTTATGAATGGAGTAGAACTGAAGGTATGTGGCCCTTTTGTGATGTCTGGCCTGTCTGAAGAGCTTTCACTACTAAGGGCGTTTGTTGATTTGTTTTTATTTATCACTTTTATTTACTCTGGGTCACACAGTCAGCTGATGTTTACTTACTTACCTCACTGTTCCTGGAATACAAAGTCTTAAGTCTCGCTCAGTCTAGCAGAACGCCCCCCCCCCAAAAAAAAGTACTTCCCTGTGTTAGGGGCCTCCCGCCCCCTCACCCCTGACCTCTCTTTGTGTGCCTTGTGAACCATCCTCTCTGGATGCTCGGTTGGGTGAGGAACACAGTAAACACCCCCAAAGTTTCCCCCTGGGGAAAACCGGAGGATAGGAGGGGTGTGTGTGCATGAAGGGGCAGTGCCTCTTAGAACTAAATACTTAAACATATATTTTGCAATGAGAGAAATTTAAGATCAAGGAGCTATAGTGTTTGTATGTCAGTGGTTCTTGTGGCAGAGTTATTCTGTGTAATTAAGTCCCTCTCTTGCTATTCATGTGGACCTTTACAAACCTGAAGTTGACTGCTTTCCACAGGAACTATGTGTACCATGGGTATTATGTCAAAGGCACGTTTTTCTGAAATAGTCTTTCTATTACATAAACTATTGAGGCTGGGATATGTTCCCTCTTTAAGTTGTCACATAGCTTCTGCTCCAATATGATGCAGCTTTTTGTAAATAAGTTAACCTGACACAGTAATAGCTAGATCCGACTGACATCCTCGTATTTAGTACCTTTTTATTAAAATGTATTACACTATCAGTACGTTTGCTGTGGTCTGTGGAAAGACCCATATGTGGTTGTCTTACCTAGTTGAATGCACTGACTGTAAGTCACTCTGGATAAGAGTGTCTGCTAAATGGCCGAACTGGAAAAAGGTATTCAAGGAGAAAGTCTCCTTTTACACTGAACATCATCTTCCCTCTAAATGTGGGAGAACGTTAAAAGATGAATAACATCATAGGTGTGCATCTTGTGTGATCTTCTTCATTTTTGCGAGTCCTTATTGGATTTCTCCTTGACTTTGTTGGATTTCCGTACTCAATGCAGACAAGCTTGTCTCGTTGCCTTGTTATGGCTTGTTATGAAATTGTCTATCAGTGCTATGTCTATCACGCCTGTTCCTTTGTATCCTTCCGAGTTGATATGGAAAAGCAAGGCCAGAGGGAACAGGGCAGAGCCTCTGTATTCTGCATCTGCAAACCCCCAAAGAAACTAAGATAAGCCTCCGGGCTGCAGCTCTAGATGGCATACAGTACGTTGCATCTCTCAGCACCTTTAGCCACAGTCAATCCACAGTGGGTCAGTAGGCAAGACCAGAGTGTCACAGTAAATGACTGGTGACAACTGCTATCCCCTCCATATCGATTCATTGAACATTGAAGGGTGTTAGAACAAACGGGTGATAGACAATCATACGCCACGTCCCACTGCTATATGTCTTGTTTCATTTCCCCGTGTGAAAATTCCAAGAGATCAATTTTTATAAAGGTGTGACTGGTTTATCTTTATTTCTGTTGTCTATTTATTAAATCAAAGGATATTGAAGTAATGTTTTCATTGGGAGGAACTAACATCTTGTTAAAATACTGTTATTGCCATGTTATTGTTAACTTTATGTGCTATAATATATAGTGCTGCAGAGTTTTAATGTAGATACATTTAGGCATCATCAAAAGACTGCTGAATGTTTTTCACTGTAATTCACATTAAGTTCACATGGCCCATGTTGTAGACCGAAACGCTTGTTTCTTTTGGAAGTTTAAATGAAACCACCACATTTATTTTCTCAAAACTTTGCTCTTCATTTATTAAACAGTTGAAATTGAACATGCATTACTTCACAATTTGAATGGATAGGTGTTGTATGCCAAGATGTTGATTTTTCCTTTCAAAGTGACTGAGCTATTCTGATATCGACTATTTGTGGGATTTTTTTAGTATACATTCATTAGTTCACAAATACGTTTGAATGTGTTTGCACATTTTGAATGGATATATATTAAATGCCAAGATGTTGATTACTCATTTCATAGCCAACGATGTTGACAATTTGTGTAGTGACAAGTCTTTCTCTCTTTAGATTTAGTTCACAGCAGTAAAAAAGTCACTTTTCACCAGCTCTGTTGCATTTAATCACCTCTTCTCATCAAGAACCCAAATGTTGTTTGTCATGAATGTGCTTCATCATCCACCTGTTTGATCACCCAGGGCAGCCATTTTGTTCCAGAGTGCTCCCTGTACACTTGGACGCCAATGAGCAGAGAGCCTAGTGGGCGGAGCTTCCCCAGTCAGTCCCCTTTGCTGTTCTGCTCTGCTTTAAGAGGTGTTGTGTCTCGTGTGGATTTTCCAACTGTGCTCCCACCTCCTTTCTGTGGGTGTCACAGTGGGGCTTGGCACCCAAAAGTGCCGGAATGTGGAAGGTCTCGATGGGGAGAGAGGATATTTCTTGCTCGTCTTCAGAAATCCTTGGCCCACTTCTCAATAATTTAGTCCAGGGGTTCCAAAGTAGCGGAGCTCTAAATTGTCTGCCAATTTCTATACATTTTCAAAAAATAAAAAAATAATAATCATAGTTTGCATGTCTTCAACATCCAAATCCTGTTTCACGAGTGGTAACCCAGATGTGAGTGCAGATCCCAGTTGTGGAAAGCGTAGATGCAATTCTAGTGCACATATTGTATGTACTGTACAAGGTCATTAAAGCTCTGAGAAAGATAAAACTGTTGTAGACAGAATGCTCTTTGGCAAGTTGCTTTCTATGGGTTTTCTTCTAAGTTAATGGACTGTTGAGCATTAGTTCCATTTTCATAATACATTTCAAATAGCTCAATGAAGTTATTGAAAGACTGTCTGCAGTGTTTCTGTCTGAAAAGACAGTTTGAAGTGGGAATGTGATAGTCGCAGTAGCAGCATGATCTAAGGATTGTGGAGTTGTGTGGGCTAAAGATTCATAATTGTATTATGTTCTTATATTAACTTAGAATGGGGTTCTTGAATGCTAATCAGACTGTTTACCTTTTTGTAATGAATAACTATTGATTTATGAAATATTGTTTTCATATAAACAATGATCTAATGCTATTAACATGTTCAGCCTCAAAGGACAACTTAAGACTTTTTGAAAACGGTCTTCAAATGACCGAATTAAATCTGAATGACATTTGTCATAGTATTGAATTGGAAAAGAAAACCTGTCTTTAAAGTATGTAATATGACATCACGCATAAAAGTGTTACTGAACCTTAATAAACTATGGTTTATCACAGGTGAGAAAGCAGTGTTATTCTAGACATCCAAAGTGACCAATTGATTATTGAGACAATGAAAATAATTGTGACTGAACAGAGTGTAGGTTTACAGGTCATTTATCTGTATTTTTAAAGTATGTCTTAGTGACCAAATAGCTCGGTCCTTCACGGGTCAACACTCTTGGTAGTGCCATTGCTCTATACAGTGGCCAGAAGTCATCACCATTTTCCTAAATAGTTACTGAAGGTCTACTTCATGTAAACCTTCCCATACAGTTGTATCTGAGGCACATGAAAGGATGACTTAATACTTGTCAACAGTCATGTGTTAATGGGGTTTCCCTTAACATTGAGCTCGGTGACAGTTTGAGGTTTGTTTCCCAACCTTTCCTAAAGTCAAACGACCTAGTTGCCTCATGGGTGGAATGTTATTCATGTTTTTCATAACTTCAGAATGTATAAACATACATTTTTTTTCAAACCTCAGAAAATCTAGTGTTTCTATGTCAAACGGTTTTGTTATATTTCAGTCTTCTGTGATGTATATAAAGTGTAATAGTGGGATGCAAACTCAAAATGTTATGCATTTCAAGACTGTATATCTGAAATTGTACAGGTAGGTGTTGTCTTCCATTTTTGAAGCCCATAACCATTTGTGTGAGGTGTATACTTCTGTAGATTTGTAGATTTGTTTAAGACTACCAAGTAGATTTGTTTAAGACTACCAAGAAACACTCTGTGTGACCCTGATTTAGCCCACGGCAGTATTAAGGAAATACTCAAATATATATATAAAAAATGTGCCTATCTCAAGCTTTAAAATGTGTAGTATTAGAGGGCAACATCAATGGAAAAAGATAGAAATCATCTAATATCATTGAGCATGATTACTTTAGATGTAGGAAGATAAGTGTTGACGTCTCTGCTGCAATTCACATCTTGATATAAGGTGGTAAGAAGGGGGTGTGTCAAATGATATGTAAGTATTTTATTATTATTGTTCTCTTATGTGGCCTGACAAAGCAAAGTGAAGACCCATTTTCTCCCCTCCTCCATTTTTCTACCCTCTATCGCTCCTTCTCGCTCCTTCTCGCTCTTTCCCTTTCTCGCTCTTTCCCTCAGTCTCACAGCTCTGACTCTGAATCAGTTAAAATGGAGCCTCCAGATCACATGTCTGCCAAACAGGCATGTGCTGGTATGGCCATGCTATCCCCTTTCACACACACACACACACACACACACACTACAAGGCAGAGGGAGCGAGGGCGGCTTACAAACCTACACCCTTACTCAACCCCCTTCCCCCACCTCATACCTCTCCCCCTCATACTAGTCACTTCATCACACTGGGAGTGTGTGCCATGTCACACCAGGACACATGCTCACATGGATGTGAGTGTGAGTGTTGGATTTCTGGATTAAGATAATTTGCTGAGTTGCTGCGCACATAGATCGAGGAGCGATGAGATCTAAATCTATTGAAATATGTTTTGTGTTGATATTATTTTTGTCCGGCAAACATACAAAAGCCAACGTGCATGGTTGCTTTGTTATTTGATAATGCACAGCTGTATTTTGCCTCCCCAGTTGTGGTTGCAGGTGTCATTTCAGTCTCATACGAAAAGGATGAGGTTGAACACACTCTGACCGATGTAATGAATAAAACTTGTTTTTGTGTGGTTTTTAGTTAAGGTTCAGGTCTAATTAAAATGACTGGCATGTTGGGATGCCATTGGGTCAAAATGTTATCCTTGTCTTCATTATCCATATACAGATAACTGCCAAAATAATGGAAACACTTGAGTAAATGAGGGTTCTGTCGGCTCTGTTATGGTGTGGGGTGCATTTTCCTGGCATGGTTTAGGTCCTCTCATCCCCTTAGAGGGAAAGGTAAACCCCAATTAAATACACAGCCATTCTGAGTGATCACCTTCAACCTATGGTGAAGCACTTCTATCCTGATGGAAGTGGCCTCCTCCAGGATGACAATGCCCCCATCCACAAGGCACGAGTGGTCACTGAATGGCTTGATAAGCATGAAAACGATGTAAACCATATGCCATAGCCGTCTTAGTCTCCAAATCTCAACCCAATTGAACACTTATGGGAGATTCTGGAGCGGCAACTGAGACAGCGTTTTCCACCACAATCAACAAAACACCAAATGATGGAATTTCTTGTGGAAGAATGGTGTCACATCCCTCCAATAGAGTTCCAGACACTTGTAGAATCTATGCCAAGGAGCATTGAAGCTAGTTCTGGGTTGTGGTGGCCCAACACCCTATTGAGACGCTTTATGTTGGTGTTTCCTTTATTTTGGCAGTTACCTGTTTGTTAACCAAGGTGTTGATTGATCTCTGCATAGTGAGTTTAAATGTGTTTCAATTCCTCTTCAACTCTAGTAATACTTCTGTTACAACTTTGCTAATAGTTACTTTATTGAGGGAAAATGTACTTACTAGACTGTGATATGTGGTTGTCTCACCTAGCTATCTTAAGATGAGGGCACTAAATGTAAGTCGTTCTGGATAAGAGCATCTGCTGAATGACTAAAATGTGTGAATATTAATATTTTGAGTCTGAGAATTTGATAGATTTGTTGAATGTTCATAAAACACACATGTACAGAGAACCCCTGCAGTTTGCTAATTTCTTAGAATAACTTCTGATACCTCAAGTAAATGTGAAAAAAAAATATTGCAATCTACCTGAAACCATGCAATGGAATTATGATGAAGTGGGTCCTTGCTTCAAGGTTCAAGTATTGAGCAAAAGGCTTGACAGAACTGTTATTTGTCATCTAGTTTAGAACTAATTTAGTTGCATTAGATTTAGCTCTTGTTATTTCTCTCTAAGGCTATGTGGACTGTACCAAACATAACACATGGTTAACAGAGTTGCGCTCTAGTGTGTCTTGAAACAGTTTTTTATTAGAATATAGAGCCCAAATATCTTTGCCATGTTGATCAGCAAGGATCATTACCCGACGTTCCTCAATCAATGTTTGGGGCAGCAGCCATGGCGTTGTGCTGTGTGTTGGAAGTTACACATGAGAAGGGAACAAAACAGAGGAAGGGAGGGATGCCGTGGCTGTTCCTAGGAGTCAGTTGCATATAGAATGGACTGGCCCCCCACATTCTGGACGTTGTATAGGTCCTTGGGGTTCATTGATTCAAAACAAAGTCAGAGCTGACGTCACACTCTCCGAGGAAGAAACCACCCTCTTGTTTTTGAAACACAAGTACATTGTGGCTCTCTTTCTCTCTCGCTCTTTCTCTATCAAAGTGAACTTTGAAGTTGGAGATGCTTGTTACTTTTAGCAAGGTTTTGAAAACTGTTTGTGGTCATATTGATTCATATGGATATTTTGGTAGATGTTTTTAGAGAAAGGTTTTAAGCGTTTATTTTTGTTAATCTGTTTATGTGACTGGGGAAAACAGAGATCTATACATGAGCATTGTAGTGAATAATTACCTCACACTTTGTTACTTTTCAAGTGTTCCGATTTGTTCAAGGACTCTAAATTCTCAAAAGTAGGAACATCTTATTTAGTCAAAATACTTATTTACCCTTTTGAATGTAAATGGGGAGAATAACTTCTCTATTCTTCTGAAGTGGATCTCACAGAAGGCTTCTGGTTGGACCACGTTTTTAGTTAACTAAAGATGGTGGTGTTAATGGCATAGAACGTTGTGGTTGAAGAATTTATTAGTTTTTTGAAAATAGAAAACAGTATATGTTGTAGTGCTGGAAAACCAAACTCTGAGCAATTGAATGTCACTTAACACAAATTGTACTTGATAGAAAATGACATTCTTTCCACAGTTGTGTTTTTGTAAATTGTTTGTACAAAAGACAGGCTTTACCCCAATGCTGACCATTTGGAGAGGGTCCTATAAATTAGACTGGAAATAGTACTGCATAATTGAGTATAATACAATACAATTTCTGTTATTACTCTATGGAAATTAATTTGTTATTCAATTATTTTAATTTATGTGTAAAGATATGTTCACTTTTTTGAGTATGTTATGTTAATTAATTGTACAGTTTTCTGCGCTTAATTGATTTGTAGACTAGTTGTATTGAATTGAGAACTTTGCAGTGGTAACGTTGTGATTTCATTAAGCTGTAGGCACAATGCTTTAACACTATCAGATTTAAGACAACTATCTTAATATGATGTTCATGTTTTTCTAATTTAGGAGGAGTTATTTGTCTCCTCTCACTCCCTATTCTCGCGTATATTCACTGTGCATCCTAAAGGTACTCTGATAGTTGTTTTACATCGGAGTTATAATGTAATGTATCTCGATATATAATAAAGCAACAAAAAATAACCATTTGACATTACACCAACTTTAATGTTATTCAGTTTTCAAAGTATTTTTTAAACATTTAAATTCAAACAATTATCAGTGATTGATATCAGATTTATAGCAGTAGATCTAGGCCTATATCAGTTCTCTCAGAATCAGAATCTCCTTCATTCGCCAAGTACATTTAGCATACTCGGAATGTTACTTGGTGATATGGTGCTGTTAGTGATAGACAGCATTTAGAAACAGAATACAGAAAGCAGAGTTTAAACAAAGTTTACATACATTATATTTATTATATACAACTAGGTAGAGTGAGCGTAGAGGTAGCAATAAAATAATGAGCAAATATGCAAATACACAAATGTTCACCAGTGTGTGTTTCATGTAATTGTTTATTGTTTCTTTGGCGTAATACTTTATATATTATTTGTGGGGAATAATTATTTATCTTAAAGAATGTAGTTTGGAAAAATGTACATTTCTCATTTTAGAATTGGAAGATTTCGAAGTTCTGTTCATAGTGTACATTAGACAGCAATGAGTTGACGACACTAAAGTTGTTACTCTGGCAAAACAATGTGGATAAACTTGAGAATTGTACATTTTATTTGAGTTTATATAATACTTACATGAACTATAATTCGTTCAACTAGTAGGCATTCTCCCGTAGTGTTTTAATTATTTGTTTGCAATCATTGGCATGATGCTTGCGGTTGACAACATAGATCTAAAGTACGGATTCAGATGGAACATAGTGTTGTCATCTTTATGCTACATTGTGATTTCGAAGAAACGTAATAAGATGTTTTTCATTGATTGATAATGATATTTCAATAGCCATTACACTCTATAGTGTAGTTGGGTGTTAATCCTTAAATTGGTATGTGTCTTTTCTCGCTATCAACACAAATAACTCGGTTAGTACATCCATTTCAAGTAGAACGTTTAGTGGCGTTTTGTCATGCGTCTCACTTCTTGCCTATTTGGAATAAACAGTGGTTTATCCTCCTCCCATGCTTTGATGAAAACTGACACACGTTGTGTGATCGAATGGATTTGTCTTTGCTTTCTCAGACGTATTATGGGCAATTAAGAAATACATTTTGCACGTTTATGAGGACGCATGAGGCTTTGATAATTCATGTATAGCCTATAATGCATATAAAATGTAGGCTAACCGTTTAAACACTCCCTTATTCTCGGTCTCAGTAGATCCAGTAGACATGTCGACATCACATGAAAAGCGAATGTAAGGATGTGGGGTTATGTTTCTGCTCCATGAGTCATGTTAAACGTTATAGCAAGTAGCCTACGTGGTTCTATGACTTCTCCTGGACAGAGCAGGGACGGGAAGCAAATCGTCCACGTCAACCGCAGCAATGATTAATCTGAAGTAAGGCACTCTTCGAAAACAGTGCATATGTATCAGAAATGTGTCACTGCTCGATATCACCAGCATAACCAAACCCTTGCTATACCCCCTGTATGCGTCAGGCGTGCTCTCTGGCATACATTGTAGCCACACGCTCCCTCCTTTCTTCTATCCAATGACTGCTTCTATCTTCTCCCCCTCCCCTCCCTTTCGCTTCTCTGGGTGGGCGGTGCAGCTACTAGGAGAACCGCCTCTTCCACGATGCTGTAGTACTCTCGAGTAGTTTACAGACTTTATGAATGAAGGCAGGTTTTCCTCCAAACAGCAGCGCTAGGCTGTAGAGCGAGCGCTAGCAGCTGAGCGATGGGGGAGGTGTGTAGCCATCGCACTGACAGACAGAGAGAAGCAAGAGTGTTTGCTTTCTCAATAGGATGCAATGAACAGTCTTTCCTTTCCAACGAAATATAGCCAGACGTGCATTCATAATATGTAGATGTACAATATTGTGCATGTCTTCGACTATGGTTGCATAGCCTATAAAACGCCGATTGTTTAACCTTTAAACAATAGTGATAAAATGGCAGCTGTTTTTTTGTTTTTGTGTGTAAGTTATTAATAGTATATTATCTTTATAAGCGTTTGTTTTACCCATACAGGAACCTAGCCACGAATTCTCAATGTGGTGACTGACTGTGACACTCATCCATATCAATTTATTCAATAGGTGACGCCCAGATGAATAGTGCTCTCAGTGATGTTCCTAAATGTTCTGGTATATTCTGCGCTGCCACATGTGACTGTATTTCATTGTAGTAATTGGGCGTTGTCCAATAAAGATGGCTACCTACTTGCTGGCTCACATGGTTCAGACTTATCTAGGGTGGTGTCATTCGCAGTGAACTAGAAAATACGGCTTTACAGACGTGTGTGTCTACGAGCCCTGTAAGTGTTCAAACTGCAACCATAGCAAGTTATATGCGGTGTTTTGTTTTTATTCTGAACATATGCATTCTCATTAACCAACAGACCATTCACATTCATCCTAATCCGGACTACTTCTAATTTGAAGAATAGCTTTCTTATCTATCTGAGTCAGATGTTTACCCGCTGGGTTCTGCATGGCAAATATGGAATATGGACAGAGAGACAAGTAAGGAAAATAGCCTTCGGTTCTGATTATGAGGTTATAGACCATTATAGCCTAATGTATGAGGAATGTTTAGGCCTATGGTCTCAGTCAAGTAGCCTACATTTCTCTTTTATTGCCTTTTGGGAAATTTACGGCGATAAGTATTCCTATGCCTATGCAAAAACTGGATACAGGTTTCTACAGACTTTTGTCTTTTGACCATCAGTTGATTGGATAAACTGTGAAAGAATAGTACTTTTAAACCTGTATAGCAGTGTTAATTGTTGATTTTTAGAGCAATATAAATTAATTGGCAATCATTTGGGCATTAATATTGCATACACATATCAAATCAATAGGTCTATGTGGGCATAGGGCCTCAGGTGATATGGCAGAGCCTGTCAAATTGGGTGGGTTACCGAGAAAGGGACAACGAAATATCATCGTTTTGGAAGAGAAATACATGCAAGATCATCCACCTAGATAGACTGCTCTTACCAAAATTATTACATTTGACCCTCCTCTTCTCAGTAACTTCAACCCAAATCTGAGTGACAACTTTTTCTAATGATCAAACTGTAAGTAATTAAACGAGTAGCCTGTAGACTATTCTTGAGCTCTTATAAATATATGGAATAATGTCAATCAAAGTTATTAATTTACTTTATATGCTGTAAAGTGGACATATATTTCTCTCGAACCCATGCAGTGCATAAATTGTAGGCCATTGTTGCGCACAAAATGACGCTCGAGGAAGACGACGAGGCGCTGGTAGCATCAACCTATAGCCTACTGCAAGGCTAAGGGACTGACCATATTCACATGGCATAAAGTGACCAGACTCCAGTAGCACATCTACAGTGTAAAGAAAACGTGCATTAACAACTGTCATGCATAAATATGTCTTTATTATTCCATTTCGTATGTTAGAAACAAATAAATGCACTCATAGCCCTGCATGCGTAGGCTTATAGGTAGATTCTCGAAACCTTGCTCTTATCAGAATGGAAATATAGGCTATATATGTGTTTTTCAGGAATCAGAATGTATAACAAAAAATATAAATATTAAGTTATGTGTGAATAAAGTGACAATGGCTAAATATACTCGATGGAGATCAATATCTCACCTACAACGTACTGTTAGGCTACTGTGCCACACAAAATGGAGACCTTGCGGCTGCCATCTTCTCATGACGAACGGGTCATTGTGGAGATAAGCATTAACTTTGAGCCATACTAAAGGCACATCTCTCCTTCTCCACTGCTAAATGAACTCCAGAGTTGTTCTCCCAGGTTCAGCTTCGTCTCACTATACCAGCCACCGCAACGACCACCCCACCTCTTCCAGGCAATGGCGCGAATGCGCTCTCTACTGTGTAGGTCAGACCTGTAGAGTAGACTCATTTCAACAGTGAAGGAGAGGGTCCTTGGCTGCGATTCGCATCATTCATTCATGTGCACAGTGTATTTACGGATGTGGGATCTTAATTTGAGCAGCAACAGGAAATGTTAATTATTATGAGGATTATAATAATCGACATCTTTGTACTCAACTGCTCTGAAAATGCAACAAAACGCCTGCATATCAGATGCTATCAATCTCCCGCTTTCGGGCGGTTGTAGGTTGACGTGTCGGTTTTTGTGTAGCATTTTGATTCAAGCAATTACGTAAAACCTCACATATGATATCCCTATGTAGCCTATCGGCATGTATGATGTCATGTAATAGGAGTGCCAGAGGAAGCTCTGTGAAAAATGAGCAGTAGTGTGTAGCTAGCTGACTGTGTTCCACATACCCTGCACAGCCAATTTTAAGTCAGGGGAAGCCCATCCCCCGTTATGGTGGCTGCACCTCAGCTGAAGCTGCGGCCCATTTGAACAGTTAAATTGTTTGCTGCTAGTGCTACGCCCTCTGGCCCTTTCTAAACTCTTAAACTACAGCATTTCATAATCACTCCGGGGTCAAGGGTTGTGGTGTATGGTTCGGGTCAATCCGCCATTGCTGCGATGGAATGAGCTAGGATCGAAAACCTCTCCAGATTTGTTTTAGGCTCGGGAACTGTGGAATTCGGAGCCTGGAAGAGGGCGGAGTGAGAGGAGGGAGGAGGAGGGAGGAAAGGAGGAGGGAAGAAGGGGGAGCTCGTAACGTGATAATGTAGGAGAGGACCTGTGTTTCCTCCCCTGCTGGTTGCCATGGCAGAAGCCCCACATTCCTCAGCTGAGCATTTTTTCCCCTCAGTCAATCGGTGTTTGTGTGCGTGTGTGGTGCAGCACTGTGATGCATGAGAGAGATGGCACCATAAACACAGAGGCTCCCAGGGGCCTCAAACTGCACACACACACACACACACACACACACACACACACACACACACACACACACACACACACACACACACACACACACACACACCACAGATATACACACACACACACCACAGAGATATACACACACCTTGATGGCCAGGTGTTTTTGTTTCACGTGGTCATCGGCAGAGTTTAAAGCAGCATAATAGTCAGTAACACCTTACCTTGACACTATTTTAGAAAACATCCATAGTTGACTCATAAGCAGTAAATACATATAATACGAAACAGCTGCGGTTTAATTTAAGTAGGCATATTACTTAATGGTTAAGTGAACAATTACATACATTACCTCAACATTAATGTCATATTGTAAAAATGTATAGGCAACATTCTAAACCTATCATTGGTCATTAATAATTTTCCTTGTCATGAAGTGTTAGGCTATTAATACCTAATAGTGTATTCATGCTGTATCTGTGTAATAATATGTTTAGAATGTAACCCTGTAACTCTCGTGTTCCTTTAGTGCTTATGAATGTGTTATGAATGCTTTATTAGTCCATTCATTTTTTTTATGGCTTTGTCAAAAAAATATGGTCGTCGTATATTCGATTAATACGGATGCCTTTTCAAAGATGAGGAGCTTTTATGATTCTGAAATATATGGGACTCGAAGACAAAGTTACTGATTCGATTGAAAGTCGTGTATTGTACCGGAGCAAATCGACAAATTCAAATCAATGCGTTTTTAAAATAAATAAAAAACTAGAATGCCAGGGACACTTGATTGCAAAGAAAATACCATCCTTTACCTGAGTTATGATTTGGTCATTTTCTGTAATTGATTGAGGTTTGTTTAGATAAAATTGGGATGAGAAACAAATCTTATCATGACATGACATATTTGGGTTCTCCAGAGAAGAGGAAGCTACAGTGCCTTGCAAAAGTATTCAGTATTCAGCTCCCTGAATCAATACATGTTAGAAACACCTTTGGCATCGGTTACCGCTGTGAGTCTTCTTGGGTAAGTCTCTAAGAACTTTGCACACCTGGATTGTGCAATATTTGCCCATTATTCTTTCCACAATTCTTCAAGCTCTGTCAAAATGTTGGGGATCATGGTTAGACAGCATTTTCAAGTCTTGCCATAGATTTTCAAGCAGATTTAAGTCAAAACTGTAACTTGGCCCCTCAGGAGCATTCACTGTCTTCTTAGTAAGCAACTCCCGTGTAGATTTGGCCTTCTGTTGTAGGTTATTGTCCTGCTGAAAGGTGAATTCCCTTCCCAGTCTCTGCTGTAAAGCAGATTTTCCTCTAGGATTTTGCCTGTGCTTAGCTACATCACACTTTTTTATCTTGAAAACCTCCCCAGTATTTATTGATGTCAAGCATACCCAAACCATGATGCAGCAACAACATGCTTGAAAATAAGTAGGCAGTTACTCAGTGATGTGTTGTGATAGATTTGCCCCAAACATACGGCTTTGCATTCAGACCAAAATGTGTATTACTTTGCTGTTGTTTTTTTGCAGTATTACTTTAGTGCCTTGTTTAATATATAATCCACAGCATAATTATTAACTTGACCATGCTTAAAGAGATGTTCAGTGTCTGATTTGTTATTGTTGCCCATCTACCAATCACTGCCCTTCTTTGAGGCTGTCGAAAAGATCCCTTATCTTTGTAGTTGAATCTGTGTTTGAAACACAATACTTGACTGAGGGACCTTACAGGTGTTTTCTGTATAGGGGACAGAGGAAGGGTTTGTCATTTAAAAAAATAATGTCAACCCCTTTTATTTCCCACAGAGTGAGAACATGTAACTTATTATGTGATTTGTTGAGCAAAATGTTTACTCCTGAACTAATTTAGGCTTGCCTAAACAAAGGGGCTGAATACTTATGCAAAGACTAAATCTTAGTTATGACTTTTATTTTTAATAAAACATTTTAAAATAATATTTCTTCCAATTTGACATGACAGAGTATTTTGTGTAGATTGTTGACCAAAAAAAGACAATTGAATCCATTTTTAATCCCACTTTTTAACACCACAAAACTGTGAAGAAATCCAAGGGGTCTAAATACTTTTGCAAGGCACTGTACATGGTGTTAGTTATTAGTACATTGTCTTGTTTGTTCTTCGTCTGTCTTTAATCATGAACCATAAAATACTAATTGCGAAGGGAGCAGGACCAGGTCAGTGCCAGGGGAATCACTCCTCTACTTTCAACCACTGCTCCTCACGGTAGCCCTGCAAGCCCCTCTCTCTCCCAAACCCGTTGACCACCTCCGTCCACCGGTACTGTACAACCACAGAGGAAATGTATTGTGACATATCAATACATTTTTGATTGGAAGAGATTCCTCCCTCTCAGCAGGTTTTCTCGTTGGCCGAGTCTTTGAACTCTCCCGGCTATTCTTGGTACTGTAGTCTTTGTAAGGTAAAAAATTATTTGTCTTTTCATTACGTAATACATGTCCACTTGCGCTTGAGCTGGGTAGGTGCACACTTGTAGTGAGTACCAGGACCTTGAATTTAGATTCAAACTCTATCGAATATTGACTCTAAAATCTGACTCCAGTACCTCAAATGAGTACTGGCATCTATTTCATTCTAAGCAGTGGTATACCCAAGCACACTGAAGCTCAGCCTGTGTAAAGAACATGTCATGCATGCTGCCAGTTGACTGCATGCTGCCAGTTGACTGCATGCTGCCAGTTGACTGCATACTGCCAGTAGACCACATGCTGCCAGTTGACTGCATACTGCCAGTTGACTTCAAGAAATCACATCAAGTGCTTGTGCCTCCTACGTCCTCTCCCCTACCACTCTTTCTTTGCACTCCTCTCCACCCCCTCCCTCTCTTGCAACACTCTAGCTATTTAAAGCATGAAGTACAGTATTACATCCACAGAAGGGTTCATGTCTGTCTTTGATTGACACACTGAGGAGTATTGGCACTTCAGGCTCTAGCAGCTAGATCGTACAGTGTTGTGATATTTGGTTGCCTTTGCACCTTCCCATTAACAATTAAATATTCATCTCTGATTTTATGCTCGCTAGATAGTCCCCATAAAATATTTACTTATCTACTTCTCTCTCCTACGTAATAGCTGCTCTTATAGCAGTGTGGGTCTTTCATTTTTATCAATATGTCAACTTGCAAGCTGCTTTTTTGTTTCCTGTCCTCCCTCACTCTGTTCTCTGCTCTTTGAAAAATGTGAGTTAACATCTTGGTAAGCTTTTATGGCGCATTGTGAAGATTTGCACATTGAAACCTTTCAACGAGCATAACCAATCCATGCAAGTGGAGTTTTTAGTCGGTTAACAACCGTCAGGCAGCTGCCATGCTGGAAGTGTGATCTAGCGTGTGTACAATCCCTTGTTTGTCATGCAAATAATTCTGCATTGCATTAATGTGACGCGTTTCTATCAATCATTTATCAAAACAGTTGTCAGCTCGTCTGACATTCATGTAGCCTATCTGTCACTGATGAGCACAGAGCTCCAATCATCTCTTAGTCATTGTTTTGCTTTGTACATTGTTTGAATTTGAGATTACATCCTCAATAGGACTTTCAAGGAGTCTGTTTCAGTTTCAAGTTTTGTGTAAGGAAGCGCACGGTATAAATCGTCCAATGAAATGCTTACTTGCAGGTTCCTTCTCGACAATGCAACAACAATAAGAAATAATAAAATATAAGAATAGGAACATAAAGTCAATGACAGTAGAATATAATGAACATTTTAGCATAAGTATAATACAGGAAGGCACAATTTATAGTCCAATATTTACACGTGTATTGGGGAAGGGGGGCATGTGTATACATTTCACAGTATAAGAGTATGCTAGCAGCAGTTGTGATGTGTGTGTGCAGCATGAATGTATATGTACTGTATGTGTGTGTATGTCTGTGTGGGTGTGTGCATGAGTGAGCGCATGTGTACTATGGTGCGAAGAATCAGAGCAGGTGGTCAGTCCAGTTTGACTGTTCAGCAGTCTGATGGCTTGTAGATAGAAACTGACTGGTGAGGACGTGTAGATTTCCATTTATTGTGTTTGAGTGCCTAGACATGATGGAGGATTTTTCGGGTTTCCCAGTTTTGCTTCCGACTTTTGATTTGGCTCCACATTTTCTTCGATTCGTACCTGGAAAGTGCCCATATCCTTCATTTTGGGCATAGTGTGAAAATAATGGGATTTTGAACTGACAAAACCCACTGGGAACACCATGTCATGTCAACGGGGAAATGTGGAAAATTTTTGTTTGAGACATTAATCAATGATATTTCAACCTTTATTCACCCACTCAAAAAGACAGCAAGAGTTTGCTAAATTCCCAGTATGTTATAACTATGCTCTCAACCATATAAAAGCACAACTCAATTCCAATAAAAAAACTATATCTGATTTTGGTTGTCATCTAATGGCACTTTGAACCATTTAAAAGCACAACAAAATTGAAATAGGAATACACTGTCAGACATTTTTATATAACAACTTAATATGTTATCACTGTGCTTCATCTAATAGCACAACCAATTGACCTGGATTGTAGTTGAGATTATATTAAAAGTACATAGTGCAAGTGATCAATGCTGTTTGAGATTCTACACAGATATTTCAATTGTGAAGATCGCCACAGATCCTGCGACCTTTGCATACTGTCTTGAACATGCACAGTTTCTGTGATTACATAAAGACTTTTATAGTTACAGTAACCTTAAAATGTGACCGTGGATGAGTTACTCATTTAAGGTTGAATAAAAACTGCCAAATTAGTTTGAAAGATAGCCTTAACTTTACTGTTTTACAAAAGGCATATTGAATTGTGTTAGGTTGACAACGCAACAACATTTCAACATTTAAAGGAGATTTATGTAATGCTTGCATAGTTCCATTTGAGCCACTGGCTTAATCCTATTCTTTAACAATATTTTTGGTTTAGTGGGAGACTTGAACATAAATTAATAGGCTATTTACTAGTTAATAGGCTATTTACAAGTTAATAGGCTATTTACTGTATAGCAAAACTGATATTTAAATGTGTTTTGGTTTTAAACACAACCAAATATTTACATTTGAAGAAGATATATATTTTGTGCCACTGACTTAGTCTGACTTTAATTCCAGTTTGTCTACAAATTAATAATTGATATGTTGGATTCATGTCCCCAATCTCAACCAAAAGTCAAAGTTAAAGAATAGGACTAAATCAAATCAAATCAAATCAAACTTTAAATACACAAAATAAAGTTTGATTTGATTTAGTCCTATTCATTAACTTAGATCTTTGGATGAAATGGAGACGAGAATCCAACATATTTATTATTAACTTGAAGATTAAATTTGACATCAACCAAAGCTTGAAATCCTAGGCCTTTATGTATTGTCTATTTTTAGTTGAAACCTGGGTTGAATTAAAACAATAGCTGTTGATGACTTTGCAAATGCCACACTGAACAAAAATATAAATGCAACATGTAGTGTTGGTCCCATGTTTTATGTGTTGAAATAAAAGATCCCAGACATTTTCCATACCCACAAAAAGCGCATTTCTCTAAGATGTTGTGCACAAATGTGTTTACATCTCTGTTAGTGAGCATTTCTCCTTTGCCAAGATAATCCATCCACCTGACAGGTGGCATAACAAGAAGCTGATTAAACAGCATGATCATTACACATGTGTACCTTGTGCTGGGAACAATAAAAGGCAACTTTAAAATGTGCAGTTTTGTCACACAACACAATGCCACAGATATCTCAAGTTTTGAGGGAGCGTGCAATTGGCATGCTGACTGTAGGAATGTACACCAGAGCTGTTGCCAGAGAATTTAATTGTAATTTCTCTATCATAAGCCACCTCCAACGTTGTTTTAGAGCATTTGACAGTATGTCCAACCGGCCTCACAACCGCAGACCACGTGTATGGCATTGTGTGGGCGAGCGGTTTACTGATGTCAACGTTGTCACAGGCGGGTTATGGTATGGGCAGGCATAAGCTACGGACAACAAACACAATTCAATTTTATCTAGGGCAATTTGAATGCACAGAGATACCATGATGAGATACCATGATGAGATCCTGAGGCCCATTGTCGTGCCATTCATCCGCCGCCATCACCTCATGTTTCAGCCTGATAATGCACGGTCCCATGTCACAAGCATCTGTACACAATTCCTGAAAATGTCCCAGTTCTCCCATGACCTGCATACTCACCAGACATGTCACCCATTGAGCATGTTCAGGATGCTCTGGATCGACATGTACGACAGCGTGTTCCAGTTGCCACCAATATCCAGCAACTTCGCACAGCCATTGAAAAGGAGTGGGACAACACTCCACAGGCCACAATCAACAGCCTGATCAACTCTATGCGAAGGAGATCTGCATGAGGCAAATGGTGGTCAGACCAGATACTTACTGGTTTTCTGATCCACGCACCTACCTTTTTTAAAAGGTATTTGTGACCAACAAATGTATATCTGTATTTCCAGTCATGTGAAATACATAGATTAGGGCGTAATTAATTTATTCTAATTTACTGATTTCCTTATACGAACTGTAACTCAGTGAAATCTTGGAAATTGTTACATGTTGCATTTATATTTTGGTTCAGTATATATAGGCCTAAGTAGTATAATGTTGATGATGTATGACTTATAGAGAGTATGGTTGTTATATGTGTTATATTTGCTCTGTTAAACCTTCCCTTTGGAATGATTTAGTTATTAAGAGATCTCTCAATAATTCATTCTCATGATAGCACATTGTTAGTTGTTAGTGATGAAAATCAAAGTTAAGCAGGGCTTGGTTAAAGATGGGAGACCAAATGGAGGTGCTGCCCAACTTGTTATTTTTTTCTTCTAGTGGATATAACGTTGAAGATCTGATGTTGTTTCAACGATAGAAATTCAACATATTTTATAAAAGGTTTGTCTAGGTCGAAAATCGGTTACCATCATGACATCGTTCTGTGGTTGAAATTTCACACGCAAAACAACAGTTTTTGATGACTTTTTGCAAATCCAATGTATTTTCCACGTAGATTCCACATCACAATACGTTGACAAATTACACTGAAACAACGTTGATTCAACCAATTTGTGCCGAGTGGGAACTTTCTCTTTTATTCATATAGGCCTACTACAGTTCACAGTTGTAGCATTTGGGATGTTAACCATTTCCCCAAGTCTTTCCACTCTGTAGTGTTTTTCAGTGAGTTCTATATATGTATGTACCTTCAGAGCACCCTGAGAAAATAAGGCTCGTGCATGCTATTTCTCAACCCTTTTGTTGTTCAGCAATTCTCTCCACACGGGCAAATTTGGAGCCTCTTTTTCTGACCTCTGTTTTTGAAGTGTAATGAACCAGGTGAAGATTGTAATCTTATAGACAGCGGCAGTCTTTCCACCAGCTCTCTGTTCTCTCTTCATGCAACAGACTCTACCTATTTAGACTCTCCCTATGCAAGATCTCCCTGTGTCTGTTTTTGCTAGCATGTCTTGTTTTGGGCATTTCCATATGATTCTACTCCAATAGGCAGTGACATAGACAGCCTGCTATAGCAGCAGAAAGGCCCAACTCTGTCCATGGCGTGTTTAGGGTTAATGTTGCATCGGTGCCTCCTGATTGCCTGGCTAGTGGAGTGACCTTTCACCCGTTGTAGGGCAGGGCGTGGAGCGGAGAGAGGAGGGGGGTAAAGGGCAGGTGGGGGCGGCTATCAGGTATTCTAAGTGGGAGGGGGTCCAGTAAAAAAAAAATAGATTTTTATCAAGTCAAATGAATGTATTGTGTTAGAGGTTTCATGATGCTTGCATCTAAACCAACGTAGATCATTTTAAGATTGTTCAGTTGGGATCTCTATACGCTTCAATATGAGGTCCTAAGCCTAGCATGAAAGTGCATCCTTGTAGATGTGTGGGCTAATATAGTCAACATGTTTTCCTTGGGGTAAGTTGAGCCAATGACCATGGGGTAAGTTGAGCCATTGGTTGAGCCAATGGTTGAGCCAATGGCAAGTTGACCAAATTGAAGTGTTTTCTTCCCAGGCGTAATGCAAGGAATTATCGCTGGGATATGAGGTAACAACAGGGCCTGGCCTATGTTAAAAGTGTTAAATAAAGTACACAATGTTTGTTAAGAGTTAAGCCTGTGTTAAAAGATGCCTAAAATGATTGAAAGACAAAAAGGTGTGTTGAATTATGTTTGGGAAATAAAGATTGTTATGGTTTTAAAAAGGTAGTGATAATATTTCATTCAGTACAGAAATGTGTAGGCGGCTTAACTTACTCTGTCCTGCGGATCAATTTACGCCATATCCGGGGTAAGTTGGGCATAGAGACCACTTTTTTGGACAAGCTATGTTTTAAGAACTGTAAGGTTTACATGAATTTCCAGGGATACCCACCATACTGCAATATATGTAGATATATTTGTTAGAAAGAATACTATATTTCGCTTGACGGAGTGATGCTGAATGTAAAAAATGGCTCAGATTACCACACTCTTCCCTATATCTTGTCTCATGTCAGTGCTCCTTGCTTACACTGTATGTTGATGAAGTCATTTAAGCCTCCATGTTTTGTTGAGAGCTTCTTGGGTGGTAGTAAGGCTATTTCACAAAGAATTGTGATAAACATACATCCACTACTTGTTTCTGAGTAGGTAGCTCCTTGGCTCTCATTTGTCCTGTCTTGTGAAATGCCTTCCTGGAGTCATGGGCACCAACATCCTGGTATGGACTGCATGGAATCTCCGTCAAGATGGCGCCAACAGACACGGTCTCCCTGTTGCTAGCTTTGCTGTGTACATTTTTTTCCCATGTTATTTCTTACATTATTTTCTCAGAACTTTTCTTGTATTATTACCTTCAGCCAGAAATAACTTTTGGACATTAGATCGGTGGTCACTCACCAGAAATTCTAGCAGAAATTTGTTTGCATACCATCCACCGCTTATATTACTCGCTAACGTTCAGTCCTTGGACAATAAAGTGGATGAGCTCAGGGCAAGGATCTCCTTCCAGAGAGACATCAGGGACTGTAACATACTCTGTTTTATGGAATCATGGCTCTCTCCGGATATATTGTCCCCGTCCATTCAACCAGTGGGGTTCTCCGTCCATCTTGCGGACAAGAAGAAAAAAACTCTACCGGAAAAAGAAAGGCGTTGGGTTTTGTTTCATGATTAACAAAATACAAACTAGCCAAATATGAACTTTGCTCTGCAATAAGGAAGGCCAAAACAAACCACAAAAAACACCTGAAAGCACAATTAACTGCCAATGACTCCAGATCAGTCAGGAAACATTTACAAGAGATGACAAATTACAAAAAACAATCCTCCCCACTTCAAACGAGGACCCTGACCTCCCCAGACAAGCTCAATGTGTTTTCTGTGCGCTTTGAGGAAACAAGTGCATAGACACTTAACCCCCCACTTCACGTACCCCCCCTCCCGACACCATTCACCATACAGGAGGATGAGGTGAGAACTGTTTTCAAAAAGCAGAACATAAGGAAAGCCGAAGGGCCGGATCAACTTGCCCCAGCTGTGCTCCACCACTGTGTGGAACAACTGGCTCCAGTGTTCACTGACGTTTGTAACATTTTCCTTATGCCATTGTACAGTACCACAGTATCCACCATCATCACTGTCCCCAAATCACCCAAATCACCCTGCCTCAAACATCTGAGCCCCATCGCCCTGACTTCAGTGGCCATAAAAGCGTTTCAATGCCATGTCTACTTAACATCATGCACATCCCCATTGATGGATCCACTCCAGTTTGCCTAGAGAGCTAATAGGCCCATTGAAGACGCTGTCGACCTGGCATTCCACCACAGATTGCAACACCTGCAGACACCTAACAACTACTTACGCCTCTTGTTCATAGACTTTTGGCTCGGCCTTCAAAACCATCAATCACCACAAACTATTCACTAAGCTGAAGGACATGAACATCAACCCAGCTATGTGCCACTTGATACTGGACTTCCTGAGGAACAGAAGCCAGACTGTCAAGGTAAACAATCTGACATCTCAACCTCTGACCCTCAGTACTGGTGCACCACAAGGTTGCGTGCTGTCCGCTCTGCTCTTCTCCCTCTTCACGAACCAGTTTACATCCCATGAGACCACAGTTGAGGTCTTTAAATATGCTGACAACGGCACAATAGTCAGCTTCATCACAGACAACAATGAAACACACTACCGCCATGAAGTGGCCTTTTGCCTTTTGGTAGGCCGTCATTGTAAATAAGAATTTGTTATTAACTGACTTGCCTAGTTAAATAAAGGTTAAATAAAAAGTGGCTCAGGCGGTGACGTAGTGTAAGGACTACGACCTCATGCTCAATGCCTCAAAAAACACAGAGATAGCCATAGACTACAGGATAAGAAAGAACCCCAAGGTCATAATCACTGACCAACCAATAACCTTGATAGATTATTTCAAATTCCTTTGCCAACTCCAACCACATCATCAAGAAGGGCCAGCAGAGGCTTTACCTTCTAAGACAACTGAAAACGTACAGGGTCAGCTGCTGGTTCAGTTTTACACAGCCATCATACAGTGCACTATCATATCATCCATTATATTTAGGTATGGGAACATGGACAGTCACATTGAGAAGATACTACAGAGGGTTGTGTCAAATGCCTTCAAGATCACTGGCTTTGACCTTCCCTCTGTGAGCTCTCTGCACACCAAGCGCACATTCAAATGTGCGGAAATAAATCATCAACAAGCCAATGAACTCTTTCAGCCCCTACCCTCTGGAAGGTGTTTAAAAAAAGGTTTTCCCCCGCAGCAGTCAGAACGTTGAACTCCCTTCGCATTGGTTGTATGGCAATAAAGTATATTGTATCTTGTAACGCATGGTGTGATTGTGGTAATGTACAGGAACTCAAGTCCTTTTGTTCTCTCGATCTGGAATCCTTCACAATTAAATGCCGACCGCATCACCTCCCGAGATAATTTTCTTCAGTCATCATCACTGCCATGTATATTCCCCCCAAGCCTACACCGTGACGGCTCTCAAGGAACTACACTGGATTATATGCCAACTGGACACCGCATATCCTGGGACCACATTTATTACAGCTGGGGACATTAATAATGGACATCTGAGGAAAACGCCACCGAAATTCTATCAACACGTGTTACACGCTGAACATGGACCCTGGCGCTTTGCTACTCTCCCTTCCGGGACAGCTACAAGGCCCTCCCCCGACCTTCCTTCTGTCACGACTTTCGGCCGAAGTTGATGCCTCTCCTTGTTCATTTTTGTTTTTGTTTTCATTTTCCATTTGTTTTGTCTTTTGTTTTCTACACACCTGGTTTCAATTTCCCCATTACATGTTCATTGTTTAACCCTCTGGTTTCCCCCATGTTTGTGTGCGTGTTTGTTTTATTGTAAGGCTGTATCTGACGGCTGGTATATTGTTGCCGGGTTATGTTATTTACGCCATTTATTTCGTGGTACCGGTATTTTTCCAGCTCCATAGTGTAGTATTTATACTGGTATTTTCTTGTATTAAATACCTTGTCCACGCATCTCAGCAATCCTGCGCCTGACTCCTTTCACCAGTTACCCACAGCCTTGCTTGACACCTTCAGCAATTTAGAACACACCTCCATTCTGCTCCTCCCCACCTATAGGCAGAAACTTAAATAGGAAGCTGCCATGAAAAGGACTGATCAACATTGGTCTGACCAATCGGAATCTATGCTTCAAGATTGTTTTGATCACGCAGACTGGGAAATGTTCCGGGTCACCTCTGAGAATGGTATCAACGTATACACTGACACGGTGACTGGGTTCATCAGGAAGTGCATAGAGGATCTTGTTCCCAATGTGAAAATTAGAACTTATCCAAGCCAAAAACAATGGACAGGTGACAGCATTCCCGCAAAACTGACAGTGCGAACCATCGCAGTTAACCATGGAAAGGTGACTGGGAACATGGACTTGCACAAACAGACCATCCACAACCTCCGTGAGGCAATCAAAAAGGTAAAACGACAGTACAGGGACAAAGGGGAGTCACAATTCAATGGCTCAGACATGAGACGTATGTGGCAGGAACTCAAATTAAATCAAATCAAATGTATTTATATAGCCCTTCGTACATCAGCTGATATCTCAAAGTGTAAAACCCCAGCCTAAAACCCCAAACAGCAAGCAATGCAGGTGTAGAAGCACGGTGGCTAGGAAAAACTCCCTAGAAAGGCCAAAACCTAGGAAGGAACCTAGAGAGGAACCAGGCTATGTGGGGTGGCCAGTCCTCTTCTGGCTGTGCCGGGTGGAGATTATAACAGAACATGGCCAAGATGTCCAAATGTTCATAAATGACCAGCATGGTCGAATAATAATAAGGCAGAACAGTTGAAACTGGAGCAGCAGCACGGTCAGGTGGACTGGGGACAGCAAGGAGTCATCATGTCAGGTAGTCCTGGGGCACGGTCCTAGGGCTCAGGTCCTCCGAGAGAGAGAAAGAAAGAGAATTAGAGAGAGCATATGTGGGGTGGCCAGTCCTCTTCTGGCTGTGCCGGGTGGAGATTATAACAGAACATGGCCAAGATGTCCAAATGTTCATAAATGACCAGCATGGTCGAATAATAATAAGGCAGAACAGTTGAAACTGGAGCAGCAGCACGGCCAGGTGGACTGGGGACAGCAAGGAGTCATCATGTCAGGTAGTCCTGGGGCATGGTCCTAGGGCTCAGGTCCTCCGAGAGAGAGAAAGAAGGAGAGAATTAGAGAACGCACACTTAGATTCACACAGGACACCGAATAGGACAGGAGAAGTACTCCAGATATAACAAACTGACCCTAGGAACTCCAGACAGTCACGGATTATAAAAGGAAAGCCAGACACGTCGCGGACACCGCCGCCTCACTCCCAGACGAGCTAAACACGACGAAGTAAACATACAGCTTCACGAGGACTGTGTACTCTCTGTCTCCGTGGCTGACGTGAGTAAGTCATTTAAGCGTGTTAACCCTCGCAAGGCTGCTGGCCCGGACGGCATCCCAAGCCGCGATCTCAGAGCAGGTGCAGACCAGCTGGCTCGAGTGTTGTCAACATGTGCTTCAAGAGGTCCACCATTCTTCCTGTGCCCAAGAAAGCGAAGGTAACTGAACTAAATGACTATCGCCCCGTAGCGCTCGCTTCTGTCATCATGCAGTACTTTGAGAGGCAGATCACTTCCCCGTTACCCGACACCCAAGACCCACTACAATTTGCATATCTCCCAAACAGATCCACGGAGGTCGCAATCGCCATTGCACTGCACACACTGCCCTATCCCACTGTTTGCGTGTGTGTGCGTGTGCGTGTGAAAAGGTGGCTGTTTTTGTAGTGTTGCTCTTCTTTTCCCCATCTTCACCAACACCAAGGTGGACAATGATCCAATTCCTGGTGGTTTTAATTTACTTCAGTAGCCCGCATGTTCTCTCTCTCTCTCTCTCTCTCTCTCTCTCTCTCTCTCTCTCTCTCTCTCTCTCTCTCTCTCTCTCTCTCACACACACACACATTTGGCATAATCAGCTTAGAACTGCAACCATGGGCCAGGTTCCCAGCCCACCCCATAAAGACAGCACACACACACAGTCAGCTTTCCTGACCACCATTCCCCGGATGTATAGGCTGTTGACCCACACATTACAGTATAGGTCATACAGGATCTTCATTTTTTGTTGTTGTAAGTTTGCTACAGCAGGAAAATGATCCTGCACAACAGGAAATGTGAATAATTATGTGGATTATAATTAATGGACATTTTTGTAGGGGTTGATGCATTTTCC
This sequence comes from Oncorhynchus nerka, assembly GCF_034236695.1. NCBI lineage: Eukaryota > Metazoa > Chordata > Actinopteri > Salmoniformes > Salmonidae > Oncorhynchus > Oncorhynchus nerka. Next base: position 8,597,956 of record NC_088421.1, read on the forward strand.
TCAATGGAAAATCAACGCTGACATTTCAAAGTGGAAATGACAAACTTCAGAAGACTTTTATAACCTCAAATGCACTCCAAGTTGAAAATGTCCTGCATTGCAGGAGAACTTACTATGCCCTGGAGAAACCGCTTGAAACCAAAAACATTCCTTTAACATGTTGAACTTTGTTAATATTGCTAAAATTAGAGATGAAGGATTTGAAGTATTTTAAAAAATAGATATTTGTTTGTGTCACTATCAATACTACCAAATCTCAAGGTATGATTGAATGGTAAGCAATATCTGCATCTGTCTTACTATTTCATTACTATTAACAACATATCATAAAATCAAGGTGCAACAACAGTGTCTCCCAACCATCGTTTGGGACAATTGAAGGAGGAGTGTGGGGCTTTAGGGTGTACGTTGTATGGCAACCTAACAAGACACTTATGAGCCAATTATTGGAATGAGCTTTTCAATTAAGTGATTACAATTCGCATTTAGCGCCATCGTTCTCTCTGAGCAGAAGCTATGGTGCTGCAAAGCTACATCCCTTGCTATTGTATGGCCTTGTTGTAACAGTTATTATCTGGAGCCTTTGAGCTTTGTATGGTGAGAGTGGATTTGGTTTCATTTATGGTGGAGATTCAGGCTCGAGTTCCATTGCGTCCCTGAGAAAAACTGCTACCTCTTTTGAAGGGAGTAGGCAGCAGAGAAGGGCTGGTAGGGATGTGAGGTGTATTCAGCTAAGCTGAAATGTTGAATTATCGCTCAAAACAAAAACAGTATTGGATTTAGCGTTTGCTACGAACGTTGCAACTTTAGGCTTTCTGAATGCAACGTTTGTGGAATACAAAGTTCGAACAAGCCGGTTGTGGATGTAGCCCTAAAAATTGCGTGTTGAAATGATTTCTCAACGTCAATGTTGACAGACTGGTCTTTTTTAATGTGAAATCAAAACATGAATTCATTAAAAAAAATTAAATAACAATAAGGTTTTATTGTCAAATTCACCGGATAGTTGCAATGAAATAAGCATCAAGTTGTAAATACCAGATAAAATCTACACATTATGTCGTCTACACGCATAAGGTCACGCATAAGGTCAATCACAGCTATAGGAAGAAGACGTGAGCATTTTGACTGAAGGGCTTTATAGCAGTAGTACAGAGCCAACATATATCACAGCTTTGGCAGTCCGCTGCTTAATCTCATTACCCTACTGCTCTATAGACTCTTAGACAAAAAAGGTCCTATCTAGAACCTAAAAGGGTTCTCCAGCTGTCCCGATAGGAGAACCCTTTGAAGAATCCTTTTTGGTTCCAGGTAGAACCCTTTCCCCAGAGGGTTCTACATTGAACCCAAAAGAGTTCTGCCCGGAGCCAGAAATAGTGTACATAGGAGCCGTTAATCAGTAGCCCTGTTTTATTTGATTTTTTAAGAGGCACCTTTTTGAGGGCCCCACCCCTTTCCCTTCCTCCATCTCTCGCCCCTCTCCTCTGCTCTCCACATGCATTGAGAGGAAGTTAGCTGGGAGTGGGGGTGTGTGCACGTGGGGGAGGGGCGCAGTGCTCGGAGAGAGAGGGAGAGAATGCAAGCTGCTGTCTTTGAAGCCTATTGTTTTTTTCTTCTCTCTCTCTTTCTCTCGCTCGCTCTCTCTATCTCTCTCCCTCTCTGCATTTCATTCCCTACTCCCCCATCATCCTCTGAGCTTGGTTGCTGATTGGCCAAGCTACCGAGAGGGTGAAATTAGGCAGGAAGTAGCTCTGGATAAAAAGAAAAGGCAAAGCGGTGCTACATGACTGAGACTTCCTGTGTGCTCCATTTCCTGCTTGACCTTTCACCTTGCCCATGGGCCCCACATAGTTAATTTGGTGGGATTTGGAGGTCTGCAGCTACCCTGGTGCACGTGTGTGTGTTAGCATGTGTGTGTACTTCTTTCATTCCGCTGAGTTGGTTGAGTTGTCGTGGGCCCCTTTGCTTGGTAGACTGTATATGTATTGTTGTTGTGTAATTGTCGCTATTCTTCGGCTACGCCATCTTCCCTAAAACAAATTTTGGCCTCCATTTTCAAAACTCCATGGTCTGTTGTAGTTATACTCTTAAATGAAAAGGACTGTAAGGGTTACTTAGGCCAACCACCCCACTGACTTAAGTTTAAAAGTGAATCACATAATCACAGTTTGTATGTGTGTATTTGTGTTGGTAGGTGTTTACAGTATGTTAGTATAGTCGTGAGTATTTTATCTATGTGCCCTTTTATTTTAGCAAGTGTGTTCAGACCTACATTTATGCCTTTGTTGGTTTTTGACTGCATCTTGTAAATCAAGGGGCATCTACAAAGTCTGTATGCACTTGATGCTTGTGGTGTGGGTGTGTTTGTGTTTTCAGTACACATAGTGTGTGTGTGTGTGTGTGTGTGTGTGTGTGTGTGTGTGTGTGTGTGTGCGTTCAAACGTGACTGTGTGGAGCCTAAGTGACTGTGTGGGTGTGTTTAAAAAAAAAAAACATAAAAAAAAAAAACTTTTTTACAATACAAATTCTGATGTATGTGCAAATATGCACATGTGCGGACGAGTGGGTGTGTTTGTTTTTAATATGCTTGGTGGGTGTGTGACTTGGTGTGTTATGTGTGGGCGTCTGGGTGTGTGTTTATGATTATGGGCTATGGAATGCTCCTCACTGTTTTTTCCTTCCACCGGGAGGACGGCCGGGTCCTCCAGCCCTGCTGAGACTGTCCCATCATGCATCGGTGAGCCACCGGTGGGGGGGCGCTCTAGGGACCTTTCCAATGCTAAACAGACAGCCTGATGGGAATGGGAGGCGAGCCACCCAAGGCGACATGCATGCCTGTGTAACAGCTCTCTGTGAAAATCGCACCTCCTCTGTGTATGCATGTGTGTATGGTTGTGTAGATTTTACCCCTATGTAAAATTATCTGAGGGTGTGTGTGTTATGCAATTGAGCCCGAACTTGGCACGGGAAGTTTTTTTTTTCTACATTTGTGGTTCCTTATTTGTAAAGTCTACAGTATGAAAGTAAAGGTTTGAATATTGTAGTTGTGTTTGTTTATTAAATGGTGAGGTGATACTATAGAGCAGAGTTCTCCAATAGGCGGCCTGCCGGTGATTTTTTTTTTGCCCCCAAGGTTTCTGAGCAAAATAAAAAAGAGAATAAATAAATATACACTACCAGTAAAAAGTATGAACACACTATACTCATTAAAGGGTTTTTCTTTATTTGTATTACTTTTTACATTGTAGAATAATACTGAAGACATCAAAACTATGAAATAACACATATGGAATCATGTAGTCACCAAGAAAGTGTTAAACAAATCAAAATATATTTGAGATTTGAGATTCTTCATAGTAGCCACCCTTTGCCTTGATGGGGGCTTTGCACACTCTTGGCATTCTCTCAACCAGCTTCATGAGGTAGTCACCTGGAATACATTTCAATTAACAGGTGTGCTTTGTTAAAAGTGAATTTGTAGAATTTCAAATCAAATCACATCAAATTTATTTGTCACATACACATGGTTAGCAGATGTTAATGCAAGTGTAGCGAAATGCTTGTGCTTCTAGTTCCGACAATGCAGTAATAACCAAAAAACAAAAAACTGCATAGTTTCCTAGGAACGCGAAGCGAGGCAGCCATCTCTGTCGGCGCTGGAAGTAATTTCTTTCCTTCTTAATGCGTTTTTTTGCCAATCATTTGTGTTGTGACAAGATAGGGGTGGTATATAGAAGATTTGGTAAAAGACCAAGTCCATATTATGGCAAGAACAGCTCAAATAAGCAAAGAGAAACTACAGACCATCCTTACTTTAAGACATGAAGGTCAGCCAATCCAGAAAAAGTATAGAACTTTGAAAGTTTCTTGAAGTGCAGTCGCAAAAACCATCAAGCGCTTTTTTGGTCTGATGAGTCCAAATTTCAGATTTTTGGTTCCAACCTTTGTATAGACGCAGAGTAGGTGAACGGATGATCTCCGCATGTGGGGTTCCTACCGTGAAGCATGGAGGAGGAGGTGTGGGTGCTTTGCTGGTGACACTGTCAGTGATTTATTTAGAATTCAAGGCACACTTAACCATATTTCTGCAGCGATATGCCATCCCATCTGGTTTGCGCTTAGTGGGACTATCATTTGTTTTTCAACAGGACAATGACCCAAACACACCTCCAGGCTGTGTAAGGGCTATTTGACTAAGAAGGAGAGTGATGGAATGCTGCATCAGAAGATCTAGCCTCCACAATCACCCAAGCTCAACCCAATTATGATGGTTTGGAATGAGTTGGACCACAGACTGAAGGAAAAGCCGCCGACAAGTGCTCGGCATATGTTGGAACTCATTCAAGACTGTTGGAAAATATATATATACAAAAGTATGTGGACACCCCTTCAAATGAGTGGATTCGGCTATTTCAGCCACACCCGTTGCTGACAGGTATATAAAATCAAGCACACAGCCATGCAATCTCCATAGACAAACATGGACAGTACAATGGCCTTACTGAAGAGGTTAGTGACTTTCAACGTGGCACTGTCATAGGATGCCACCTTTCCAACAAGTCAGTTTGTCAACTTTCTGCCCTGCTAGAGCTGCCCCGGTCAACTGTAAGTGCTGTTATTGTGAAGTGGAAACATCTAGGATCAATAATGGCTCAGCCGTGAAGTAGCAGGCCACACAAGCTCACAGAATGGGACCGCCGAGTGCTGAAAATAAAAATCAGCTTTCCTCAGTTGCAACCCTCAGCTTCATGAAATGGGTTTCCATGGCCGAGCAGCCGCACACAAGCTTAAGATTACCATGCGCAATGCCAAGCATAGGCTGGAGTGGTGTACAGCACGCCACCATGGGACTCTGGAGCAGTGGAAACGCCTTCTCTGGACTGATGAATCACGCTTCACAATCTGGCAGTCCAACGGACTAATCTGGGTTTGGCGGATGCCAGGAGAATGCTACCTACCCCAATGCATAGTGCCAACTGTAAAGAATAATGGTCTGGGGCTGTTTTTCATAGTTAAGGCTAGGCCCCTGGCCTGCACAGTCAACCCCATCAAACACCTTTGGGATGAATTGGAACGCTGACTGCGACCCAGACCTAATCACCCAACATCAGAGCCCGACCTCACTAATGCTCTTGTGGCTGAATGGAATAAAGTCCCCACAGCAATGTTCCAACATCTATGTAATTTTCGTTATTGGACATAAAATGCCAGGAAATTATATTGAAAGTACATTTACATTTGAGTAATTTAGCACACTCTCTTATCCGAAAATACTTACAGTAGTGAGCTCCAAGTGATTATAATTTTTGAAATCTGTTCCCAAGTATTCCCATGTGTAAATAGAGGGATATGTGATCGTACCCCGATGTTACCAAGGCATGAAATGATTGTGTTTTTGTAAAATACTGTATCTGTTAAGGATTCTTGTGGTCAATTTGCAGTGTATAAATTATTTAGAGCTATGTCCCGGCACCCCGACCAAGGAGAAATCAGCCCACGGCTGAATGTAATTGGGGACCCCTGCCGTGGAATCCTATCCTTGAATGAAATGTTGCGGGATAGATCTTCAAAGGAGAGATATACAGGAACCAAAATTGATGACATGAGTATAATGGAGGACAGAGAGTTAAGCTATTCAGTTAGGACCTTTCGAAACCTCCAGCAAGTCAATTTTCCCTTGCATAACCAATCAGTGTCTTTACAACATGTACACACTTACGTACATTCAAACACACCTTCTCTCTTTGTCACAGGTCTGTAGCAAACGTGCTCCCTGGCACTTTCACTCTTCCTCATTTTCAATGTTTGGGATGTCTGTCCTTTATAGAGTGCTCTCTCTCTCTCTCTCTCTCTCTCTCTCTCTCTCTCTCTCTCTCTCTCTCTCTCTCTCTCCTCCCCACCTGCTGTGCTTCTCCCACCCCACCCTATATTCCCTGACCATTCTATTCTTTCACATGGTAAACTACCTCCTCCTTGCCCCTCCTATGAGACAATGCTATGGTCTCACCCCCCCCCACCTTCAGACCAATAGAGTCTCCTGATCAGTCTTAAAGGCCCTTCCCATTTGACCCCACAAGCGCAAAGCTGTGGGCTTGAGGCTTCTAAGGGTCCAGGCCCCTCGTCTTTCTCCCATTGTCCTGTTGGTACCACCACAAGCTATATATGTTAGATGCTACCTCAAGGACAAAGTCAGTAACACAGACATAAACATTCCTTAAGCTTCAGCTGAGCTTTGTTTTTCAAGAATTTCAAATGTTTGTTCCTTTTGGAGTATTTGCTATGTGAGGTCTGGAGCATGTGGAGGAAGACCACCCCTGAAGGGAAGAACAACAACAGATGAATGGGTGCAACCATATTGTCTCCTCGCCACTCACCCATCTTCCCCTCCCCTCCCCTGTCGTCATGGCGTCAGCCAATGAGGTGCCTGGGAGTTGGCGGTCAGTGTTGTCTAGGTTCATTTAATTTAACAGTTGGTGTGGGTGTGGGGCCGATAGTTGAGGGGGGTTGAAGGGGCAAATGTGAGTTAAGTGTTGGGTGGGGGAGTATGTAGATGTGGGGGTTGGGTGGATGGTTACGTCTATTGATGTATTGATTTGCGGGACAGGGACTTTGATGGATGAAAAAGGGTTTTCGCCGAGGAGGAAAAGTACCAGGAGCTTGGTGGCCTTGGTAGTTCTGCTCACTGCACCATCCCACATTCTCCCCTAACCCCCCAGACCAGCCCGCCCCCATCACACCAGGCCTAAATCTCAATTCAAAGGCTCACCCATCCCCCCTCACAAATAGCCTACCGTGGGTGGTGAGGCCTGAAGCTCGGCCATGATCTTGGCTGTTGATTTGGTGGCTTTCACAAGTTTACCCAAAATGACCAAAACTATTTGTTTTCAAGACTTTGTGGTGGCCTTCGAGTAACTGAACCATTCTATGTGGCTAAAGAGTCGTTAGTGCCTTAATGGTTACAGCACATTCAACCCATTGCTGAACTACCATCCAACCGTGTTGCACAGGAAACAGGAACATCATCACCAAAATGCCCTGAAACCTTTCGGAATGTTGCTGCTCTTGAAAACAACCTGTGCCGTGTTTGTATTGGGTGGCTTTATGGTAATATATGTGTAGAATGTCATTTACCTGAGGCCCATGAGCTTAGATTTGCCCTTCCATGTGTTTTGTCGTGCAGAGCCCGAGAGGCAAGGCAGGGAATTTTTATTGGGTTGTGTCTCTCCTGGGTGTGGAAACTAGGGTTCAGAGGTCACCAGGGGATTGCCACATATTAACCCTTTACAAACCAGCAGAGCAGTGAGCTGCCCCTCCCGTATGACCCCTGGCGCCCATTCTCTCCTCTACACACACACCAAACACACACACACAACCTCTCACATAGATCATTAGAGCTCCCTCTAGAGTTTCAATCAGGACGCTGGCAACCAATTCCCAGCTCTGTGTTTCAGTTGCCCTTAGGCACACAGATCTAGCATGAGCTTACCCTCTAAAATCTGGTGGTAGATGCAACCTTACATCTAGCAGTGACGTCATCCTACTCCCAGACAGAGATCCTAAGGGGTTAAATCAGGAACATTTGATAGGCTACTAATACCTACCTGCTACCCCTCCTTGTCCTCTTTTCTCTCCTCTCTATATTCCCCTGATCTCCTCCACTTTGCCTTCTCTGTGGCCAAATCTTTGAATACATCTGTGAGTACTACTTTGGTACTGAGTGGTTCAATATATAAGTTATTCAGCTTGTTTGTTTATTCTTGTATTTTGGGGAACCTTGATGTTGTTATGGCAGTTGTCCTCCCCCTGCTCCAGTTCTTTCTCTCTCACTCCTATTTGCGCATTGTGACACTCTGTCCCTTTCTCGCATGCGTTCCCCTGCAGTCAACTCTCTCTCTCGCTTAATGCCAACCTCACACACTCTCTCCCTCTACTATACTCCGTAATAGTTTGACTCCCTCTCTCTCTCCCTCTCTGAGTCCAGGCCAGCAACAGGCAGCGGGATATGCAAGCTGGCAGATGCTGATGAGATGAGACACACACACACACACACACACACACACACACACACACACACACACACACACACACTTTCAGCGTTGCTCATGTGTACTGAACCAGGATGTTTAAGCCTGAAACACAAGACTGCCAACCGTGTGTGTCTGTCTGTCTTTCTTGACAGCTTGTCATAACTTTCAATGGAGGATTGGCGGTCAGTACAATGGAGCTCATCGTTTTCTTTTATGGTCACAGACTTCTCAGTTGAGAGGCTCAAAGTATTGGAGTTGTACATATATAAAATATATGGAGTAGTGACACCGATGCTCTTTCCTCTCACAGTTGCTGCAGGCAAACTGTGATACACTGGTATTTTATGATGCTGAACTGCGAACCAGAGAACACAATCATGCTGCTGATTCAATGAAATAAAGAATGACGTTTTACCAGTTTGGTAAATTTCCATGTAGGTTTACAATAAAAAATATTCCGAATTGGATGGTTAATTGAGTAATAATGCCCGAGAAACTGGTGTTTGGAGGATATATTTAGAACACAACCCAGTCGTTAGTTCTAAATGTTCTATTGCCATACTGGTTGGCAACGTTCTTATCCCTTGCTTGCTAGCTAGCCAACTACGGCTAACTTACAGTCATGTCAAGAAATGCAGCCAGAATAACAGCAAAGTAACTGCATTTGCATTCTAGTGACAGTTATTTGGATACATCCATAACAATGAGCTAATGAGGCACAATTTCGCCTGGCTTTGAAAAGGTGGTCACTCATCAGGACACTGTTGTTCAGAGGAACTAGACAACAACACAATCACTTCAAACTGGAAGCTGGAAAGACTGCAAACTAGCTGCACTTTGTTTCTTTTTACATTTTGTAAATTGACAGTTGTTTATATCTATAAAAAATGATGCCAGCTGATTCATGATTTAGACTGGCTGAGAAACGCAGCCTGCTTGTCTGTCTTGTCCCGACTCCCGACACGTTCATTATTATGGGACAGCTGGAGATTGAATTTCAATATTGAAAAATGTTGCAAATGTTGGTGAGACAGCGAGGTTCATACAAATCTCCGCTGTTGAAAACTAAATGTTAGTCTAAAAGAAATCTAAGATAATGTCTAGATGCTTTTTATAGTGGAGATCAAGTATATAAATTGCCTGGCTGGGGAGATGAGACAGTGGATTACGCAGTCAGATGGAACAGAGTAAATAGGCATTTTAATGTCATAGATTTAGCCGGTGGTAACTTGTGGAATAGACACCGGCTGGAATGAGGTTTCATCCAATCAGCATTCAGGATTAGAACCACCCATTGTATAATATAGTATAACCACACAACAGGTAATAGTTGAACATAATCCATTTGACTGCATAAAATATGTAAATGTTTTACAGGATTGTTTGAGTTGAATATTTTCGAATAGTATTTCTCTCTCTTTCTTTCTCTCTCTTTCTCTCTTTCACTCTCTCTTTCTCTCTTTCACTCTCTCCTAGGACCAGGAAACTCCAGATCAGAAACATTCCTCCACACCTGCAGTGGGAGGTGAGTGCCCCTGGTTTGACCAGGACATAGTTAAGGGGGTAAAAGGCATTTAGATTAACTATGGCTGCGGGCATGAGAGTGTGTGTTCGTAAGTGCATTTGTGTCTTTATTGTGTGTGTCTGTGTGAGTGTGTGCTGGCGTGGGCTTCGAGCGGCGCACGCTGCCGCTGACAGCTGGACGAAGACAGGCCACATGTCTCTGCTAAGGCGGGGCTCTTTTGCTTTCTCTCTCTCTCTCTCTCTCTCTCTCTCTCTCTCTCTCTCTCTCTCTCTCGACTCTCCGTCCTGACGGGCGCTCTCGTGCAGCGCAGCGTGTAACTTCCCTAGCTGGCCACACGAGGGTAACGTTTCTCCACTCATGTTATAGCCCTGCACGTGAGCCACAGTAAAAAATAAAGAGGCCCAATGTCAGAGGTAGAAACAGCAGGGAAGTCAAACCAAGCTTCTGGACGGCCACATATGCCATTCATCCAAGCGACATACAGTAGTGGGTGCCACAATTATACGTATGGGTGGTCCCGGAAATCAAACCCATTATCCTGGCATTGCAAGCACCATGCTCTACCAACAGAGCTACACACAGGACATCAGTGTCTGATTTAGACCAGGGAAGTGTCTCTCCAGTCAGTAACACTAATTAGTTAAGTGGCAGGTTGAAATGATGCAGACACTTTGACTCTTGAGGACTGGAACTGCTTCGCACTGATGTAGCAAGTGAGACAAATAAGAGAACATTGGAGAAACACAGTTTAGGTGCAAATGTTGTAACACAACTATAATGTAATCGTGTTCTCCCCTCCCTAGGTGCTGGATGGTCTGCTGGCCCAATATGGAACCGTTGAGAACTGCGAACAAGGTAAGATACTGAAGTTACCTCTGGGAAAAATAGAGTTATTCTGTCCTTTTCATAACCAGTCAGACTCCGCTCTGAACATCTCACCTGCAAATCCAATGATAAGGCTTCCTTTACACACTCACTGGGCGAGATTATAATGAGATTCACAGTAACTCTTTGCACTTTGCTCAATGCTTTTGCACCGCAAAAATGTCACTCACTGTTTTCTATCCCTGAGACCTGACCGGATCTGCTTACATATCCATCTGAGCTACAAAACAAAAGCATATTCATAAAGCGTCTCAGAATAGGAGTGCTGATCTAGGATCAGGTCCTACCTGTCCAGGTAATCTTAGTCATTAAGATCTAAGAGGCACTCCTACTCTGAGGCGCTTTATGATCAGAGTTCTGACATTCCTTCTGTCGTCCAAGCACCTCTCTTCGTGAATACAGCTCATTAAGAAATAGCTTGAGTCTACCGGAAACACTGCGAGAGGGAAGTCTTTATGTCAGTGGTAAATCACTGCTTCTCAGTCCTTCTCTGTCAGCGAATCAGGTTTGATCAATGGGATATCCCATGCTCTGTCATAGGTCAATCAATATCAATAACTCTCAGTGCTCAACTGTTCAGGAAATGGAAAGGAGGTGGGTTTATAGCCTCTGACTTATGCAATCTCCCCTCCTCTCTCTCCTCTCTTTCTCTCCTTGCGTCTCTCTCTCATCCCGTCTCCTCTCACTCTGGCTGCTTTTCTTAGTGAACACAGACAGTGAGACTGCGGTGGTCAACGTCACATATGGAACTCGGGAACATGCCAGACAGTAAGTCTCCCATAGTACATAATATTTTCTATATCTCTACTTACAAATGTACCCACTCCATATCCTTTCACACCTTGCTCATCTGAATGTTTTTGTGTCCATATAATATAGGCCGTTGAGCAGACGCATTTATCCAAAGGGACTTACAGTCATGAGTGCATACATTTGACATCCCAGGACTCAACCACACTATCATGGCATTGCAAGCACCATGCTCTACCAACTTGCTCTACCAATTCTACCTACAGAGGACCGTACGAACAAAGCGTATAGGGCTAAATGATGTCCAAATGTTTTTTCAATATTTGAGCACTCAAATCAAATCGAAGTTTATTTGTCACGTGTGCCGAACACAGCAGTGAAATGCTTACTTACAGGCCCTAACCAACAGTGCAATTTTTAAGTAAAAGAAATAGGTATTAGGTGAACAATAGATAAGTAAAGAATGTGTTTTCAGTCAACTTACCCGTTTAAAAAATAAAAATTACAGTTGACTGAGGCCGCTCTAGCATGGAAGAAATTTGATCAACTGACTTGTTGGAAAGGTGGCATCCTATGATGGTACCACGTTAAAAGTCACTGAGCTCTTCAGTAAGGCCATTCTACTGGCAATGTTTGTCTATGGAGATTGTATGGCTGTGTGCTCAATTTTATACACCTGTCAGCAACGGGTGTGTCTGAAATCCACTAATTTGAACGGGTATCCACATACTTTTGTATATTTAGTGTATGTATATATATATATCACTCGCTTGACCTCTAGTGGTATGATAGTAGGACTGCAGTTGGGGATTGCGCTGTGCTGCAACAAAAATGATCAAAGATATTAAAGATGAACTACACACATAAAACTCATTATAAAAGTGTTTTCAGAAAACCTCATGGATAAATGACACCAACCACAGGAATTATTTCTTTCTCTTTCGTCATCCTTATAAACGACCATTTCTAGTTTTGTTGATATTGTCGATGTGTGATTAAATGTGAAATGTAACATCCACCTCCTTCTCCCAGGGCTATCCAGAAGCTGAACGGCTACGAGTTTGAGAACAATTCCTTGCGCGTCTCCTACATCCCAGATGAGACGTCCGATGTCGACTCCCAACGTGGCCAGGACAACAGTCGTCGCCCCGGTTACGGGTCCCGCGGCCCCCGTGGAGGTTCCCCGGGCTCAGGCATGCCTTCGAAACACCAGCACGCTGATATCCCCCTCCGACTCCTGGTGCCCACCCAATACGTGGGGGCCATCATCGGCAAGGAGGGTGCCACCATCCGCAACATCACCAAACAAACACAGAGCAAGTGAGTACCAATATGACTTGACCAATATACTGTAAGTAACAGATGAGTGCCAGAGAACCAGATCAAGTAAGTGCAAGTCACCGGTATGGCCTCTAAAAGAGAACATGTTGCTAGAATAGACCGAGCAAAGTCATTACTGATATGAGGCTTTACATCCCATCTTTGTTAATGTTTTGAAAGTGAGTATAAAAAGGTACTGGGAGCATTGCACAACCCAAAGGGCTTTCGATTGAATTTAAACAAACCAAAAGTGCCCAGCCCACCTGTTTGTGGACACCATATTGTATGGCCAAACTGACTTTCCTGCGTTTTCCGTCCCTGCTAGAATTGACGTCCATCGCAAAGAGAATGCCGGCGCAGCTGAGAAACCAATCAGCATCCACTCCACCCCTGAGGGCTGCTCCTCTGCCTGCCGTATGATCCTGGACATCATGCAACAGGAGGCTAAGGACACCAAGACGTGAGTGCAGTGTCCATGAAGCAGCTGTCAACCCTGCACAGTGTGAAAACTTTAAAGTGACCCTCCAGCTATTTTGTAACTTTTCCTATTAAAAAACGGTATCTCCAATTGTGCTAGGGGTGGACGTTTATGCATACAGTTAGGAAATGGTATATTTTGATTTTCTCCTGTGTTTAATCTCATACTGTGTTCTCCTCATCCTCTCAGTGCTGAAGAAGTACCCCTGAAGATCCTGGCTCACAATAACTTTGTAGGCCGACTGATCGGCAAGGAGGGGCGCAACCTGAAAAAAGTGGAGCAGGACACCGACACCAAGATTACCATCTCCCCGTTAGTCACACACATCTAAAAACATACACACACATCTACACACATCATGAAACACACAGGTCCCTGGTTATGTTTACGCAGAGCTGCCACGGTCAATTAGGAAAGATCTTGCACCATGTAATTGAAACCTATGACTATATCTAATGACTGAGACTGAATAATTGTACAGTTGTACGGGCCTCCCGAGTGGCGCAGCGGTCTAAGGCACTGCTCCACAGTGCTAGCTGTATCACTACAAATCCGGGTTCAATCCCGGGCTGTGTTGCAGCCGGCCGTGACCGGGAGACCCATGAAGCGGTGCACAATTGGCCCAGCCTCGTCCGGGGTAGGGGAGGGTTTGGCTGGCAGGGATGTCCTTGTCCCATCACGCTCTAGTGACTCCTGTGGCGTGCCGGGCGCTGACACGGTCGCCAGGTGTACAGTGTTTCTTCCAACACATTGTTGCGGCTGGCTTCCCGAGTTAAGTGAGCAGTGTGTCAAAAATAGCTTGGTGGGGTTGTGTGTTGGAGGATGCATGGCTCTCGACCGTTGCCTCTCCCAGAGTCTGTATGGGAGTTACAGTGATGGGACTAGACTGTAACTACCAATTGAGGAGAAAAAAGGGGTAAAAAAATAGAACTATATGTACTGAGTGGTTTCTTCATTAGTGTAGTCTCCAATGATCACCTATGGTTGATTAACAGCGTTCCTTGTTCTTTTTCTCCCTCTGCTCCTCTCCCCTTCTTCTTTCTTATTCTACCCACTCGTCCTGTTTCTTATCTTCCTCCTTTTCCACCTGACCTCTCCCTCTTTCCTCTTCTCCTCCTCTTTCACTTCTCCCACCCTCTCTTCCTTCCCTCCGCACCTGTCTGCAGACTCCAGGACCTGACCGTGTACAACCCAGAGAGGACCATCACAGTGAAGGGACCCATCGAGGCCTGTTGTCTGGCCGAGACAGAGATCATGAAGAAAGTGCGTGAGGCCTATGACAATGACATGGCCGCCATGAATGTGAGTCAATGCACAATAAAGTTACTGGCCTCCAATTCTCTTCAAAACACAATGGTCTCTCACATAGATCTTTCCCCTGGCCCTGGCACTTTAGGTTTCCACCTGTATTTGTTGACTTTAATAGCGAGAAATGCACATACAGTCATTGTCACATGCACTCAAACTATCATGCACTCTCAGTTCAGTTCCTTTGGCACTTACCTGCTTCTTGTCTCCAGCAACAGACTCATCTGATTCCCGGATTGAACCTTGGAGCGCTTGGACTTTTCCCCCTTCCGGTTCCATGCCCCCTCCCCCACCAGGCAACTCTGCATCCCCCTACGGCTCTTTTGGGGTAAGTTCACAGGCTTCTATCTAAGCTAGTTGGGTTCCAGTCATTGAGCTTTAGCTCAGTTTGCTGTGTTTTCAAACGCTGATGCTAGCTCTCACAAACATTACCTCGGTCTGCCTCAGGGTTGGGTTGTGGTGTGGTAATAACCTCTAGATCAGCGGGGTCAGATATTGGTTGGGCTCTGGTCATGTTGTGATACAGTTGTAACTTTTTCATGTCACCCTACAGGCCCCTGAGCAGGAGACAGTCCATGTGTACATCCCGGCCCAGGCAGTAGGAGCTATTATTGGCAAGAAGGGACAGCATATAAAACAGCTGAGCCGCTTCGCTGGAGCATCAATCAAGGTGAGAAATTTACTAGGATACACAGGCGGCAGGGTAGCCTAGTGGTTAGAGCGTTAACCGGAAGGTTGCGAGTTCAAACCTCCGAGCTGACAAGGTCGTTCTGCCCCTGAACAGGCAGTTAACCCACTGTTCCTAGGCCGTCATTGAAAATAAGAATTTGTTCTTAACTGACTTGCCTGGTTAAATAAAGGTAATATAAATAAAATACAAAAAATTGCTCACACAAGGAGTGAATGTCAATTGGTCAATGAAGAAAGATAATACACCAAGCTAATGTAAATAGTGCATTTCATCACTGCTCTGAAACTGATTCGAAAAAACAATGACTTTTTGAGACACCGATACTTGTACTTATCATCATAAAGGACGTTACGCTGCTTGTTTAGCGGGTAACACTTCCTTCTGATTCGGCCCAAACCTGGCTCAAATTCAGGACCTCTGCCTTGCTAGCACACGTGACCGCCCTCCTGAAGCATCTTGCCAGTCGGCGCCATGCGAAAAGCTCGCTATTCGCTGGCACAAGTGGGGAGACTTCAGGCTGAGGAGTCCGTTTTGCATGTTCCCATGTGCTACAGACCTCTATCTATGTGGTTTAAGTTGACCTTCATATCTTTTCCCCTGCCAGATTGCCCCAGCTGAGGCTCCAGACTCCAAGATGCGAATGGTCATTGTAACCGGCCCACCTGAGGCCCAGTTCAAGGTACAGTAGAATGGGAGCATGATAAGACAATCTCTTTTTCAGCCTCTGTTTGTCATCGTGTTCAGAACTGGGGGCCCTCTTCTTGGTGTTTGCATCTTTTGTTGTGTGTGTGGTCTCTGCTTGCCTGTCCTGCCTTCTCATCCTTCATCTGTTTCCTCTCCTCCAACCTGTGTTTCCCTACTTTTAGCCTTACACTCTTCCTCTCCTTCATGCTCTCTTTTTTCTCCTCCAAATCCCTGTTGAAGTCACACGTCAAGCCATAGGGTATAGTTACTTTTTGATGTCAAACTCTCTTTGTTGCCACCTCAGGCTCAGGGCAGGATTTATGGCAAACTGAAGGAGGAAAACTTCTTTGGGCCGAAGGAGGAAGTGAAGCTGGAGACGCACATCAAGGTAGCTGCTGCCGCTGCCGGCCGAGTCATCGGAAAAGGCGGAAAGACGGTGAGTGTAAAGGGTCTTCTCTAGGTCCTTTGCATCCCTTTCTCTTTTTGTACCCTGTGTTACAATCAATTCTGTTCCTCTATGTCCTTTGTGGCCATCCTCTCCTGAGCTAGAATAACCGAGCATAGGACCACTAATCACGATAAACAGTCATGTTAGTTTTTTATCTAAGTGCAAATCACTAACATAACCTTCTTTATTCCTCAGGTGAATGAGCTACAGAACCTCACTGCAGCTGAGGTGGTGGTCCCTCGCGAACAGACCCCAGACGAGAATGACCAGGTTATTGTCAAGATCATCGGCCACTTCTACGCAAGCCAGGTGAGGATCTCCTAGTCCTCATTCTCTTTCATAAGCTGCCTATAGGAGTTGGCTATATAGAACCTACCAAGATTTGAAGAGGCCCCAACCTCTCCTCATCATTTCCGTCAACAGTTTCTCCAATACTCTTCAGTCTTCTCACATGCTCACTCATATGTTGTTGTCTCCTGCAGTTGGCCCAAAGGAAGATCAGGGACATTCTTACGCAGGTCAGGCAGCAGCAGAAGGGAGGCATGGGGGAGCGCCAGGGGGAGCGCCAGGGGCCACACCCACAGGTCTTGTCTGAGATGGGGCCCTCCCAGGGACTGGCACAGGAGCCCCGGCCCCAGAGAAAGTGACGGGGCAGAGGGACCTTACCGGACAGACAGACAGAAAAACGAACGGAGGATAGATGAATGGACGTATAAAAGAGAGCGACACACGGACCCAGCGATAGACAGGAGAGATGCGAGTCAAACTGAGTCAGAGAGAGGAAACACCTGAGAGAGGACAAAGTTTAGAGAGGAAAAAAAGAGAGGCAAAGTCAATTTAGAGAAAACAGAGACCAGATGCCAGGCCAGAGCGACTGACTGGGAATGGTGAGTTGTTTGGAGGAGGTGGTAGGTAGAGGCGTCCTTGTGTGTTTCAGAGAGGGTCTCTCTCTCACACACACCAATGGGGGTCATTTAGTTCTCTTCATATGGAGAGCGACTACTTTCCCTGATCACACTTGGATAGGCCAGCCTACTTGATACTAAACCCATACTGAGCTCTTAACCATCTCCAGCCAGTCCTATATTTTAAGGGTGGTTTTTTTAAAGATAAAGATATATGTATAGAAATGTTTATTCAGAGGTATTATTAATAGAATGCAGTGGATCGGGAGCCGGGAGAGGGGGCGGGGAAGCCATTGCAGTGGGGGCGGGGTCATGGATTAAGTGACCCTTCGTCAGCCAATGAAAGTTCAGCAGAGGGGCCGCAGTTGTTAACACTGCTCTTTGACTCCTTCATAGAAATCTAAGAAGAAAAAAAATAAAATATGAGGTTGTAAATAGAATCTTCATGAAATGTAATGAAATGCTGCGCTCAATCGCCTTGCCTTTTGGGGTCACCTCGAGACTCAGGTCTGCCTCGTTTCCGAGACACTGTTTGTTCCTGAGGTCCCGATAGGCGTCTGGTGGTCGGAGCAGTGAGAGATCAGTAAGAGCGTGGAGGCCGCGGCTAGTCCTGCAGTTCTATTGCAGAGGCTTAGCTCCGAGACGCGGAACAAGAACGACCGTAAACTAGCTAGCCATGCTCGCTGGCGAGCGGCCCACGCCTAAACGGCATATTTTATATATATTATATATATATGATATGTGAGTTAACCCAAGTCCCTCGGGAGAATGAATTGAGGGCAAGGAGAAATACTGTGTAGCAGTCCTGCAATGACTGACAGGCAAGAGGTCTTATTTGATTTTGCTCGTTGCCTTTTTCATGCTCAGACCCAATTTAGACCCAAACCGGTTCTTTGGAAACACCTGTGTGTTCTGGATTTCGTTTTATTGGATCTACGAAAACGTCAAAAACTAAATATATTGTTTAATTTGATACCAAGCAGGATTGGGCCCATACGTACTGAGGTCACAAACGAGTTAGGAGACTAGATGGGATCAAAAACAGTACACACAGCAGTCTTTGAGGACCACGACTGCATGGGTCAGGTGAGTTGATCCACAGTCCTTGCCTTTAGATGGAAAGGTAATAACAGTTAGTGGGGATGGCTTCCTCTCTCTCTCTCCCCCCTCCGCTGAAGGCCTGCTGGTGACGCTTCCAGACCCCACCTAATGAAGGAGGGGTAGAAGCATGGGGCGCTCTCACCGTTACTAGAAAAGATTAGATAAAATGAAATTAAAAATAAAAACCTACCTCAGGGTATTGTTACCTCAGTATTCCTAACTTTTTTTTTGCTTGCTGGTGTTTTATATAAAGCTGATAGTCCTGAATATTTTTTATTTTTTTAAGAAAAAATAAATACATTTTTTAGGTTTTGTCTTGTTGCTTTGGTTATTTTTTTCTGTTTTTTTTGTGTGACTTTTATTTTGAAAATCAGAATGACCCAGAGGTGATGCCCCAGAAGAGAAAGTGAAATTAGCCAACAATGGCTAGGTGATAGAGGACCATGTCATGTGTTGTCATGCCTGCTTTGGGGGCAGCCTCTGGCTCTTCTGAAGTATGATTGGAGCATTCGGTCTTTAAAATCAGAGTATTGGCCAATGGGGAATGGCGCTGTTAGTCAAGAGGGTCTCTGGGCACATTTTGGTCCATACCACACCATGGGTGTGGGTTATGATTAGGTCCCGGTAATTATGTTTTTGACATGGTCAAAAGGTTATTTATGATTATATATGTTTGTCATACAAGCTATAATTTGTTATACTGCTGAACTAGAATACTGACAGCATGACAGGATAGGTTTTTGAGGCAGAATTCCCATGATATGACTTTGACCACGGTGTATCCGAGGCCCTCTTGTCTGTTTCATGATGACATCATCTTAATGTGCAGAATGTTTACTTACATGTTGCAGTCCATCTTTAGTGCTGTGCCAGAGAAATGTTGATGTAAGACTGAAGGGCATTCAATCTGTCCCCTTGCTCTGAAAACACTGAATGTGAATATTTATTAGCTCTGTGCACTGACCAATAAGCCTCAGCCCTCCCCACACTCACAGATCTGTGAGTGTGATCGCGTGTGGGTTTGGGTGTGTTAGTGATTTTTTTGTTTCTTGGTTTTAAGTGTTACATTTTTTTTGCGGGGGAAGTGGTGGGGTGTAAAAAAAAAAGCAGAAAAAAGTAGAAAGAGAACCTATGGACTCGGTTTGTCTTTCAACAGACAGAGGGGTGTTCAAAAACCCTTTAAAAATGGGAGCAGAAAGCAAGGAAGTTGAAAAAAATGCATCAAATAAATAGATTCAACCTGTTCATTAGATGTAAAAGGAAACCGATCACCAGACTTTTGTATTTTTGAAATAACTATGGGGGGGATGATGAGAAATGATGGAAAAGTCGAAGAGTAAAACGTGCCAGGTCACTGATTGACACTGCCAGATAGCATCATTTCCACAGCCTGAGCTATTCACTAAACACATCCAGTAGACTGGCCAGCGGCTTTGAAACATACTTTCTCACCATCGACAGGTGAAAGTCTATTCTACTGTTTATGCTTCCATTTTTTTTCAAGAGACGGCAACTTCTTGTTTCGCCATGGCAAGAGCTGACTTGACATGTTTAGAGGTCTCTTTGGCAATGAGCATATGAAAGGAGCATATGACTCCATCATCATGTGGGGTAAATGCTCCTCAGAAGTTTCCGTCTCTTTCCGACCCATAGAGCTCTGTTCACAAACACCAAGACACACTATTTTGGATTATTCAGACTGCAGCCATTTTTATTTTATTTTATTTTTTGTATACAGCAAGCTTTATTTGGACATGACATCTGGTTAAATACTGTTACACTAATTGAATAATGTAAACAACTAAATATTGAAATGACCGAGAACCTCCAGGACTTTTTAAACTTGATGCAATTTAGTAAGGGAGGTGTAGAAGAGTGACGGGAGATGGGCCAATCTTTTGTGGAAAGCGGGGGAGGGACTATTATCTACTATGTCAGAGACTGACAGACAAATAGCGTACCCTTGTTTGATGTACAAGAATTGCCTATTTATGTTAGGTCACTGGAAATGCAACTGTACACCATATAGTCCAGTCAAAGTGGACTTAACGTCACACACGTAACCTCCTCCCCTCTAGTCTTCTTTCACAATCTCACCACCCTGGTTTAAGATCCTTCTACTCACACTCTCTTACTACCAGGATTTTATTTGTACTTTTCTGTACTCCACAGGACTAGGAGGACCTTTTTTTAAAAATCATTTCATTTTTGGGAGTTGAGGGGAACTACGGAGTCCTCCACCCTCTCTTACGCTGGCCTCGATTGTGTTCGTTTTCTCACTTCTGTTCAGATGTTTCTAGTTTTATTACATATACTTTTTCAATTTGTTTCCGTTGCTTTAGTTTGGAAAAATAGTTGATTACCTTTTTTTCTTCTGATCATGTTTTTAATGCACAGATCTCATAAACAGCTACTAAATAAAGACAAAATACTAACATGTAACGCATTACATGATGTAAGTAATAACTGTGCCAAACAAGTTTTAGTACTCAAAAAGAGAAAGAATAAGAATTTGGTTTTATCTGTAATGGATGACGCCTGGTCTGTTCACTGAGTGGCTTAGTCTTCAGCCCTCACACTTTGAAGCACTATAACATGAAATCCATGCTCGTTGTCTGTGGCAAAGCAAATGGCTCACTATTGTGTCCACAAACAAAATGTTCTAAATCTCTAAACTGAAGTCCTTTTTTATGCAATTTGAGTGATATGTCGACAAGCTATATTCATGGTCAACATTTGGCATGTGGACTGTTGATTATCCACTTATAAAACAAACCCACAACAATATGACAAAACTATTTTGAAACTACCCGTCAAAGCTTGTAGCTTAGCATATTGACGACAGATTCAAGCTTTCGTAATGACGGCTATGATTATTGAAACAAAGATGCACACCACAATGTTTTTTTCCTCATTGGTAGACTCTGGTCTTCACTTAAACGAAACATCATAGATGTGTGCTACAAAGATGAGACAAACCTCACACATAACTGGGAACGCTACCTCAAGACTTAGCCATAAGATTGTTTTTATCAACCAGACAAGAGCAAACAGTGCATGTTACAGTATTTTCTTTCATTCACTTTAATTTATTTTTTTTTTTTATTTTTACCTCTACAAGCTTTGAGTTGGGACTGTAAAAATAACAATAGATACAGAGAGTGAAGTGGGGTGCAGGAGCAGGGCAGGAGAGGACTATGTGTGGGGAGTGACTGGGTCTATTATGGGCATCCTCTAGTAGGCTTGGGACATGTTGGTTTGAGTGATAAGGGGGCACTGAGGATTGGAACAGTGAATACATGGGAAACTAAACCCTCTTTTGGTGGAGCAGGGTTGTTCGGTCTCTCTTGAATGAGAACCCAAGGGCCCTGAAATTGCTTCTATCCCTCATTAGATTCACCACACTCTGTGCCTGTTCCACATTTCTCCTTGACCCCTTCAGATAACCAGCTCCCCCATAGGCCCTCACCTTGGGGTCCTGAGGCCCAGTGTCCCACCCTCCTCCTCCAGCTCTGCCCCTCTTCCATCTCTCCCTTTGTTTTGACTTCCTCAATCAAGGGGAACGATACCTGTAACCATGTAAATTCTTTGTTGATCTACCTCTTAGGAAAAAAATTGGTAAAAGGTCAAATTAAAAAAGGACACGAAAAAGTTTAACATTTGAAAATGCTCAAATAAAAATTAAGTAAATGAATAAATAACTGGGTAGCTGCATCTCCATATACTGTAGTTCGTAGTCTATTAAAGGAAAATAAAAACTTTTACTTCTTCCAAAGATGATTTTGTTTTCTCTGTTGTTAGAAGCTGTTTTGAAAGTTGAACTTAAAATTGAACTTAAGTATTTGTTTTTCTCAAAAAACAAGATAAACAAGATTTAATTATCCAATTGCATTTTTGTTCTTCATTACATGTACGTTTTAGCCTCAACATTCTTTCTCTTTTTCTGTTTGATTTATTTTCTGATTGCTTTTTCAAATGACATAGGATTGTATTTCTTGTGTTTGGATGCATTAGGATTCTCTCTCTGTGAACTGCAACATAATAACACTCAGTAAACCCTTTTCAGAGCAGCATGATGTCTAAACAATTTAGATTTTTATTTTTTATTTTGAATGATTAATTTGAAAAGAAAGGACCTGTTTAGCTGGTCAGTCTCCAGAGTAGCTGGAGGAGGAGGACATGGAGAGAGAGAGGCCCATCTATCGGGCTCTGCTCTGCTGCCAGCCCTCCTCCACCTCTGGGGCCTTGGCCTTTCAACTTCTGCCCGCCTGATTTCTTTAGTTCTCATCAAGACTTGTTTTAAACTCCTTGTAAACAAAACAGAGCATAGATATGAATGTGTTATTAAAAGATGAGAAAACCGGAACCCGCTTCTGTCTTGTGTGTTTGCTGTGTTGTCTTTTTCCCCTCTATACAGAACCTCCACCACTGCCTTCTTCCCCCACTGTGGTCTTTACAGAAAAATGACCATTTAACCACAGAACTAGAATAATTCATTATATTTCTGAGTGGAACACTGTTTTTTTTTTCTCACCTTTATTTAACTAGGCGTGTCAGTTTAGAACAAATTCTCATTTACAATGACGGCCTACCAAAAGGCCTCCTGTGGGGACGGGGCCTGGGTTTAAAAATTAAAAATAAATACAATATAAATATAGGACAAAACACAAATCATGTGTTGTGTTGTCTCTTGTTGTGATTTGTGTTTTGTCCTATATTTATATTGTATTTGTTTTATTTTTAAACCCAGGCCAACACAACACTACATAAAGAGAGACCTAAGACAACAACATAGTAAGGCAGCAACACATGACAACGCAGCATGGTAGCAACACAACATAACAACATGGTAGCAACACAACATGGTAGCAGCACAAAACATGGTACAAGCATTACTGGGCACAGACAACAGCACAAAGAGCAAAAAGGTAGAGACAACAATACATCACACAAAGCAGCCACAACTGTCAGTAAGATTGTCCATGATTGAGTCTTTGAATGAAGAGATTGAGATAAAACTGTCCAGTTTGAGTGTTTGTTACAGCTCGTTCCAGTCGCTAGCTGCAGCAAACTGAAAATAGGAGCGACCCAGGGATGTGTGTGCTTTGGGGACCTTTAACAGAATGTGACTTGCAGAACAGGTGTTGTATGTGGAGGATGAGGGCTGCAGTAGATACAGCTGAAGTCGGAAGTTTACATACACTTAGGTTGGAGTCATTAAAACTTGTTTTTCAACCACTCCACAAATTTCTTGTTAACAATCTATAGTTTTAGCAAGTCGTTTAGGACATCTACTTTGTGTATGACACAAGTAATTTTTCCAACAATTGTTTACAGACAGATGAATTCACTTATAATTCACTGTATCACAATTCCAGTAGGTTATAAGTTTACATACACTAAGTTGACTGTGCCTTTAAACAGCTTGGAAAATTCCAGAAAATGAAGTCATGGCTTTAGAAGCTTCTGATAGGCTAATTGATATCATTTGAGTCAATTGGAGGTGTACCTGTGAATGTATTTCAAGGCCTACCTTCAAACTCAGTGCCTCTTTGCTTGACATCATTGGAAAATCAAAAGAAATCAGCCAAGACCTCCAAAAAATTGTAGACCTCCACAAGTCTGGTTCATCCTTGGGAGCAATTTCCAAATGCCTGAATGGGACCACTCAGCCCTCATACCGCTCAGGAAGGAGATGCCTTTCGTCTCCTAGAGATAAACGTACTTTGGTGTGAAAAGTTCAAGTCAATCCCAGAACAAGAGCAAAGGACCTTGTGAAGATGCTGAAGGAAACTAGTACAAAAGTATATCCATAGTAAAAATAGTCCTATATCGACATAACCTGAAAGGTCGCTCAGCAAGGAAGAAGCCACTGCTCCAAAACCCCCATAAAAAAAGCCAGACTACGGTTTGCAACTGCACATGGGGACAAAGATCGTACTTTTTGGAGAAAATACCCTCTGGTCTGATGAAACAAAAATAGAACTGTTTGGCCATAATGACCATCGTTATGTTTGAAGGAGTCTTGCAAGCCGAAGAACACCATCTCAACCGTGAAGCACGGGGGTGGCAGCATCATGTTGTGGGGGTGCTTTGCTGCTGGAGGGACTGGTGCACTTCACAAAATAGATGGCATCATGAGGTAGGAAAATTATGTGGATATATTGAAGCAACATCTCAAGACATCAGTCAAGAAGTTAAAGCTTGGTTGCAAATGTGTCTTCCAAATGGACAATGACTCCAAGCATACTTCCAAAGTTGTGCTAAAATGTCTTGAGGACAACAAAGTCAAGGTATTGGAGTGGCCATCACAAAGCCCTGACCTCAATATTTGTGGGCAGAACTGAAAAAGTGTGCGCGCAAGGAGGCATACAAACCTGATTCAGTTACACCAGCTCTGTCAGGTGGAATGAGCCAAAATTCACCCAATTTATTGTGGAAGGCTACCTGAAACGTTTGACCCAAGTTAAACAATTTAAAGGCAATGTATGTAAACTTCTGACCCACTGGGAATGTGATGAAAGAAATAAAAGCTGAAATAAATCATTCTCTCCTATTATTCTGACATTTCACAATTTTAAAATAAAGGGCTGTTCCTTACTGACCTAAGACAGGGTATTTTTACTAGGATTAAATGTCAGGAATTGTGAAAAACTGAGTTTAAATGTATTTCGCTAAAGTGTATGTAAACTTCTGACTTCAACTGTATCTCAGATAGGGGGAAGTGAGGCCGAAGAGGGTTTAATAAATAATCATCAACCAGTGGGTCTTGCGACTTGTATACAGAGATTACCAGTTTACAGAGGAGTATAGAGTGCAGTGATGTGTCCTGTAAGGAGCATTGGTGGAGCACTATGTATCATGTCACATCAAATGTCTTGATCTAGAGTTTGAAATTCCAATCAAAGATATTGATGAAGAGTCTAGGAACCCTATGGCTATTGAACTTTCATGGAATAACTTAGAAGCAACCTAAAACACTGGTATTAACAAATACTTATTTAGGCCTATATACTCTCAGCAGAGTTTACCAAAATGCTTTACTTTCTGAGGCGATGTTCCTCTGACACATTGAATAATTATATCATGGGTACACACTTGGCTAGGTCAAGGTCCTATAATTATTTTTTTACAGTCTATGAATTTAGCAGTACCCCCCTCTTATTAAAAAGAATAACTAGCACATAACGTTCTGAGAACCATGTTTCTTAGAGCTTGGTGAGAGCATGGTTGTTCTATGGTTATTTTGCATACAACCTTCCCACAATTTTCTGGGTACAAGATACCCACATAACATTCTGAGAACCATAAGTTTCTTAAGTGAGAATTTCAGTACTTCAGCATAACTTTTTCTGCATGTTTACTCATAGTCCTATTTAAAGTTAATGTTCTCAGAACATTAAGAACATTTTTCATAAAAAAAGAAAAGATTGGTAACGTTCTAAGAATATGTACATTCTGTTCTCAGCTCCAACAAAACTCTCTATCCTCTGTCGTATTAAGTGTGTTTCAGTGCGTTAGCGGAGCACACTAATTGGCAACACCTGATCTTAATGAGTGCTTGTTTCCTTTTAAATGGGGTCTCTTAAAATACACACACCATACTAGCTCCATCCTGGTGGCGCTGTGGACGAATTCCATGGATAGAGAACAGAAAATCATAGGTTTGAGCATCACTGACTCCATGCCACAATTTTAAAAAAGATATGTTTTTGCATGGTTGATGCCTAAGCAAAATAATTTCCATGTGACCTATCTGTGCTTGGAGTTCAAAACAGTTAACCCAAACTGAGCTAGCAGTGTTATTAAAAGTCGTATTAAAATATCAAGTGAAAGTTAAGTTATTCTAAAACCTCCAAATAACCTATAATTTCCAGCCTCAGAACGTTAGTAAATCTTCCCAGGAAAACTTTCAGAAACCATAGAAAAACATTGTCAGAACCTGCCTGCAACCTAAAAATGAACGTTCTCAGAACAAGCTAAATGTTCACTTCTGTTCTCAGAACGTTTAAAACCTTTCAGTTTTACCGGTCAGGAAACGTATGAATTCGTTCCCAGAACCAATGTGAAACCAAACACTTCCATTCCCACAACTTCCAAGGAACCAAATGTGCTAGCTTGGTAGTGTCCTGATTGAAATGTCACTAATCATACCTGTTTAAGACCAGCACTGTGTCGTGTATTTATGTCTAAAGTACTGTTGAGTTCGGTAGTCAGGAGCCTGTGCTGCTAATAAATACATTTGAAAAAATCTAGGAAAATGGAAAAAGCAGACAATTTCTATGCTTTTACATAGATTTTCTTATAAATGTTGCCTTTTATGGCTATGAAAGAAGCCGCTCCCTTTTTCATGACGCAAGACCTACTTTCAACCTAATTGGACAATAATCTATCCAATCACATTCCACGTTGAATAGCGGTCGCTGAATTTTGAAAACCAGAATGGCTACTGAGGCTGTTCAAGCGTAAGTTCCTTAAGCATTTTTATCAAATTGAATAATCGTATTTCAACCCTATTCCGTAATATAGTGCCTTTCGTCAAATTATGAATCGCGGTAAGGCTTGTTATAATAGCCTAGTTAATTGTAAATCCCTAAAAATATCTGTCAATATGTGAGTATCTAGACAAGCAAGCTAGCTGCTAACGATAACTAGCTTTTCTTAGTTTGACTCTGAACCATCGTTTTCAGGTTGCTTGAAAGATGCGACCATGTACATTTGGATTTGTACGATGGGGCAGAGCATCAGGAGGGTGGGGAAGCGGAGTTGATGGTGCCCTACCTATCTGTGAGTAGGTTAACACCTCACCTACTTTAGACACTTTGAAATGCTTGGCCAAACAACTCGTCAAAATGTTGGAGTTGGTCAAAGAAAAATATATGCATTCGCGTTAATTACATTTATAAGTACTATCTGTGTTGTTCAGGAGAGTCGTAGTAAACAGAAGATTTTGGGCAGACAGTTGTTTGTGCTTGATGACATGATGCAGCTTCTGGAGAGACTGGAGACAACTGACCAGCTGTTTAATGAACCATGCCCCCCAAACCCCGGTAACACACAGATACACACCCAATACATAATCAGCAATAATGCCACTCAAGATATCCTCACTTCCATGGCCTCTTAGTACCACTTAATAGTACTGGGGGGTTGGGAAATCCCCTTTTGTAGTACTTGGAAATGACTGGTCTTCTGTGTACAGGCAATGAGGCTCACAGCCACTGGAAGGTCCTGAAGAGTGAATATAAAGAGGGTGTCCAGGAGGTGGAGGCACTCATTAGCACCTTACGGGACATGATGGACAAACTGCACCACAAGCGGGACCGACTGACAAACCTGGTCACAGCACTAGAAAATAAGGTATACGTGCACTAATGATGCGTTCTCACGGGGACACACACACCCTTTAGTCTGTACGGTGACTTTCCAATTTTTTAAAAGAAAGCAACGGTCCTATCACAATTTGCAGACTTTCAGCGGACATGGTCTTTTGTTTGGTTACTTTGTATCAGTCCTTTGCCATTTTTTGGATATGTGATGTCTTTCCACATCTCTCCCATAGAAAGATCTCAGCCTGCAGATGGGGGAGTCTCTCCAGACAGCCTACAATGCCTTGCGTGTGTGTGAGGGGCAGCTGGCCCAGCTGAGGGCGGAGACCGACGCCACACTGGACCGCTCGGCTGACTGGCAGCACCTGAGAGACGCGTGAGTGACAAGCAGCGCTATCCACCAATCATACAGCCTTGCAGAGACGTCCTATTTCTACTCTCCCACCTCCACTAATTTGCTTTGACTTTAGTCTTGAGCTACCACACTTCCATATTGTTCACTCCGGTATTAGAACTCTCATTCAATGTCCCATTTCATAATGAATGTGAGAAAGACAAACATTTAGATTTTCCCCAGTCTAAAATCAAACCAAACGAGGGTGGGCACCTGACTGCCCTGCTCCAGTCCATACTCACCTCTTTCTCCTGTCAACCAGCCTGCAGGGCTATGTGGAGGAGACACAGGGGGTGATGCAGTGTAGGCTGCTGTCGGTGGGGTCCTCAGAGCTGTGTGTGGAACTGAGGCCCTGCTCCTGTGGGTCCACCTCTGGCCAGCTGGAGCCCCTCAGACTGACTGTCACTTGGAGCCCTGATGACCACTTCCACCTCCAGGTAAACAATACAGCTGACCTCCGATCTGGGTGGTATTCATTAGGAACCAAACCAAATGTATCGGGACCTTCTTGAATTTTTCCAATACAAGCTCTTGTTTTAGTTGCTCAAAGTTTTCAGTTTCGAGTAATCGGTTTCTGTTGCAAAACATTTTGCTACGCTGTGCGACAAATTAATACACTCCTGGTTTGGTTTCTGGTCCTTACACATATTTCCCATAGCTCCTGGTCCGGTTCCATCCTAGTTCCTACACCTCTTCTCCTTAGCTCCCCCTGAGCCCCTTTGTATTCCTTGTGTTCTAGATGGGAATCATTCTTAGATTTAGCCAAGTAAGATATCTGTCTACATTATTTCTCTGTTTTTGGCACCTATTGAGAATCTTTTTTTTTTTGCCACCATTAGTCACAACCCCCACTTTGTCCCTCTCTCCCTCCTTCTAGGTGTATCAGGGTACTGCAGGGCTGTTAGAGGTGTCAATGAAGGGTTGCCTTTCTCATCTCAGTGCTGCCTTGCTGGAGGTCATGCAGTGCTACACCAGCCAGGGAGAGATGCTGGCTGAGATTCAGGTCCTGCATTCCAGGTACACACACGGTGCCTACAAAGATCAGTCAGTGATGATAGAAGCGAGACCCTTGATGTTCAATGATAAAGTGGAATGATGTTTCTTTCTGAGATCGAATCCTGTTGCTGTTTGAATGGCATTACCACATTATCTGAAGCATTAAAAGCAGCCGTTAGACTATATCCCACTGCCTCTCTCTTGGAGAGGGATCATTGAGACACACACACACTTACAAAAACCAATGTATACAGTCGATCAGATCAACACACTCAAACTGAGCAATTTCTGCAAACTAAAACGTGGAGTAGCACTCAACAACCATAACTTGCTCAGCTACGAACCCAACAAAGATTGTTTTTAATGACCCCTGACAGAGTATCTTCAGTATTCTGAACTACTCAGTTCTACTGAAGGTGAGTAGAAGTTGCCAGCCAATATTGAGTACCTTTTCCAATGCATTCTCAATCACACTATAACACTATGTTCATAATATTGCTTATACTCCAACACTTCTAAGCAAGAATTAGTCTGTGAGAGCTTATTCGTATCTGTGGACATTTTCATATTCCAAACGCAATGACACATGATGACGTTTTCATTCTTTAACACCTGTGTTTGACATGGTGAGTATTTCTCCTGTGTGTAGGTTTGCCATAGACTGGCGTCCAGGCCAGAGACTGCTCGTGTTCCTGAAGACTGCCTCTAGTGTGTGTAACCTGAGGGTGGAGGAGGGCTACCCCTCCAGAGGCACAGCTACACTCATCTCTGTACGCAGGGACGGAGAACTGGTCGACAATGCTGTCCTACAGGTAAAACGTCCATCGCCATTACCTGTTTATTGATGTATTGAGTCCCATTGAAATGGTATTAGCAAACACCTTTTTAGCAAAGATGGAGCACTGTCCTTGCCCTTCTAGTTATCTACCCTTAAACATGAATTATTTTGTTCTTGAAGTTATTATTTACCCTCTGGGGTCAGTCTTTTTTTTGGAGATCCCCTTAAAATTGGAAATCCACAGCTACAAACAACCACGTAAGTGATATTGATTTTTACATTCCATTCCGTTACAATGTGAGACATGTTGTTTGAATTTGCAGCCTCCCCAGAAGACCCTCTCTCTGACAGAGTGGCTGGAGTTCCTCTCCTCCAGTCCGAACGTCTGACCATCCTCTCTCTAGTCTACGCAGAGGAAGTGGCTGTTTCTCTCCATGATCACTAAATGGCGCTCTTGCCTCTGTAATATGTAAATATTAGGAATGTAACAATTTACTGATGCATCGGTCCTGGTTCAAATGTTTTAAGATACTAGTGCATGGGTTTGCAGGAGCCCAAACCAATCCAAATTAAGTGTGCGTTGGTCAGAAAACTGATTCAAATGTTACAATCGTCAGTTCACTGGTGTTTTTCACTCATTGTTTTATTCCAAAAATACCTCTTATGTGTTATGACTGAGTTAATGCGTCCTCCTTTAGTTCAGTAGGCTATTGAACTTTTATGTATGTAACTGCGTATGACTGTCAGATAATTGTGAGCATAGTGCAGGTAGAGACAGCTGCATGCGCCAACTAGAGGTAGGCCTATCCCTGTTCCAATAGGCTGTTCGTACATCAGCGCGGCACCTTCAGCATTCAGATGCTTTGAAAATGGCTTTCACAATGTCATCATAGGGTTTATTAGTTGAGTGACAACCAATGTAATTTGCTGGGACATTGTTACCAAATGCTATGTATAATAGTTTTTTTTACTGGAGTTGTGTAGTCTACCGGATTGGACACACCTCGCATCGAACTGCTGATTGGAGTTTTCAATCATTCCGATTTTTAGATTGTTCAGGTCACCATAATAAATAGTTTGTGTAGTTTTTTTTTTTTAAACAGTCAGTGCATTTGGTCATTTCTTCATGAATGGGGTAATTTCATAAAGGCCCTCAATCATTTTTGAGAGCTGCGCATGGTCACATACATTGATCAGAGCAGGATAAGCTCCATAAAATTCCAAGCGGTCTAAACCATTTGCTTTTGAAACTGTTAAAATCCAATGCTACATTATATTAAATGCCATGCTAATTTGTGAAGATAAATATTGACATAGTACAAGCTCAACACGTTTTATCTGCAAAAATGACAAGTTAATGAGTGGGTTATGGTAATTGCAGATTTGTTTTTAAAAACTGGGGGGGACAAAAAGCATAAATTGCCCTAATCTGATGATAGTGGGGTGGTATATGCTCAGTCTGCCCTATGGCTCAGCTCATGTGCCCATATCATTGATATTGACACACAATCACTAACAGAGGAACTCTCAGTTTATAGAAGTAATCTCAGACAGATCCAGCTCAGATAGGCCCAGCTCCTGAGCTCTAATCATTAGCAGATATTATTCTTAAATTGAAAATTAATGTGTTCATACAATGACAAAAAAATACTAAATAGAAACAAATCGCATCAATTCATTCCCCTACTCAAACCGAATCATTTAAGACTTAAACATATCGTTCCTGTATCATATCATAGCCCATGTAGCTATCTAGATGCGTATCAAATCATTCATGAAGGGATTTGCACATCCCTAGTAAATATCTCATGTTGCTCTGTTTTGTTTTCTAGCTGTATCTCTTGTCTTGTCTATGTATTATTGTAACAATATTACGACTCGCATGTAAATAAATAACATACCATTTTGGTGAAAATGTTTTTGGTTTTCTTCATATTTAGACTTAAAGAAAAGGTGAAAAATAAATAAATCACATTGTGACGAATGAAGAGTGCAACTTTTAAAGTTTATGCTCTTCTAGTCATCAGCACCCCTATAACTACTAGAGTAGTAACTATGTACACTGCATAGATCCTGTGGCTGGGCCTCTGAATTATTTTGCTCCCCGTAGGCTGACAGCATGTGGTTAGATAATCTATGGGTTGACAGACAGAGCCTATGGCTCTGGATAAAGTCAACCCTGAAAGCTGTCAAAAGCCTGAAGAGAAATGGCCTGAGATCTGAGATGGGTCTTCAATGGCTTCCACAAGTAATGTTATATATTTCTTTCCACCTGACTTTGTAACTTAACGTACAACCTGTTGACAACCTGCTCTTGTATTCTTGAAAAGACATGCCCTTTGGTGGTTTGTCTGAGCTACTTGGCACTTCAACTTGAGAGCCTGCTCTCCCTCGTTTTTCACACTGTCACAGTTAACCTCGCTGCTTCATGCTTCGCTCCTCATTCCTCACCTGCTGACTATCAATTGGCTCCCTGGGATGCAGCAGGCGGGGCCAATGTCGGAGCTGTGAAAAGTTTGTTATGTGAATGGTTTGACCCACTTCTGATCCAAGTGTGCAGCAGCTTCTGCAGTTATTAGGTTACATTCTCCTCACTTTGGGGTTGGGTGGTTTGATAATCCTCTTCATAGATCAGATTCCACTCCACTGTGGATGCAAGTGAAAGGGATCTTGTTTTTCTGTCTTCAATGTGATACAGTAGTCTCACCAATCAGCATCAGTCGTGCTTTGTTTTTGTCCTCAGTAATACCAGTGTCTAGTCACTGGGAGCTCCCTAGCTTTCCCTAGGGCAGTTTTAAACAGACAATTACTTGTTTATGTTATAGAGGTGTTTAACAGTTATAGTGCATTCGGATAGTATTCAGACCTCTTGACTTTTTCCAAATTGTTATGTTGCAGCCTTATTCTAAAATGGATAAACAAACATGTTCTTAATCAATCTACAATACCCCTTAATGACAAAGCAAAAACAGGTTTTTAGACATTTTTGCAAATGTATTACATTTTTTTAACTATACCTTACTTACATTAGTATTCAGACCCTTTGCTATGAGACTCAAAATTGAGCTCAGGTGCATCCTGTTTCCATTGATCATCCTTGATGTTTCTACAACTTGATTGGAGTCCACCATTGGTATATTCAGTTGATTTGACATGATTTGGAAAGGCACATGCTTGTCTATATAAGGTCCCACAGTTGACAGTGCATGTCAGAGCAAAAACCGAAAAATGTCTGCAGCATTGAAGGTCCCAAAGAACACAGTGGCCTACATCATTCTTAAATGGAAGAAATTTGGAACCACAAAGACTCTTCCTAGAGCTGGCTGCCCGGCCAAACTGAGCAATCGGGGGAGAAGGGGCTTGGACAGGGAGGTGTCCAAGAACCCGATGGTCACTCTGACAGAGCTCCGGAGTTCCTCTGTGGAGATGGGAGAACCTTCCAGAAGGACAACCATTTCTGCAGCACTCCACCAATGAGGCCTTTATGGTAGAGTGGCCAGACGGAAGCCAATCCTCAGTACAAGGCACACGACAGCCCACTTGGAGTTTGCCTAAAGGCACCCAAAGGACTCTGACCATGGAAAAAAGATTCTCTGGTCTGATGAAACCAAGATTGAACTCTTTGGCCTGAATGCCAAGCTTCATGTCTGGAGGAAACGTGCCACCATCCCTATGGTGAAGCATGGTGGTGGCAGCATCATGCAAGGGGTCTGAATACTTTCCAAATGCGCTGTATGTACAGTATATTACAAATTGCTCTCATTAATGAAAACCTTGTGTCCATGGAAATGTTCTTACCCATACATAATTATTACATAATCCGACTTCTAACCTACGATTTGTCTGCAGGACTGTAGCTCATTGACTTTTGCTAACCAAATTATTGTCTTTATTGTCAACGGTTTGATTTGTCTAATCTTAGCAATTTCTTCCTAGCTAGCTACACAGCCGTCTTTGTATCATAGATAATTGCGTAATTATCGTATTTCGTCGTCCTAACGCAGTCTACACTGCCCTGCAGCTAGCCAGCTAGCTAACGTCCACCGTTAGCTAGTCCACCGTCTACCGATTAGCAGCACAACTATTACACTCAACTGAACGACTTGATTAGTGTAGTGTTAGCTAGCTACATAGTTGTCTTTGCTGTCTTCGTACCCAAGATAATTGTGTAGTTTAGAGTGTGTAGTTTTATGTCGTCCTTAACATAGGAGACTCTGCTAGCTAGCCAACAGCTAGCCAACGTCTACCGAACAGAACTTCTGCACTCAACAATCCGGTCGCATTTCGCTTCGCTCCACAGGTAGTATCACATTTTTCATTTCATTTCATTACAGTACAACGGCTTGATTTGTTTGATCGTAGCTAGCTACATAGCTAGCTACATAGCCGTCTTTGTATCAAAGATAATTGTGTAGTCTAGAGCGATTTCCTAGGTTAGCTAGCCAGCTATTGTCGTTCTTTTAACGCAACGTAACGTAATCAACACTGCTAGCTAGCCAGCTAGCCCCGAATAGCAGCACAGTAGAAACTATTACACTCAACGGAACGACTTGATTAGTGTAGTGTCAACAACGCAGCCAATGCCAGCTAGCCTACTTAGTCAACAACGCAGCCTCTGCCAGCTAGCCTACTTCAGCAGTACTGTATCATTTTAATCATTTTAGTCAATAAGATTCTTGCTACGTAAGCTTAACTCTCTGAACACTCGTGACGTGTAGTCCACTTGTCATTCCAATCTCCTTTGCATTAGCGTAGCCTCTTGTGTAGCCTGTCAACTATGTGTCTGTCTATCCCTGTTCTCTCCTCTCTGCACAGACCATACAAACGCTCCACACCGCGTGGTCGCGCCACCCTAATCTGGTGGTCCCAGCGCGCACGACCCACGTGGAGTTCCAGGTCTCCGGTAGCCTCTGGAACTGCCGATCTGCGGCCAACAAGGCAGAGTTCATCTCCGCCTATGTCTCCCTCCAGTCCCTCGACTTCTTGGCACTGACGGAAACATGGATCACCACAGACAACACTGCTACTCCTACTGCTCTCTCTTCGTCTGCCCACGTGTTCTCGCACACCCCGAGAGCTTCTGGTCAGCGGGGTGGTGGCACCGGGATCCTCATCTCTCCCAAGTGGTCATTCTCTCTTTCTCCCCTTACCCATCTGTCTATCGCCTCCTTTGAATTCCATGCTGTCACAGTTACCAGCCCTTTCAAGCTTAACATCCTTATCATTTATCGCCCTCCAGGTTCCCTCGGAGAGTTCATCAATGAGCTTGATGCCTTGATAAGCTCCTTTCCTGAGGACGGCTCACCTCTCACAGTTCTGGGCAACTTTAACCTCCCCACGCCTACCTTTGACTCATTCCTCTCTGCCTCCTTCTTTCCACTCCTCTCCTCTTTTGACCTCACCCTCTCACCTTCCCCCTACTCACAAGGCAGGAAATACGCTCGACCTCATCTTTACTAGATGCTGTTCTTCCACTAACCTCGTTGCAACTCCCCTCCAAGTCTCCGACCACTACCTTGTATCCTTCTCCCTCTCGCTCTCATCCAACACTTCCCACACTGCCCCTACTCGGATGGTATCGCGCCGTCCCAACCTTCGCTCTCTCTCCCCCGCTACTCTCTCCTCTTCCATCCTATCATCTCTTCCCTCTGCTCAAACCTTCTCCAACCTATCTCCTGATTCTGCCTCCTCAACCCTCCTCTCCTCCTTTCTGCATCCTTTGACTCTCTATGTCCCCTATCCTCCAGGCCGGCTCGGTCCTCCCCTCCCGCTCCGTGGCTCGACGACTCATTGCGAGCTCACAGAACAGGGCTCCGGGCAGCCGAGCGGAAATGGAGGAAAACTCGCCTCCTGCGGACCTGACATCCTTTCACTCCCTCCTCTCTACATTTTCCTCTTCTCTCTCTGCTGCTAAAGCCACTTTCTACCACTCTAAATTCCAAGCATCTGCCTCTAACCCTAGGAAGCTCTTTGCAACCTTCTCCTCCCTCCTGAATCCTCCTCCCCCCCTCCTCCCTCTCTGCAGATGACTTCGTCAACCATTTTGAAAAGAAGGTCGACGACATCCGATCCTCGTTTGCTAAGTCAAACGACACCGCTGGTTCTGCTCACACTGCCCTACCCTGTGCTCTGACCTCTTTCTCCCCTTTCTCTCCAGATGAAATCTCGCGTCTTGTGACGGCCGGCCGCCCTACAACCTGCCCGCTTGACCCTATCCCCTCCTCTCTTCTCCAGACCATTTCCGGAGACCTCCTCCCTTACCTCACCTCGCTCATCAACTCATCCCTGACCGCTGGCTACGTCCCTTCCGTCTTCAAGAGAGCGAGAGTTGCACCCCTTCTGAAAAAACCTACACTCGATCCCTCCGATGTCAACAACTACAGACCAGTATCCCTTCTTTCTTTTCTCTCCAAAACTCTTGAACGTGCCGTCCTTGGCCAGCTCTCCCGCTATCTCTCTCAGAATGACCTTCTTGATCCAAATCAGTCAGGTTTCAAGACTAGTCATTCAACTGAGACTGCTCTTCTCTGTATCACGGAGGCGCTCCGCACTGCTAAAGCTAACTCTCTCTCCTCTGCTCTCATCCTTCTAGACCTATCGGCTGCCTTCGATACTGTGAACCATCAGATCCTCCTCTCCACCCTCTCCGAGTTGGGCATCTCCGGCGCGGCCCACGCTTGGATTGCGTCCTACCTGACAGGTCGCTCCTACCAGGTGGCGTGGCGAGAATCCGTCTCCACACCACGTGCTCTCACCACTGGTGTCCCCCAGGGCTCTGTTCTAGGCCCTCTCCTATTCTCGCTATACACCAAGTCACTTGGCTCTGTCATAACCTCACATGGTCTCTCCTATCATTGCTATGCAGACGACACACAATTAATCTTCTCCTTTCCCCTTCTGATGACCAGGTGGCGAATCGCATCTCTGCATGTCTGGCAGACATATCCGTGTGGATGACGGATCACCACCTCAAGCTGAACCTCGGCAAGACGGAGCTGCTCTTCCTCCCGGGAAGGACTGCCCGTTCCATGATCTCGCCATCACGGTTGACAACTCCATTGTGTCCTCCTCCCAGAGCGCTAAGAACCTTGGCGTGATCCTGGACAACACCCTGTCGTTCTCAACTAACATCAAGGCGGTGGCCCGTTCCTGTAGGTTCATGCTCTACAACATCCGCAGAGTACGACCCTGCCTCACACAGGAAGCGGCGCAGGTCCTAATCCAGGCACTTGTCATCTCCCGTCTGGATTACTGCAACTCGCTGTTGGCTGGGCTCCCTGCCTGTGCCATTAAACCCCTACAACTCATCCAGAACGCCGCAGCCCGTCTGGTGTTCAACCTTCCCAAGTTCTCTCACGTCACCCCGCTCCTCCGCTCCCTCCACTGGCTTCCAGTTGAAGCTCGCATCCGCTACAAGACCATGGTGCTTGCCTACGGAGCTGTGAGGGGAACGGCACCTCAGTACCTCCAGGCTCTGATCAGGCCCTACACCCAAACAAGGGCACTGCGTTCATCCACCTCTGGCCTGCTCGCCTCCCTACCACTGAGGAAGTACAGTTCCCGCTCAGCCCAGTCAAAACTGTTCGCTGCTCTGGCCCCCCAATGGTGGAACAAACTCCCTCACGACGCCAGGACAGCGGAGTCAATCACCACCTTCCGGAGACACCTGAAACCCCACCTCTTTAAGGAATACCTAGGATAGGATAAAGTAATCCCTCTCACCCCCCCTCCCCCTGAAAAGATCTAGATGCACTACTGTTCCACTGGAGGTCATAAGGTGAATGCACCAATTTGTAAGTCGCTCTGGATAAGAGCGTCTGCTAAATGACTTAAATGTAAATGTAAATGTACATTCAGTATGTTTTTCCTCCGAGCACTAGTGTCATACCTTTACTTGGTAACAATTACCGGGCAGATGGCACTCAACAATTCTGCATTTTGGTTAGCTACAGTATATTTGAATATTGGCTACAATGCAGAACACTACTTTGTGGTTGTGATCATGACGGGATGCGGAAACAAAACAGGAACATGAGAAATGTTTTGAGTGGAAGATTTACACCTGCTTGTAGTGTGTTCTGTGAAATAATTATAGACAAGACCTTGAGGTACAGCAATAATCTGTTACTATTGATGGGGCTACTGCTTTATCTTGGCCAGGTCGCAGTTGTAAATGAGAACTTGTTCTCAACTGGCCTACCTGGTTATATAAAGGTGAAATAAAAAAATGACTGTCAGCATGTCCTTTCAAATAAATTCATCACAAGGTCAAAGTGCACTGGGTTACTCAAATTTGAAATGTATTCTATAATTAAGACCTAATCCAAGCAAATGTACAGCCTTGGTCATTGGTCAGTACGAACTGTTATTCGCACTTTAGTGTTGTGTCAGCATCCTCAGTGAGTGTTGTGACCTGTGGCTTACTGATTACATAGCACAGCCCTCTAAAAGCTAGGTGAGCTAGGTCTCTCCAACCCAGTCACAGACAGATGTATAATAACAAAATCGGTACTACAGAAAAAGATCACACAAAGGAATTCAAATAAGTATTTTTTTTTGTATAATGCCTTCATTACATAAAACATTTTTGAAATACAGTTCTGGATATTATTTTTTGTATGCATACACTCAATTTGTATTTTACACATTTGTACCCACACATTTATAACTATGACCATTAGAGAATTTCATCTTAACAAAAAAATATATATATTATACACATTTTTCAAACATTTCAAGTAAGCTTATTGACGTTTGTAGCTAGATATATACAAATTTGTACAAACTCAGTTTGGAATATGATTAAGTTTACAACACTGCACATATTTAACTAATCATTTACAGTCATGATAAAACAGAGCAGATGGCTTTAAAATGCATCTAACAGACTCTTGGAAGGAACCAGGCCTAGTTGGACATAGTAGTAAGGCCCAATTGCTGATTTTGGTTCAGCTCAACCGACAAATGGTCTCTGGCCCCCTCAGACCGGCTGGTGTAGAGGGGGCACTTGTTCTGGGCAGTTTTGAGCTGTGACCACCCCAACCTCCAAAAATAATTTATGTAAAATAATTTTTGTCTCCCTAATCTCCATGGGTCTATTGGCCTTACCCCTATCAGTTGTCAATCACTGTCTTTCGGTCATGTCATTGGCTGATGCGCACATCAGTCAACTCGGAGGTGGGTGTCCCTGAAGGGAGCAAGCGAGCAGACGGAATCAGATCCCCTGTCACCTCCCCCAACTTGCCCCGCCCCTTAGCCGCCCAACCACCACTGTCCGTGAGGTGGAGATGGGCGACGAGTCCAGACGGGTTTTCTTGTCATCCGTGGTGACAGTCTTATACGTCGATGCGGAAGGACAGCAGCTTCTCTGAGTGCATGTTGTTGAGTGTGCGCAGGTCGGGCATCTTGAGCAGCAGCTTGGTGAAGCGAGAGGAGTCGCAGGGGTTGCTCTTGCTGACCAGGGCACGCAGCACTCTGATCAGAGACTCCTGAAGCAGCTCCACGGAGTTGAGGTTCTCGATGCCTGAGCGATCTGAAAGAGGACAGAGAAGAAAGAGAGCACCGTTAGACTACTTAACACTTTAGTACAGACCATTGCTATGCCATAACAGTGAGTGATTTTTGAAGATTCAATGTCCCCCATCAATTTTTTCGGCGCTGAGCAAATTTCAAGTCTGCTGAGCGCAAACTTCAACATTGTGAAAATTCTGTGCAACTTCCAGCTCGCATTTACTGGGAACACTGAGGCTGTATCCGCTTTAAGTAACAGTGTCAGACAGTGGTCAAGTAGGCTACTGTGGCTATTTGATCATAATGTAGGCCTACGAGAATGGCCTCCCATCAAAAACAACGGAAAAAATGCATTCCATAACATTTTAACATGGAAATGGCTGTTCTATCATTCAGCCTAAAGTAGCAGCCTATGTGTGGTGTTCAATGTAGGCCAACTTGCATTGCTTGACTGAAAATGTTGTGGTGTTGTTTGATGAAACCACTTTCCAAAATATTACAGAGAATCAGACAAATGATGCTACTGCCTATAGGCTACTTAGCTTATTTAAGACTCTCTCAAAATACAACACTGCTCCTTTAAGACAAAAAAAGTTATTTATCCAACTCCCTCTTTTAAAGATGTCTAGAAATGTACATGGTTTGTGCTCTTGTAGGAAGCATTCACTCCCCTATTGCTGAATACATATGATCTATAACTGGGCTAATAACTCCTTAACTATCAAAGGATATGAACAAATGTACACACGTGGCTGCATGCAGCTCCTACTTTGTCCTCAAAACAAGCGCATCTACTCTTGACTGCTCATGCTGTTAACACAGTCCAGTTCAAAGTGAATGGCACAGATCCATATATGGCAATGGTCTATTTGCATATAGGCCTACTGCATTTCTGATTGGTTATGCCACACCAGTCTGTGTAGAGTATGGGCTGAGTTGTGCATGTCAATGCAATAGAATCCTACTCCGATGCGTTCTGCCTACAACAAAATCTCTTGCATAGTTCATTTTGCATACTAAGTCTTGCATAGTTTGTTTAGTTTCGGTATGTTGCATTTATAATGGCTAATATTTATTTGATTCCATCACAATTCCCACAGTAAATGGAAATGTTGATGGTGTTAACTAAGGGGGGAAACTCTAGAAAGTTGAGTGAAGTTCAATCTCACGCTTCTTTGCACGGGCTGTTATTTCTTCTGCGCGGCAGTCCCGTGGGAACATTGGTCATGGTGATTTACTGGCAGGACAAGTACAGTACTTGAGCTCTAACTGCTTAAATAGGTTGTTAAAGTAAATAATAAGGCTTCTCATTGTTCTTACCTGCAGACACTAGCACTACAGCGGTGAAGAGACCCAGCTCCTCGGCCGTGAGCTCTAGGAAGTTGAGCTTCTCGCTGAATTCAAACATGGTGTCTAGCAGGCCTCCCATGCCCATTCCCTTCAGTGCCTCCAGGCTGTAGGTGGTACCAGAGATGAAGGTGACAGTCTGCTCCTTCACGTTGAAGAGGGAGGCAAAGCGCACCATCAAGACCTGTAACAGAAGCAAGGGAAAAGTGAGTGGGTGTTGAGTCATTGTATCTTCTCAATACAGTACAGCTGTGAGTATTTTTGTTTATCACTGTATGAAGTTTCTTTGCATATCTGTTTGCACACATTTCACGGATGCCTACCTCAAAGGTGCCGGCCTTGAGCAGGGTGACTTGGTCGTTCTCGGAGAGTGCACTGAACCCTGGAATGTGCTTTGCGAACTCCACCACCTCACGCACAGCCGGCGTGAAGCTGAGCGAGAAGTCCTCCCAGATCTCCTGGGGGGTCTTGTTTGGTTCGGCTTGGGGGAACATGTTCATTGGACATGCCTGGAGGACCGAGGAGAACCGTAATCAGCATTTTCCTATATGCTATGACTACTTGCCACTATTATTGACAATCTTTGACATCAAGATCTTTTCTATGTTGCTGTTCTGTTCAGTGACTCACCAGCACAATGTCCTTGTGGTTTTTCCATGGGAAGTTCTGGCCCTGGGGGACGCTGCTAGTCTCAATGCTTTGGTGGCTCCCGAACAGGTTGCTGTTGTGGAACTGCTTGCCGTTGTTCTGGTGATGTCTGTCAGACATGGCCAGGAAGCCATGGTTCTGGAGGGCCACGTTGTTGTTGTGGTGGTAGATTGTGTTGATGCTGTTCTGGTGGTAGCCAGCAGGACAGTAGTTTGAGCCCCAGTTGTCCACCTCTCCGTTATGCAATCTTGCAGAATCGCCCAGCTTGTCGTGGGCGTAAACAAAGGTCTCACGGTGCGCCCGGGCAATGGCCGTTATGGTGCAGTCCACCCCAGGGCTAGGGCACAGGGGTGGAGAGCTGGCCAACAGTGGCGGGCTTTGGTTGGATGGTGGGGGCAGAGGGGAAGCAGGGGCTTGTACTGAAGGAGAGGGGAAGGGGCAAAAGGCAGGGCCTGGGGCTGGAGTGCCACAGTCAGACCCAGGCAGGGAGAAGAGGAAGTGGGAGAAGGGGGAGAGTTGTGAGTCAAGCTGGTTAGCTGGAACTCGTTTTGCATGTTGTTCATGCTGTTCATGGTGCTCTGCATCTCTGCCAGCATGCGCTGCTTCTCACGCTTGGGTATTCTGCCAAAGCGAACAGCTGGGGAGAGAGAAAGAGTTGAGTCAACAGCCCTAACAGGGATGAGAGTGTAGTAGAACTATTAAACCTTTTTTGTGGCTGCATGTGTCATGTTTTAGCATATGAAGCTGTACTTACCATCGCGGGACATGCCCATGGACAGACACTTTTTGAAGCGGCACTGCTGGCAGCGGTTGCGGTTAATCCTCATGATGGTGCAGGTCTCGTTCTTCAGGCACTTTTTGTACTGGATGTTCTGCTGGATACTGCGTCGGAAGAATCCCTTGCAGCCCTCACAGGCATGGACCCCATAGTGGAAGCCTGAGGCGACGTCTCCACACACTTTACACAGCAGCACCATCCCATTCAGTTCTGTTACAAACATAAAGAGGACTTAAAGCTGTAGTTCCAGGAATGACAGATAGGGGTGCACAATCTGGATTCATATAAAGTATTGGGGTTCTGGTATGGGGGTCTACTCACTGGTAAGGCTTGCCACGGACTTGCTGGGGGAGCAGCGAGAAATGCTGCTGTCATTACGACCCCTAAGCCTTGGGGACCCTCCGGAGCCGGAAGAGGAGTTGCCATCATCACCATTGGAGGAGCTGGAGCTACCACTGCTGGAGTAGGCATTGGAGAAGCCCTGGGAGCCGTTGGGGGAGGGAGGGAAGGAGGCTCCGAAGGAGTTCTCGCTGTACATAGACACTGGGCTGGTGCGGTTCGGTGAGCAGCCACTGAAGCCGATGTAGGAGATTACGCCCCCTGGCGACAAAAGAAAGAGCGAGAGGACTGCTTGTTAGAATGGATGCGTGGTTTAAAAACAGTGAGATAATTTAATTGGTCACATTTAGTGCTCTGTTCTTTGACACTCTAACCATTGGACATCAGTCAACTGCCAGTGAGGACCGATGGAAACTAAAACAGAGGAGGTAAAGAGGAAGAGGGTTGGAGAGAGGACGCCCACTGGTTAGGATTGATATTGCGGCCATTCATGTTCATTGACAAAAAACGTGGGAGCGGCTGCAATTTTGTATAATTCTATACATTCCAAATGTTCCCGTAGCTACCCAGGACAATTATGGAAGGAAACCATGGCAATGTTATGATAACCATAGCAACAGAGTGTCCAAGAGGACAAGTGGCTGGGAAGAAAACTTTCCAGGAAATGTTGGCAGGAAAGGCTGCCCTGGCTTTCCGTTTATTTTTCTAGTTCAGAGGTGGTCACCACTCTTTCCAAAACAGAGGCCTTGACCACAGAGTACATTTTATAGGAAGCCATAAGGGCAAGATTGTCCTGTGTGGGTTGTACCACGTGAGCAAGCATCACCTACAGAACATTCTTGACATTACGGAAGAAGCCATTGCAGCATGGAGAATGATCACGTTCTTTTTGGATCCTGCCCAATGGCACAGACAGTGCTATTGCTGTTGTGCAGTCTCATTGGCCAGACATAGCCACCCACACGAGTGGATTGGATTTAGATACTCTTGCGCTCTCTCTCTCTCTCTCTCTTTGTTGGAACTGTCCTGACCATTTTTACTTGCCCTACTTCCCTTTCTCTCCAACTCTCCCTTTACACTCTCCTTGAAACTCTGTTATTATCTCTCCACACCCCCTGCCCTCTGCCCTCCTTTTTGCTCATACTCTGTTTCTCTTCTCCCTCTCTCACTTTCATTCTCTTTCTCCCTCCTGCTTGTTCTAATCCAGCGGTCTCAGTTTCTCCCGCTGTGAAGGCTAATTCTCACAAGTTCCGTTCAAGGATCACGTTTCACCACAGCTGGCCACCCACTACACCAACTCGTGCCCGGTCGCCGGGGGGTGCCATGCACATGGCTACCAGGAATGGCTAATCGCTTTTAAAATGCCAAATGGTGTGCCCCGCCCTTTTCCACACACAGCGTCCCTGCCGAAACCCGAACCTACAAAGCATGTGCCCAAGACTTTCTGCACTTCCTGTT
The DNA here is from genome assembly GCF_034236695.1 of Oncorhynchus nerka. Classification (NCBI taxonomy): domain Eukaryota; kingdom Metazoa; phylum Chordata; class Actinopteri; order Salmoniformes; family Salmonidae; genus Oncorhynchus; species Oncorhynchus nerka. Next base: position 8,641,655 of record NC_088421.1, read on the forward strand.
GACTCCAATTAACCTGTGCTCTAATACCAGATCAACTGTATTGTGTTGTTGTTAGGGGATCATGTGTTGTTGTTAGGAGATTATACGTTTTTGTGAGGAGATAATCTGTTGTTTTAAGGAGTCATTTGCAGGACATTTTATTGTGTTGTTGAGGCTTTAATTGATGATGCCCTTAAACCGTCTTTATGATTTAATTTCCCCGCATTGATGGCAAGCTGCCCACCTACTGTATGTTTGGATGGGGCCTATTGAAGGATGGGATCATTGTTTTGTGCTTAACAAAACCAAACTCTATACTTCTGTTCTGCGAGCCTGACGACGCCAGGACAGCGGAGTCAATCACCACCTTCCGGAGACACCTGAAACCCCACCTCTTTAAGGAATACCTAGGATAGGATAAAGTAATCCCTCTCACCCCCCCCCCCTTAAAAGATTTAGATGCACTACTGTTCCACTGGATGTCATAAGGTGTATGCACCAATTTGTAAGTCGCTCTGGATAAGAGCGTCTGCTAAATGACTTAAATGTAAAATGAATTCCAATTTCCTGATTGAACAAACAGTGAGAGAATGTTTGTCTGTTCTGTTCCTTTTGAGACATTCCAATCTCAGAATCCAGCCAGCCAGGCAGCCCTGGAGGAAAAACATAATTCACTGTGGAATGGAACATAAGGTCTTATAGGGTCACTGGGTCAGGTGTCACCACAACACGTGCACTTCCTTGTCCTGCCTGGTGCTATAGTATTAATGCTCCTCCTTCTCTCTCCACTGCATGTTTTCACTCCCTTTGCTCTGTCTTCCACCTCCTGACTTTCTATCCCCAAATAATGTATTATCCACAATAACCAATCAGTGAGTGGAAGATAAGATTGCTTTTGTATCAAAATCAATAACTTGCCATGTTAAACCAACACTTGTAAAGTCAACGTGAAATGAAGAAAACACATCAATAGATATAGCTCTGAATATTGAACTAGTCTTAGTGAGTGAAAACATACATTCAGAGTGAGGTATTTGAAAGAAATGTAATAGTTCATCGAAAGCTATGCATGGGAGAGCCATGGAATGAAAACGGGTTGGACTGCAGACTTGCGTTGCTTGAGGAGCAGCACTAGTGTAGGCTGGCTGGAATACATTCTAGTCACGCCCGTACTCAACGTGCGCTCCTCCAACAGCAGGTTATTCAACGAGGCTGGCAAACTGACTGGCTGGGCAATACACCCCCCATGGAACACGCCAACTGTTTCTAGGACAGCCTCCCGTTCCCTCCCGCCTGGCGCTATCCATGGTACCTAATAGACAGTCAATTCCCACAATATACTCCTTAGATAATCTAATGTAATTTACAACATACTTGCTGAATATAGCTGAAAAGCTTGGCATCTATCTATGTTTTCACTTTGCTATGTTGTAGCTGTACAATATAATTGTATGTATTGAAAATGTATTTTCTCTGAACCTATATTCAAATGAATGAACCTATAAATGCTTTATTAGACCTACTATCGCCTTGCCCTAATAATAATATAATAAAGGTAAGCTCGTTATTTTGGACATCTTAGATATCGAAAGGGAATGTCCCAATCACCCTGCAAGTATTTGGTTATGCCTGTGTAATTATGTCAGCAACAATAAGTTTTGATGCCTTACATAAATGTTCGTGTCCCACGTTTCAATCTAACACGTGACTGAATGATGTCCTGATCGAATCGCAATAATTACACCCGCCAGCTATCCAATAGCAGTGCACACATGGCATCCAAGACCGCTTCACCCATGGGACTCTGACGAGAAATTATGCAATGAGCTTGCTCTCTATACGGATGGAGATTGGTGGAGAACGGTGAATGAAAACAAAACGCACATGGCTAGCTTGGCGGGCCATGTGAATTGGGCATAAACATGCGCGGATGTCTGCATCAAAGGGATGTCCGTCCACCTTACATGACCTACTTCCCCCCGAACTATTTTAGAGCACTGTCTCAAACCATGATGTTCTACCTACCACACGTACACCATCAAACAATGTATAGTACTTTAAATATTTAGATAACTTATAGGCTATTACAAACTCCACGATACAACATTTCTTAATTTAGCTTTTACTGTGGCCAGTAATTCGACCTTGACAATGACAATTATGAAGAACGGTTGGGGTAAAATATATAGGCTACAGTAATGATAACACACAATCATCAGTGAATTCAAAATAAACACTATGAGGAATAGGCCTACTTCAAGCCTCATCAGCCATGGACTGAGGTTTGGCATGAGGAGAACTGTACAGAGACCCATTGAACTTTCCCCCATCTAGTGTTGCATCACAAGGATGATTCCATCAGCCACGTAAGTTCCATATACACAAGTGTCTCTACTTAATCGACAGGTGTACATCAATACAATACAACTCATCATTGATTTAAGCATTACGGACTGATAAACAACTAAATGTAAAGAGCTTCAACAGATTGCCAACAAGCCAGGTAGCCAAAACAATATGCGTAAACCACATAACCCCATTACACACGCATAACATGATAATCCTGAATTATGTACCTGTATTGTTGTTATTTGTGTCCATTGCTGTTGTTGCCATCCTGGGCTCCAAAACATTCATATAGATATCGGTGAAAATAGAAAACAGTTTAGGAAAGGATCAATTCCCTTCTGGCTAGGTTCTTGGCAAAAATAAGGTCCTCTTCTCTTGTTATAACGATGTCGTCATTATGTTCCTCTTTATAATAAAAGCTGTATTTGAGGTCGAATACCCATTACAATACTTAAGAACCAAGGTTAATAAACTACCAAAGGATGCAGCTGCTATCGAGCACGTTCCCGCGTAATGTGAAACACTTCTCTGTGAGTACTGCCAGCGAAAACAATTACGAAAAGCGTCTATGCTGTCACTGGCTCTATCCGTGTAGGTCTGACCGCAGTTCCCAAGCTGGTCTGGTTTTTCTGTTTCCCTAGTCCTTAGGAAAGGAACGAGGGCGCACTGCATGCCTGCTCTCACGGGGCTGAAAACGGGACCATGTGACCCCCGGGGAGTGCCTCGTGTCCCAATGACACACTTTTTCTCCGAACACATCAAGCTTTTCTTTTAAACCCCCTGCGCACATGGAGATGGTAACTCCTACTAAAATGGCTACGAAAGATGTGGGGAAATAATATTTTAACTCTACCATTTTAACTATAGGGGATAGGACAGACATATGCACAATATTTAATATAACCAAATGCGCAAAGCCATGGCACAAGTTCCATCTATCATTCAAATAGCGTCTAATTTGGATCTAATTGGACGTGTCTTTATATACTGGCTCACAAAGGGCGCCCCTTTTCATGTCTGGTGGGAATGTGGACGTGACCACAGACATTCATTTGATAAAATGAAAAGAATAATGCAACCTTTTGTGAAGCGATGAACATTGCATTTCAAACATCGTAATATGATCAATAACAACGATGAGCTTTTATTCAGCTTTTCTGGCAGCATTGCACGCGATGGGAATGGGGTGATGGTGGTATAGAATACAAAAATAAAACTGTCCAAAAATAATTGCAGACAGTATCATAACACCTTACTTATTACCATTTTATAACCCGTGTTTTTGTAATAGGAAAACTCTGCAGGATCAAAAGGAACATGATATGCCTGCATATAATGCGCACCATTTCTGCCAGACTGTTTACAGCGCCCCACTCTATTCTACTCTGTGTACATTGTCCTCATGCCCCCACATTGTGCTGCTGTGGGTACATGTAAAGATCACCTAGCCCAATTCTGCGACTTCCCCTGAAGATCTCATTTATTTCCCATTATACGCAGCTACAGTAGCACATTTGGTTCATTGGAAGTTGTGAGAACGTATGTTTGTGGTTTCCAATTGGTTCTGTGAACGAACCCATACGTTTCCTGCCTGGTAAAATGGAATGTTCAGTACATATTCTGTGAACTTATTTTTAGGTTGCAGGGAGGTTCTGAGAACGTTTTGCTCTGGCTTCTTGAAAGTTTGTCTGGGAGGTTTTATTAACGTCTGAGAATGGAAATGATTGGTTATTTAGAGTTTTTTTAATAACTTCCTTAAAACTCTTTAGAACCCATAGCAGCCGTCAACTGCCTTTCTTTAAATTACTATAACGGACACGAATGCCCTTGTTTTTCTAACAATAATACACTATATATACAAAAGTATGCGAACACCCCTTGAAATTGGTCGTTTCGGCTATTTCAGCCGCACCTTTTGCTGACAGGTGTATAAAATCGAGCACACAGCCATGCAATCTTCATAGACAAACATTGGCAGTAGAATGCCCTTACTGAAGAGCTCAGTGACTCATAGGATGCCACCTTTCCAACAAGTCAATTTGTATAATTTTTGCACTGCTAGAGCTGCCCCGGTCAACCGTAAGTGATGTTATTGTGAAGTGGAAACGTCTAGGAGCAACAACGGCTCAGCCAAAAAATGGTAGGCCACACAAGCTCACAGAATGGAACCGCCGAGTGCTGAAGCACGTAGCACGTAAAAATCGCCTGTCCTCGGGTGCAACACTCATTACCGAGTTGCAAGCTGCTTCTGGAAGCAACATCAGCACAGTGACTTTTAATCAGGCACTTCATGAAATGGGTTTCCATGGCTGAGCAGCCGCGCACGCAAACCTAAGATCCCCATGCGTAAAGCCAAGCCTCGGCTGGTGTGGTGTAAAGCTCGCCACCATTGGACTCCGGAGCAGTGGAAACTCGTTCTCTGGCCATCACACTTCACCACCTGGAAGTCTGATGGACGAATCTGAGTTTGGCGGATGCCAGGAGAACGCTACTTGCCCGAATGCATAGTGCCAACTGTAAGGTTTGGTGGAGGAGGAATAATGGTCTGGGGCTGTTTTTCATGGTTCAGGCTAGGCCCCTTTGTTCCAGTGGACATTTTAACTCTACAACATACAATGATATTCTAGACTATTCTGTGCTTCCAACTTTGTGGCAACAGTTTGGGGAAAGCCCTGTCCTGTTATGGCATTCCAATTTCTTATTTATTTAACTAGGGAAGTCAGTTAAGAACAATTTTTTTTATTTATAATGATGGCCTACCCCGGCCAAACCTCAACCAAGATGATGCTGGGCCAATTGTGCACCGCCCTATGGGACTCCCAAGCATGGCCGGTTGTGATACAGCCTGGAATCAAACCAGGGTCTGTAGTAACGCCTCTAGCATTGAGATGCAGTGCCTTAGACCGCTGCGCCAATCAGGAGCCCCCTACACTGCGCCAATGCCCCGTGCACTAAGTGAGGTCCATATAGAAATGGTTTGCCGAGATTGGTGTGGAATAACTTGATTGGCCTGTACAAAGCCCTGACCTCAACCCCATTGGACACCTTTGGGTTGAATTGGAACGCAGACAGGCCTAATCGCCCAACATCAGCCACCAACCTCACTAATGATCTTGTGGCTGAATGGAAGCAAGTCCCCGGAGTAATGTTCCAACATCTAGGCTGAAATCAAGGATAGAGACATTTGTTTTTATCTGTTGGGCTTAGGTTATATGTTTGCTAGGTGCAGATAAAGTGACCTTTTCCACATTTTGTTGCATTACGGACTTTTTCTAAAATGGATTAAATAGTGTTTTCCCTCATCAATCTACACACAATACCCCATGTTCCTCTAGGTCAGTGAAAGTGAGGGAAGTGATGTGGAGAGTCAGGGCTCAGCAGCAAAAGGCAGGGATGAAGAGGAGTTAGAGATGATTGGAGGGATAGAGATGTGGAGCAAGGAGGGAGAGTAGAGTGGAGGGAGAGGAGGAGGGAGAGGACGAAGTAGAGGGAGAGTACAAAGCAGAGGGAGAGGAGGAGGGAGTTGAAGAGGGAGAGCACACCTGAGAGTGGAGCCTACGTTTCCATGCATTGTGTCAACCCCAAGTCCCACCATTCACCCTTGTACCACACAGCCTGGCCCTAAATTGACAGTGGCATGTGTTTTGGAGTTGTTTTTAAAAGTAGTAGGAATTTATATATTTTCCAGAGCTTGTAATGGATTACAACAAGAAAATGGGCGGGGTTGACCATCTTGACTGAGGACTTATTGCAATGTTGGACGCACAGGCAGAAAATGGTGTAAGTATGTGCTTTGGGGGATGCTCAACATTGCCATCATAATTATGTGGGGGACCCTGCAAAGGCCCCTTCCCAGAAACCACAGGTGCTGGTCCCTGAAGGCATTCAAAAAGCAGCTTGTGCATTCACTTTGTGATATGGCTACAGTGGCAGGAGGAGGGGAGAGAAGAGGGCGTGTGGACCGAGTTGTAACTCATTTGAAAGCAGGGGAAGTCTGAAGGGCGCAAGAGAGGGTGCGCATCCGGGGAGGATGCAGGGCAAAGAGTGAGAGATATGTAGAGACCTCCTTTGGGTGCTCTACATATTCTGTGCCACTTTGCAGGATGGGGCCATGCTTCCAGAAGTTCCATGATATGTTGTAGGCTAAATGCAAACATTAAAGTGACAGTGTGGAAAATGAATTTCTCCTACAAATATTTGATTGTCTCTGAACAGTTATGTTTTGTATATTCTCTCTTTATCTCTATCTAATACTTGTTGCATTCACCGAATTGTTGTCGAAGTAGGCTACTATTTCTACATTTTGTGTCAAGCCTGGTCTGTACTAAATCTTATTGAGACAGGTTACCTACATTTTTAAATAGTCCCCGAATGGTTGTTTGCATTTTTACATTGTTGCAGAAGTAATAATCATTGTCAATCAAATAGCCTACTTTGTGTGGGTTTTGAAATACTTTCTGAATTTTGTCCTCTGGTCACATTTAGGATATTTTTGTATTTATATGTAAATAATATTTAAGTATATACTGAACAGAAATATAAACACAGCATGCAACAATTTCAAAGATTTGACTTAGTTCCAGTTCATAGAAGGAAATCAGTCAACTGAAATAAATAAATCAGGACCTAATCTATGGATTTAACATGACTGGGCAGGGGCGCACTGGGTAGCCAGGTCCAGCCAATCTGAATTTTTTCCCACAAAAGGGCTTGATTATAGACAGAAATACTAATCAGTACCCCCCCCCCCCCCCCCCCCCCCTCAGACAATCCCACAGGTAAAGAAGCAGGGTGTAGAGGTCCTGGGCTGGCGTGGTTACTATACATCCTGTCGGGCTGTATCACCACCTGGTACGGCAACTGCTCCGCCCACAACCGTAAGGCTCTCCAGAGGGAAGTGAGGTCTGCACAAAGCATCACCGGGGGCAAACTACCTGCCCTCCAGGACACCTACACCACCCGATGTCACAGGAAGGTCATAAAGATCATCAAGGACAACAACCACCCGAGCCACTGCCTGTTCACCCCACTATCATCCAGAAGGTGAGGTCAGTACAAGTGCATCAAAGCAGGGACCGAGAGAGACTGAAAAACAGCTTCTATCTCAAGGCCATCAGACTGTTAAACAGCCACCACTAACATTGAGTGGCTGCTGCCATACATGTAAAAAATGTATCACTAGCCACTAGTCACTAGCCTTTAAACAGTGCTACTTAATCTCTGTATCACGGAGGCGCTCCGCACTGCTAAAGCTAACTCTCTCTCCTCTGCTCTCATCCTTCTAGACCTATCGGCTGCCTTCGATACTGTGAACCATCAGATCCTCCTCTCCACCCTCTCCGAGTTGGGCATCTCCGGCGCGGCCCACGCTTGGATTGCGTCCTACCTGACAGGTCGCTCCTACCAGGTGGCGTGGCGAGAATCCGTCTCCACACCACGTGCTCTCACCACTGGTGTCCCCCAGGGCTCTGTTCTAGGCCCTCTCCTATTCTCGCTATACACCAAGTCACTTGGCTCTGTCATAACCTCACATGGTCTCTCCTATCATTGCTATGCAGACGACACAAAATTTATCTTCTCCTTTCCCCCTTCTGATGACTAGGTGGCGAATCGCATCTCTGCATGTCTGGCAGACATATCAGTGTGGATGACGGATCACCACCTCAAGCTGAACCTCGGCAAGACGGAGCTGCTCTTCCTCCCGGGGAAGGACTGCCCGTTCCATGATCTCGCCATCACGGTTGACAACTCCATTGTGTCCTCCTCCCAGAGCGCTAAGAACCTTGGCGTGATCCTGGACAACACCCTGTCGTTCTCAACTAACATCAAGGCGGTGGCCCGTTCCTGTAGGTTCATGCTCTACAACATCCGCAGAGTACGACCCTGCCTCACACAGGAAGTGGCGCAGGTCCTAATCCAGGCACTTGTCATCTCCCGTCTGGATTACTGCAACTCGCTGTTGGCTGGGCTCCCTGCCTGTGCCATTAAACCCCTACAACTCATCCAGAACGCCGCAGCCCGTCTGGTGTTCAACCTTCCCAAGTTCTCTCACGTCACCCCGCTCCTCCGCTCTCTCCACTGGCTTCCAGTTGAAGCTCGCATCCGCTACAAGACCATGGTGCTTGCCTACGGAGCTGTGAGGGGAACGGCACCTCAGTACCTCCAGGCTCTGATCAGGCCCTACACCCAAACAAGGGCACTGCGTTCATCCACCTCTGGCCTGCTCGCCTCCCTACCACTGAGGAAGTACAGTTCCCGCTCAGCCCAGTCAAAACTGTTCGCTGCTCTGGCCCCCCAATGGTGGAACAAACTCCCTCACGACGCCAGGACAGCGGAGTCAATCACCACCTTCCGGAGACACCTGAAACCCCACCTCTTTAAGGAATACCTAGGATAGGATAAAGTAATCCCTCTCACCCCCCTTAAAAGATTTAGATGCACTACTGTTCCACTGGATGTCATAAGGTGAATGCACCAATTTGTAAGTCGCTCTGGATAAGAGCGTCTGCTAAATGACTTAAATGTAAATGTAAATGTCTGAAGTACTGAAATTTCCACAGAAGAATGTTGTTTCTTAATGTTGTCTGAACTATTTGAGAGCATTTCCAATGTCAAGCCATGCTCTGTTAATATTATGAAATACAAATTTTAAAAATCAGGTTCCTTAAATGGGCTGAGAATGTGCTAAAGCTAAGTAACTGTCTTGCACCATTCCCCAAAAGTTGTGGGAAGGTAGTATGCAAAATAACCATAGGACAACCAGCTCTCACCAAGCTAAAAAAAAAAAACACATGGTTCTCAGAACGTTATGTACTAGCTGGGGACTGTTCTGGAATCTTGATCAAGGGCACTGCTCAGGCTGTTGCCACCTGCAGTTAGGCTACCTTCACGCATCTTGTAAATGCACTCCCCGTGATAAAAGTGTTTAAAACCCCAAAAGAGGAGGCCTAGGCTACCCGCTGTGCTGCTGCTGCATATAGCGCAGGAGAGAAAATAAGCCGAAAGCGGTTATTCAAGTTCAGTAGACTATCATTCATTTTCAAAGCTAGAATCCTTAATTGAAACAATAACAATGTGTTTTGGTAGAAAGCTTAGCCGTGGGCCTGAACAAATGTAACCACTCTCAAATTCATAGACAGAGCTATGGATGCAAGGACATACCAAAATCAAGCCTATAGATTTAACCATGTTTAACCTGTATTTAACCATGTTTTGTTGACATTTAAAACAAGCTTGTATTTTGGGTACGATAGTTGAACTAAGCTAATGATGCATTTATAAGTTACATTCTTCAAGATATAATGGGTATATATAATTCATTTATAAGTCCAAAAATGTATGTAGCAACTATATAAGGATTCCATCTTTAACTTCGCTGTACACGTGTCCGAGAGAAATGTGATTTGAAATAGGCATTACCAAGCAAGGGGAGGAATAACTTGATTATGTGTGCGTGCAAACCTGTCGAGCGCACTTCTAACTGTAAATTGTTAAGGCGTAGGCGTACTTACAAAGCAGTCACTTATTGTCAAATGTAAATGTCTGTTCATTTAGCATCTGTGGAGGCATGAGACATAGCCTTAACATCAATATAACCAAGTGAGTCATTCTATTTCATGTATCATATCAGTGATTATTGTGGAAGTTCATTAATCACACAAACGTGAGTTTATTATCCGTTTGCATCTGGTCTGATGCATACCAAGCGCACGTGGCTCCACCGGTGACTATTTCTGTCTTACTTGGTATATGGAAAGACTTCATGGGTGTTGGTTTGGAATTCTTAGGAACTGTTTTACTGTATGCAGAAAAACAGATCCAGTAGGCTATTTATTGCCATGGCTCTTGAGACCCATGAGTACATTAGGGAGGTTTCTCTACAGTGATGGGTATGCTGTGACAAGTTAATGAACGGATGTAATTAATTCTGCAACTCTGGTAGACAGGGGTAGATCAAGGCTAACGGATAGACGGGGGATTAGATAATTGTGTTAAGTTTTCGTCACGTTTACTCATCACGTTACTTGTCTGGCCAGCCACCAAGAGACAGCAGGGAGCGCGCACGAGTCAATTATGCCTACAGGCTTGACAGTTTACCACCGATGTATAAATTTAAAAAATACATATATTATATATATATATATATATATATATTTTTTTTTTTTACATCCGTGGTAAGCTGTCAAGCCTATATATATATATATATATATATATATATATATATATATATATATATATGTTGTATTTATTTAACCATTATTTAACATTTACATTACATTACATTTAACTAGGCAAGTGTTTAACTAGGCAAGTGAGTTAAGAACAAATTATTTTTTACAATGATGTCCTACCAAATGGCAAAAGGCCTCCTGCGGAGACGGGGGCTGGGATAAAACAATATATATATATATATATATATATATATATATATATATATATATATATATATATATATATATATAGGACAAAACACACATCATGACAGGAGAGACAACTTTGCATAAAGAGAGACCTAAGACAACAACATAACATGGCAGCAACACATGACAACACAGCATGGTAGCAACACAACATGACAACAACATGGTAGCAACACAACATGGTAGCAGCACAAAACATGATGCAAACATTATTGGGCACAGACAACAGCACAAAGGGCAAGAAGGTAGAGAACAATACATCACGCAAAACAGCAATAACTGTCAGTAAAGAGTGTCCATGATTGAGTCTTTGAAGGAAGATATGGAGATAAAATGTGCAGTTAGAAGACACAGATCACTGCGAACTTCTGTTAGAGAGGAAAGAGCTGTTGAATAAATATACAGAACCTTTTCTATCCTGTTATTTGCTGTATGTGTTTACAATATACAGCCGACCATTTCAGACTGTTCCATAAGATACAATAGCTGTATCCAATAGTGTGCGTGGGACCATCATTAGGCTATTAATACTTGGTCAGGCTTATTGAAGCTTTCAAAACGGAAATGTGGAACAATATTGTTGGAACATTATTTACTCACTGTGTACCGTGCAGACAATTAGAACCATCACTCGATATACGCTATATTAGTGTCTTTACGCGTAACTGTGTTTAATGGTCGGCCAGCCTATTATTTGAGTCACAAAGCAAGTCTCGAGTCACAAGGTCTTAGTCTCAGTCGAGTCCCAAGTAAAACGGGTCGAGTCTCGATTTTTTTTATTTTTTTTTATTTCACCTTTATTTAACCAGGTAGGCTAGTTGAGAACAAGTTCTCATTTACAATTGCGACCTGGCCAAGATAAAGCAAAGCAGTTCGACACATACAACGACACAGAGTTACACATGGAGTAAAACAAACATACAGTCAATAATACAGTAAAAAAAACAAGTCTATATACAATGTGAGCAAATTAGGTGAGAAGGGAGGTAAAGGCAAAAAAGGCCATGGTGGCAAAGTAAATACAATATAGCAAGTAAAACACTGGAATTGTAGTTTTGCAATGGAAGAATGTGCAAAGTAGAAATAAAAATAATGGGGTGCAAAGGAGCAACATAAATAAATAAATTAAATACAGTTGGGAAAGAGGTAGTTGTTTGGGCTAAATTATAGGTGGGCTATGTACAGGTGCAGTAATCTGTAAGATGCTCTGACAGTTGGTGCTTAAAGCTAGTGAGGGAGATAAGTGTTTCCAATTTAAGAGATTTTTGTAGTTCGTTCCAGTCATTGGCAGCAGAGAACTGGAAGGAGAGGCGGCCAAAGAAAGAATTGGTTTTGGGGGTGACTAGAGAGATATACCTGCTGGAGCGTGTGCTACAGGTGGGAGATGCTATGGTGACCAGCGAGCTGAGATAAGGGGGGAATTTACCTAGCAGGGTCTTGTAGATGAAAAGAATCAAATCGAAGTCGTGCATTCTAAGTCTCAAGTCAAATATTTTTTTGTATGTATTTATGCAACGACTTGTCTGTTTTTTTTAGGCTACCAGGCAGCCCTTTTCATTATTTTGGCTACAAAACATTTCGATGACGTAATTGTAAAATATGGACTTTGTAGCAGTCCTAAGAGAATTACATCAGCAGAAGACAATGCAGGTTGAAGTGCTAAGAGTGTAGATGTATTTACAGGTCTTGGTGATCCCATGTTGAAAGTACCATATCGTACAAAATATACACTGGCAATAGCCCAAAATAAATAACCTCTGTTCCAGGCTAAATAGGGACACAGGTAGACACAGGTAGAGGGCAAGACTGCACAGCACAGATTCAGACCATTTGCTATGAGACTCAAAAATTGAGCTCAGGTGCGTCCTGTTTCCATTGGTCATCCTTGAGATGTTTCTACAACTTGATTGGAGTCCACCTGTGGTAAATTCAATTGATTGGACATGGTAAATTCAATTGATTGGACATGATTATATATAAAAGTTCCACAGTTGGCAGTGCATGTCAGAGCAAAAACCAAGCCATGAGGTCGAAGGAATTGTCCGTAGAGCTCTGAGACAGGATTGTGTCGAAGCACAGATCTGGGGAAGGGTACCAAAACATTTCTGCAGCATTGAAGGTCCCCAAGAACACAGTGGAGTCCATCATTCTTAAATGGAATACGTTTCAAACCACCAAGACTCTTCCTAGAGCCTAGGGGCGAAGGTTCACCTTCCAACAGGACAATGACCCTAAGCACACAACTAAGACAATGCAGGAGTGGCTTCGGGACAAGTCTCTGAATGTTCTTGAGTGGCACAGCCAGAGCCTGGCCTTGAACCTGTTCAAACATCTCTGGAGAGACCTGAAAATAGCTGTGCCTCGACGCCCCCCATCTAACCCCCCATCTAACTTGAAAGAGCTTGAGAGGATATGCGGTGAAGAATGGGAGAAATTCCCCAAACACTGGTGTGCCAAGCTTGTAGTGTCATACCCAAGAAAACCCGAGGCTGTAATTGCTGCCAAAGGTGCTTCAACAAAGGACTGAGTAAAGGTTCTGAATACCTATGTAAATTTGATATTTCAGTTGATTTTTTAATACATTTGCAATAACGTCTAATAGCCTGTTTTTACTTTGTCATTATGAGGTATTGTGTGTAGATTGATGAGGGGATTTTTTTAAAAGAAGTCTGTAACGTAACAAAATGTGGAAAATGTCAAGGGGTCTGAATACTTTCCGAATACACTGTATAGGGACTTGGCCCCTCCCAGGACCACACAATTACCCAATTGGCAATTACAACCAATAAACTAGTTATATAATGTAAAATGCATATTCCACATCCATTGTTACATTATAATTATGATTACTAATGATATTTCATCACCATTCATGCATGGAACAATCATTTTATCTTATTCAACGTACTGACTCCAAAGCATGGCGTGCAGCTCACGTAGCCTATTTCTATGCCCACATACTCCTATTACGCACAACCAGAATGACAGAAGTAGGACACAGACACACGGAATTCCGACATAGCCCGTGAAATATGAACAAAGGAAACCATACATTGAATTGAAATAAACTGAACTTCTACCTCGTGGGTCTTGCTAATGTTCACGTGCACAATAAACATCGCGCCCACTCAGAGGGTAAGTAACGGTAGGCTAAATGTACATGTATGGAATCAAACATGAAACGTGTTGAAATAAAAGTTACCGGGATGGAATGATGAAACGCTAACAATTATTGTTGGATTAGATGGAATATAGATTTACCACATATGCATTTATTTGACTTGTGAAAGCAACCACAAACCTTTAAACAAGCATAACGCTCTCTCTCCACTGGCAGGAGTTTGGAGAGACGCGCCTATGGTGAGTTATTATGGCAATCCTCTCTCCCTACAATTTGACGTTGGTGCTGCACCTGATCCTATGGCTTTACAAATCAGCAATCTGTTCGCAAGCTCACCTGTCCTGTGTTGATGGACAAGGATGATGCTGCGTGGAGAGTAATCCATGGAGACAAAATGAGTGACAAAATGTTACAAAACCTGGCAAAATAATTTCAAGCCATCAGTTTGAAGTCAATGTCGATTCCCGAATCTTGAGTCTCCAAGTCAAGTCTCAAGTTATTTTATTTTCTATCAAGTCCACTCAATTTGTGACTTGAGTCCATATCATGTAACTCGAGACCACAACTCTGTTAATTAGGGTAGGCCTAAATAATTGGCCTTAAATTAATTATTTTCTATAGATTGATGATGATCCCTTTGGAGACTGTATATCAGACCCACGATTAAGCCCTACAGAAGTCTTGACAGTGCATTATGATTCATTATACAACAGGGTGGGTCTAATCCTGAATGCTGATTTGTTAAAACCGCATTCCAGCCGGTGTCTATTCCACAAATTACCACCGGCTAAATCTATGAAGTTAAAATGTTTATTTACTCTGTTCCATCTGACTGTGCAATCCACTGTCTCATCAGCCCAGCCAGGCATTTTATAAACTTGATCTCCACTATAAAAAGCATCAAGACATTAGCTCACATTACTTTTAGACTAACATTTAGTTTTCAACAGCAGATATTTATCTTTCTGACATTTGCAACATTGTTTCAATGTTCAAATTCGACCTCCAGCTGTCCCATAGTAATGAACGAGTTGGGAAGAGACAGAGAGGCAGGCAGCTTTTCTCAGCCAGTCTAAATCATGAATCAGGTGGCACAATTTTTATGGATATATACAAAGAAATGTCAATTGAAAAATTGTAAAACGAAACGAATCGCAGCTACTGTAGTTTTTCCAGCTTCAGTTTGAAGTGATTGTGTTAGCTGTGTTGTTGGCTAGCTCCTCTGAACAACAGTGTCCTGATGAGTGACCACATTTTCTATGCCAGGCGAAATCGCGATTCATTAGCTAATTGCTATGGACCTATCCAAATAAGTGTCACTAGAAAACTTAAGGTGAACGCACCAATTTGTAAGTCGCTCTGGATAAGAGCGTCTGCTAAATGACTTAAATGTAAATGTAAATGTAAAACAGCTTAAACAAATGCAAATGCAGCTACTTTGCTGTTATTCTTGCTGCACTTTGTGACATGACTGTAAGCAAGGGATAAGAATGTTGCCAGCAAGTATGGCAATTGGAACATTTAGAACGAACGACTGGGTCGCGTCCATAGACACAAATCAAAAAGACTGAACGACTCGTGACCAGTCGGTTTGTTTAGTAACCCCAGATTTGTGTCAAGATTATATATTGTGGAAGGATGAAATAGTATGAATAAATTCATCAAAATAATCATAATTTGAACATGTTGGTAACCCGTTGTATAATGTGATAATGCCCTCGAAGCAGAAATATATCCTCCAAACACCGGTTTCTCGGGCATTATCACTTAAATAAATGTATAACATTTGAAGTGTAACAACTGGAAATCAAATACAAAAGGTTTGCTTAAAAAACACAATCCACCATAAATACCCCAAACCAACATTAGTTATGTATTGACTAAATTGATTAACATAAGAGAACACACATTATCAAAAATAGACCTAAACAGGAATGTCAGTCATGTCTTTTACGTGTGCATAATGAGCACTTGTGTGACCATAAATAAGCACAGGGAGATAGGTGGCCTATATTCGTAATGCTATCTGTCTCTTTAATTGTGACCTTATCATCTAAACCATCTCTTACTACCTGTCACTGTCTGCCTATTTGGGCAGTGGTGACCTTGGCCTGGAGAGCCAATGTCCCCATCAGCTAGTTTCCCAGACAGCATGACCTGAAAAGCCTATCTCATCTATTGGGGTAGGAAAGTTTGGTGTTCAGTAAAGGTCTGTACTATAGCCAATAGCTCCATAAGATCTGTCCCAGAGATGAGATGAAGAAACTCCATATTTGGGGATGATCCGGAGATGCACGTTTTGTGCTCCAAGTTCTATTGCTATAAGTGAAATAATTTGAAGAATCATAAGCTACTAATAGGTTATTATTCCCTTTATAAGGCACACAAGTATCACACGGATTGGTTTATAGGCTTTAACTGGCTACTTGTTCTATTTGTTCAGCATACTGCTGTTTTCAACTCTCTAGAGACAGCAGGAGGGGTAGAGATACTCTGAATGATCGGCTATGAAAAGCCAACTGACATTTACTCCTGAGGAGCTGACCTGTTGTAGCCTCGACAACCACTGTGATTATTATTATTTGACCCTGCTGGTCATCTATGAACATTTTGAACATCTTGGCCATGTTCTGTTATAATCTCCACCCGGCACAGCCAGAAGAGGACTGGCTACCCCTCATAGCCTGGTTCCTCTCTAGGTTTCGTCCTAGGTTCTGGCCTTTCTAAGGAGTTTTTCATAGCCACCGTGCTTCTACACCTGAATTGCTTGCCGTTTGGGGTTTTAGGCTGGGTTTCTATACAGCACTTTGTGACATCAGCTGATGTAAGAAGGGCTTTATAAATCAATTTGATTGATGATTGATGTTGCCATATCTGTTTTGAGTCTAGGGCAGAGCATCACCTTAAGGGTCAAACGAATAAAGAGCGTATCATATCTCGTGTCTTTAGTAATCAAGAGTTGTTTGTTGCTCTGGGTATCAGATGTGCCACCAGCGGTGCCAGTGTCCATCCTTGTGAAGAAATTATTGTGTGCCATGCACGCGCATGCATGCTGCAGCAGTTCAGTGTTTCCGTCTCTGTTGATCACCGGCTCGCCTTGAATGAATGACATTTGAGAAGAAAAAAACACTGTCAGTACACCATGGCGACTTTTGAGACAATAAATGAAAAAGTTTTCTTCACGATTTGATTCCTTTGAGAACCTTGCCATACAGGCTTTTATGAGGCACTTCAAATGATGACTTTGGACAGCCTTAATTTAGACACTGTATTGGGAATTGCACATTCAAAATATCAATTTTTAGCTTGATGAGGTTGAGAATTCAGCCTACCTTAATTTTTTTAATGTAATTATTATTTTAATAATTCAGGCTATACTTTTCAACATGCTACCAATTTACCTTTTCAATTCTCAGGTCACACACCTAACCACTGTTTCGGTAGCCCATTCAATTGCTGTTGTTTTTTGTAGTGTAGTGTTATGTTGCTGTGTTGCAGAGCTACAAAATGTAACAGTGACCTAACATCGACCTCCCATGCTAAATATGTCAGTGGTCAAGTTATACAAAAAAAGTTGTTATAGCTTATGCATGGTCAGGTGCATGGACTATTTCTTAATTTGATGTATCAACTGTGTCTGCCTGTCTCTGTCTTGTCTATCTGTCGGTTTATGTATGTATAGAATGGTTCCAACACTCTTCCTGGAGAGCTACCTTCCAGTAGGTTTTTAGAGAGAGAGACTTGGCATACAGCCTACACCTTGTGAATGAGGAGGGCCAATATGCCCATATCTTGTAACTAACCACACCTGAGAGATGAATGTTTGCGCATGAGTAGCTATATACAGTACCAGTCAAAAGTTTGGACACACCTACTCATTCAAGGGTTTTTCTTTATTTTGACTATTTATTTTGACTAGAATAATAGTGAAGACATCAAAATTATTAAATTAGACATGTGGAATCATGTAGTAACCAAAAAAGTGTGAAATAAATCAAAATATATTTGAGATTTGAGATTCTTCAAAGTAGCCACCCTTTGCCTTAATGACAGCTTTGCATGCTCTTGGCATTCTCTCAACCAGCTTCATGAGGTAGTCACCTGGAATGCATTTCAATTAACATGTGTGCCTTGTTAAAAGTACATTTGTGGAATTTCTTTCATTCTTAATGCGTTTGAGCCAATCAGTTGTGTTGTGACAAGGTACGGGTGATCACAGAAGATAGTTCTATTTGGTAAAAGACCAAGTCCATATTATGGCAAGAACAGCTCAAGTAAGCAAAGAGAAACAACAGCCATCATTACTATAAGACATGAAGGTCAGTCAAGCCAGAAAATGTCAATAACTTTTAAAGTTTCTTCAAGTGCAGTCGCAAAAACCATCAAGCGCTGTGATGAAACTGGCTCTCATGAGGACCGCCACAGGAAACGAAGACCCAGAGTTACCTCTTTTGCTGAGGATAAGTTCCTTAGAGTTACCAGCCTCAGAAATTGCAGCCCAAATAAATGCTTCACAGAGGTCAAGTAACAGACAGATCTAAACATCAACTGTTCAGAGGAGACTGTGTGAATCAGGCCTTCATGGTCGAAATGCTGCAAAGAAACCACTAGTAAAGGACACTAATAATAAGAAGAGACTTGCTTGGGCCAAGAAACACAAGCAAAATACATTAGACCGGTGGAAATCTGTCCTTTGGTCTGATGAGTCCGTGCCTTTGTGAGATGCAGAGTAGGTGAATGGATGATCTCCGCATGTGTGGTTCCCACCATGAAGCATGGAGGAGGAGGTGAGATGGTGTGAGGGTGCTTTGCTGGGGACTCTGTCAGGATTTATGTAGAATTCAAAGCACACTTAACCAGCATGGCTACCACAGCATTCTGCAGCGATAGGCCATCCCATCTGGTTTGTGCTTAGTGGGACTATCATTTGTTTTCCAACAGGACAATGACACAGCACACCTCAAGGCTGTGTAAGGACTATTTGACCAAGAAGTAGAGTGATGGAGTGCTGCATCAGATGACCTGGCCTCCACAATCACCCGACTTCAAACCAATTGAGATGGTTTGGGATGAGTTGGACCGCAGAGTGAAGGAAAAGCAGCCAATAAGTTCTTAGCATATGTGAGAACTCCTTCAAGACTTCTGGAAAAACATTCCTCATGAAGCTGGTTGAGAGAATGCCAAGAGTGTGCAAAACTGTCATCAGGGCAAACGGTGTCTACTTTAAAGAAGCTCAACTACAAAATATTTTAGTTTAACACTTTTTTGGTTACTACATGATTCCATATGTATTATTTCATCGTTCTTCACTATTATTTTACAGTGTAGAAAATAGTACAAATAAAGAAAAACCCTTGAATGAGTAGGTGTGTCCAAACTTTTGACTGGTACTATATATATATATGTTTGCGGTCACTTAGAAATGTCCTTGTTTTTTAAAGAAAAGCACATTTTTTGTCCATTAAAATAACATCAAATTGATCAGAAATACAGTGTAGACATTGTTAATGTTATAAATGATTATTGTAGCTGGAAATGGCAGATTTTTAATGGAATCATCACAGCAACCATCACTCCTGTGTTCCAATGGCACGTTGTGTTAGCTAATTCAAGTTTATCATCTTAAAAGGCTAATTGACCATTAGATATTCTTGTCAAGAATGGTGATGAGGTTTTAATGTTTTCTTCTGCATGTCATATGGTTGCTGATCCAATTGAGGATAGTGTGAAAGGTTTCCTCTATTTATGTTATTTAACTAGGCACATCAGTTAAGAAAGACATCTTATTTACAATGACGGGCTACCAAAAGAAAATTTAAAACTGGGTGTTTCGAGCCTGAATGCTGATTGGCTGACAGCCTTGGTATATCAGACAGTATACCAGGGGTATGACAAAACATGTATTTTTACAGCTCTAATGACTTTGGTAACCCGTTTAAATGAGCAATAAGGAAACCTCTAGGGTTTGTGGTTTATGGCCAATATACCACGGCTAAGGGCTGTGTCCAGGCACTCCACCAGTGTGTAAGAACAGCCCATAGCCGTGGTACATTGTCCATATACCACAACCCCTCGTGCCTTATTGCTGAATTATTTACCAGAGAAGAGAGGTATAACATTTGCATTGCACCATTTGACTATACTGTTGCCCAATGTCTGCAGTATGGTTGAGCCCACCCATTTACTGTCGGTGAGTCACGCGAACAGTAGATTTGGAGACGGCAAGCCTCGCTATGTGACCTACTTTTACTTCAGTTATGTCTTCACTGAGACTTTTAAGGGATTCGAGTTTAACAATATACAAGTGGCGGTTTTGATGATGGAACGTTTAGACAATTGAAAACTAGATTAGGCTTTTTATTATTTTACATAGGCTATGAGAAAAATGATAGTCCCGTTGGCCAACTATAGTGGACTATATATATATATATATATCAATTTGATGTTATTTTAATGGACAAAAAAATAACTTTTCTTTCAAAAACAAGGACATTTCTAAGTGTTTTTGAAAGAAAAGCATTTTTTTGTCCATTAAAATAACATCAAATTGATCAGAAATACAGTGTAGACATTGTTAATGTTATAAATGACTATTGTAGCTGGAAATGGCTGATTTTTAATGGAATATCTACATAGGCGTACAGAGGCCCATTATCAGCAACCAAGCTAATCCAAGTTTATAATTTTAGGCTAATTGATCAGTAGAAAACCCTGTTGCAATTATGTTAGCACAGCTGAAAACTGTTGTCCTGCATAAAGAAGCAATAAAACTGGCCTTCTTTAGACTAGTTGAGTATCTGGAGCATCTCAGTGAAGACCTGACTGAAGTAAAAGTAGGTCACATAGCGAGGCTTGCTGCCTCCCAACCTACTGTTCGTGTGACTCATCCGCAGTAAATGGGTGGGCTCAACCATACTGCAGACGTTGGACAACAGAGAAGAGAGGTACCATTTTTGACTATAGTCAAATGGTGCAAATGTTATACCTCTCTTCTCTGGTATGTAATTAAGCAATAAGGCGCAAGGGGTTGTGGTACATGGTCAATATACCACGGCTATGGGCAGTTTTTATATCAGGGCTGTCAGCCAATCAGCATTCAGGGCTCGAAATACCCAGTTTATAATCAAGCATAGTCTCATACTCAAAATACTAAGTAATTAGTCCAGCTAGTAGTGCTTTATGAACGTATCCAATGTGTCCTTATTTTTTTCAAAAAATAATAGGGTCATGTTGTATAGGCACAGTGTGTTTGGACATCAAGTTTATTTTAAAATTCACAATATCCTTAAGAAAATAATATAATTAATTAATTCCAATAAAATAACAACATTGTAAGCTATGCCATCATGCACAGTCCATAGCAAAGCACACACATCCCTGGGTCCCTAGTCTTTTCAGTTCTCTGCAAATGACTGGAACGAACTGCAACAAACACTCAAACTGGACATTTTATCTCAATCTCTTCATTCAAAGACTCAATCATGGACAATTTTACGGACAGTTGTAGCTGCTTTGCGTGATATATTGTTGTCTCTACCTTCTTGCTCTTTGTGCTGTTGCCTGTGCCCAGTAATGTTTGTGCCATGTTTTGTGCTGCTATCATGTTGTGTCGCTACCATGTTGTTGTCATGTTGTGTTGCTACCATGCTGTGTTGTCATATGTTGCTCCCTTGCTATGTTGTTGTCTTAGGTCTGTCTTTGTGTAGTGTTGTGTTGTCTCTCTTGTTGTGATGTGTGTTTTGTTCTATATTTATATATATTTATTTTTAATCACAGCCCAGTTCCCGCAGGCCTTTTGTCTTTTGGTAGGCTGTCATTGTAAATAAGATGTATTTCTTAACTGACGTGCCTAGTTAAATAACAGAAATAGAGGAAACTCACACTATCCTCCATTGGATCAGCATCCATATGACATACAGAAGAAAACATTAAAACCTCATTACCATTATTGAGAAGAATTCCATAAATAAAATAACGTAAAGACTATTTAACTACCCCGCGGTTTTATTATAGCATTATGTAAAACATATATATAATCCTTAGGTGCATATTTTGTCTCAGGGTCCCGGTGCTTCATGTGAGCGCTATGGCACAGTGGACGGTGTTATGGGTGTAAGATGGCACAGACGTTCAAACAGACGGGTCTGCCAGCCCGAGAGCGTGAGAGGAGTGTCAACACTAATAAACACTGCAGCGGATATGCATGGTCACCGGGCTTGTCCACGTGACAGGGGCGCTGTTGCGATCAGGCATACTTGAGTGGGAGCCGATCCTCTGCTATTTTCGTGGAGAAAATACCACTTTAGCATCACCCAGTCATAGGCTACATCAATGTAAACACTTATCAGAGGAGAGGTAGAGAGACATGTGAGGGAAGAAGCGCCACATAATCTTGGATTTGTATATCTCCATATTATACGCCTAGGCTATAGTCTATTCGGGAAAAACGACCTAGGACGAGGCATACCGTTTTCTTTTTGAATGTTTCTTTGTATTAATAGGTTATTGTTAAAATATTATAGTAGGCTATTACTTTTTGGCTGTTGAAGTTGGCCTGTCCATGCATGCTTATGAAAAACAGTTTACTAAAAACAGGTGTTTGCACCTGAATGCTACTTTACAGTGATGGGTGGGACTGACACCCGTTTCAGTATGCCCTCTTGTGGTTAAAGAGCAGCATTGATCCACAGTGACTAACACCAATGTAACAGCCTGTGGTCTCTACTGTAGAATATGTTGAGATATTAACTCATTTACAAGAAAAGTGGTAACATGTAATGGTTTATCTCCAACTAATCTTCAATAAACATAACTCCCTTACAAGATAGGGAATTAGGGAGCCCAGAATTGTCCTCTCCCCAAATAGAGAAGAGCCCAAACTAATATCAAGTAAGCAGATGAAATGCCATAGCTGTACTTGTTCCACAATATAAAAAATAAAAAATAAATCATTGGTGGTGACTGAGCCAGTTGCACCTAATTGGTTGCACCTAATCCCAGTGTGAATAGAGAAAATATGACAAGAACTCTCTCGACCATAACAATTTCATCATGGTTGCATGATTGTACAAGATATATTAACTACAACAAATTGTAACAATCATAAAAATTAGGTAGGAATATGCATTTGTCTTGGCATTTTTATTATTGGGAAATCTTTTGAGCTCAGCGCAACCGCTCGCTAATTGACCAATCAGAGGCGAGCATACAAGGAACGCATGCGCATTATCATTATTTTAAAACGACCTGAGAAGAGGGGCATCAAGGCGATAGGTGAGTTCGAATGAGTACAGAGAATATCAAATAGGTAGGTGGCCTTTAGTGAGAAGTGTAAAGCACAATGTGTTATAACGTTCAAGAGAAAAACTTAACTTTGTAAAGCGTTTAAAGTTAAAATGGCGTCAAATGAGACCGGGTTAGTTGAAGGCAAAGTGGCTGTCAATTGTTTTGCTCTTTGCTGCGGACCTAAAATGGAGGACTTGGCTAACCAGTTAGCTGGCCAACTAAGCGACTGCAGCTCTGCTGTAACGTTTGTTATTCTAGAACTGTTTCCCTTGTAACCAAGCAATTGCCAGTCCCTGCATAATGTTTTCTTCAAACACCAGCTAGGTCAATTATACACATCATTGGGTAGCCGACGAAACTCAACTCTTTAATGATTGTATAAGCTTGCTAACGTTAACTACCTCGTCTGCTAGGCATGCCTGTATTGTTGCGATGCAAGTCAGTTTATCTCCGGGTTGCTCGATTGTTGTTATTGTGTCAGTTTGTTGGTTCATGTGTCAATATCGTACAGAAATTGTAGTTAGTAGCAACCAGAGATTGAGAACGCTAACGTTATTAGCAAAGTGGCTTCCTTAGTTGGGCTATATATGATGTAAGAGAGGGCATTGTGGCTGATTCCTGTCTGTTTCAACATTTGATTTTAGTTAGTTTATGCCTGATAACCTTGTCTATGTTGAATTAACGGTGTGCCCATCTGACATCCCTCCCTTGTATTTCAGGCTTGCATGGACATCTAGACAGCCCACTGCTGAGGAGAAACGGCATCCACGGTGTGAGATCAAGCTCTTTGTGCCACCAACGCCCCTGTCAGGAGGACATTGGTGGGCGTTGGTTGGCAAGGGTTCTGGTGGTGGGGTTGCCACGACAATGACATCCACTGTGTTCACAAGTGGAGGATATAAGCTAGACACAGTAGGGAAGATTGATTTGGTCAAAGCTCCAGCAGGAGGAACACCAGATTCCTTCATTGGCCTGAGGAGGGAGCCAAGTGAATACGTCATCGGAGTCCCAAACGTGCTGGGCAGTATCCACAACAGCAGCGGCCAGCAGCTCCACGGGAAAGCGAAGGTGGTGCCAGGACAGGCACCGATTACCTGCAGGCCTGGATCTGGACAGAACCCTGGGCTTGGGTCTGGGCAAGAGGAGAACTGGGTGATCTTTGGAGCCCAAACTCCCCAGGGCAAACCAATGGGGGGCGATGGCACCACACCAGTCAAGAGCAAGACACTACTAGGACAGACACACAGCAATATGGGCAAGACAGACCTCGCAGTGCTCAACACTATCAAACAGCCCTGGGACGATGCAGTGTGTGGCAGGGAGGTCAGAGGGGCAACTACTGCATCAATCATGGGGGCACAGTCATCAGAACACAGCCCAGATGGCAAAAGAGGGAATATTAGGAAAGGACCTGGTCACTCCCCTACACAGACCAGCTGCATACGCCAGATCCTCCTCCTCCAACTGGAACTCATTGAACAACAGCAACAGCAGCTCCAGTCCAAGAGCAAGGAGATAGATGACCTCAAAGCTGAGAAGGAAATGGTATGCTAGCAAACACAATGCATAACATTTCAATTGTCGATCCTGGTCAGCATATTTTGTGAAAAATTGAATTTTCCAGAATAACCAGCAGTAGGTATTTCACCTCCAACCTAGACCAGCTCCACAATGCCACCAGTGGTATTGTGATGTAATAGCAGTGCAGCACTATTATGACATCATTGTTTCTATGAAGTGTAAGGTTATTGAAGTCAACTAAATTGGCCTCAATATATTTTTGATGTACTCTTATGGACTGTAAATCTCAAGTGTTGAAGAGAATAGGCTACCCTTCAAGACAAACTATTTAAATGCCAAATCATAAGGGGGTAAAAACCTCACTTTAGCCCCACTGATGTGACGCGTTTTTTCACTACTGCAGCTCATGGCGCGGATCGAGCGCATGGCTCGCCGTCTGCAGCTAGGTAAGAAAGATGGGTGTGACCAGTGCCCCAACCACATCCCTAGCCTGCAGGAAGACCAGGCGGCAATGCCAGGGACACCAGAGGGGCAGGGGCTGTCTGAGTGCCACAGCAGCCATACACCCCGAACGCTGAATTTTGGCAGAGGAGGCAAGGGCCACAAACGGTAGGGCTCCACATTCAGTTTTTTAAAAATATTTTTATTTTTTTAACTTCATGATATGATATATTTCCTAGATCAGGCCTGGGCAATTATTTTCCATGGATGGCCACATTAGAATATATTTTTGCCATTGCGGGCCAGAATCATATTACAAGCTCCTTCCACAAACTTGGCCATCTCACGTTTGTGTGGTAGGAGAGATTTGCATGACCTGACTCTGTCTTCAAACAGTGAGGCAAACTGCCTGTGGTTTTAAGATTTTGCGCATATGAAGTTTACCACTTTAATGACTGTATCCACAACATTGCTCATTTTCAGAATACATTTACAGAGCACCTCCTGATGGATAATGCAATGCAGGGAAAAACATTCTGATCTGGGTTCAACTCCGCTACTTGATCTTGTATCCTTTTGAAAAGGCCAACATTTGTTCCTGTCAAGTTTGAGCAAGCATCAGTGGTCACACTGGATAACTTTTCAAAACTCAGTCCCATCTTTTGCCACACACTTATTAACCTTCTCCAATAAATCTTTCCATGTGGTGGTGCTCTTCATTGACTGCACTGAAGCTCCTCTGTAATTTCAAAGTGGGGTTATGACTGGTTAGAATATCAACAACTGCGCCGTGTCACGTGAATCACTGCTCTCATCCAGGGCCAAGGAGAAATAGGTGAAATCCTTTACCTTGTCTTTCAACTGTTCATATTCTCTGCCATTTCCTCAACACGCCGTGTCACTGTTCGTCTTGACAGGGAAACATTTTCAAACAGCTCTTTCTTGTCGATTTAAACATTCTTTAATGAATTCACCCTCGGTGAATGGCTTGGTATGTTTAGCAATTTTGTGGGACAGTGCATAGCTAGCTCTCGCAATTCCAGCGTTTGCTGAATGCAGTTTTGTGAAAAGTCCTTACTGCTTTTGCAACTGAGAAAGCAACTCTTTTGATGCACCTGCCCTCTGCTCAGAAGACATTCCTATATTTCTCTGCATGCTTTGTCTGGAAGTGTTGGGACAAATTGTAGTCTTTCAAGACAGCGATGCTCTCTTTGCACACTAAGCACACAGCTTTCCCTTTACCTCAAAGAAGTGCAGTCGTGGTCAAAAGTTGAGAATGACACATTAATTTCCAAAGTTTGCTGCTTCAGTGTCTTTAGATATTTTTGTCAGATGTTACTATGGAATACTGAAGTATAATTACAAGCATTTCACAAGTGTCAGGTTTTTGACAATTACATGAAGTTGATGCAAAGAGTCAATATTTGCAGTGTTGACCCTTCTTTTTCAAGACTTCTGCAATCCGCCCTGGCATGCTGTCAATTAACTTCTAGGCCACATCCTGACTGATGGCAGCCCATTCTTGCATAATCAATGCTTGGAGTTTGTCAGAATTTGTGGGGTTTTGTTTGTCCACCCGACCTCTTGAGGATTGACCACAAGTTCTCAATGGGATTAAGGTCTGGGGAGTTTCCTGGCCATGGACCCAAAATATCAATGTTTTGTTCCCCGAGCCACTTAGTTATCACTTTTGCCTTATGGCAAGGTGCTCCATCATGCTGGAAAAGGCATTGTTCATCACCAAACTGTTCCTGGATGGTTGGGAGAAGTTGCTCTTGAAGGATGTGTTGGTACCATTCTTTATTCATGGCTGTGTTCTTAAGCATAATTATGAGTGAGCCCACTCCCTTGGCTGAGAAGCAACCCCACACATGAATGGTCTCAGGATGCTTTACTGTTGGCATGACACAGGACTGATGGTAGCGCTCACCTTCTCCGAACAAGATTTTTTCTGGATGCCCCAAACAATCGGAAAGGGGATTCATCAGAGAAAATGACTTTACCCCAGTCCTCAGCAGTTCCATCCCTGTACCTTTTGCAGAATATCAGTCTCTCTGATGTTTTTCCTGGAGAGAAGTGTCTTCTTTGCTGCCCTTCTTGACACCAGGCCATCCTACAAAAGTCTTTGCCTCACTGTGTGTGTAGATGCACTCACACCTGCCTGCTGCCATTCCTGAGCAAGCTCTGTACTGGTGATCCCGCAGCTGAATTAACTTTAGGAGACGGTCCTTGCTTGACTTTCTTGGGTGCCCTGAAGCCTTCTTCACGACAATTGAACCGCTCTCCTTGAAGTTCTTGATGATCCGATAATTGGTTGATTTAGGTGCAATCTTACTGGCAGCAATATCCTTGCCTGTGAAGCCCTTTTTTGTGCAAATCAATGATGACTGCATGTGTTTCCTTGCCGGTAACCATGCTTGACAGAGGAAGAACAATGATTTCAAGCACCACCCTCCTTTTGAAGCTTCCAGTCTGTTATTCGAACTCATTCAGCATGACAGAGTGATCTCCAGCCTTGTCCTCGTCAACACTCACACCTGTGTTAACGAGAGAATCACTGACATGTCAGCTGGTCCTTTTGTGGCAGGGCTGAAATGCAGTGGAATTTTGGGGGGGAGATTCAGTTCATTTGCATGGCCAAGAGGGACTTTGCAATTAATTGCAGTTCATCTGATCACTCTTCATAACATTCTGGAGTATATGCAGACTTTGTGAAAATGTATATTTGGCCATGACTGTATTTTGATGTCCACTCTTGCTAGAACATCCTACATTCATTGTCTACCTTTCTTTTAAATCTTACTAATGTTTGCGCAATTTCTAACTAGCTACTATTTGTGACTGTGGTGTGTGTGTCAGCCTGTCAGTCAATGTATGTCCTTGTGCAGTTATTTATATGTGCCTTCAAAATAAATGTCCAACAAGTGGTGGGAGTTAAATCATTACACAAAGGCAAGTATTCATTGGGCTTTTAATTTGAATAACAAATACGTTTTTTCAAAACTTTACTAATCGCAAATTCTTTGATCTGAGCATGATTCCGCGGGCCGTGTTGAATCAGGTCATTGAATCAGGTTGAATCAGGTCGCGGGCCCAGGCCTGTCCTAGATCCATACACGGATAGATATATCTATGTACTGTAGATTCATGCAAAGCCCCTTATTGTCCCTCACGCAATTCCTCTAAAGTTTGTTTTGTTCTTGCCAATAGGCGTTTCCTCTTCCAGGACCCCAGGGCAGCCAAACGACGTGCCCAAGCCAAGGCCTCCCAGTCCCCACACAACGAGGCGCTTCTTCCCAAAGAGGAGCCTCTGGACGGGGAAGAGTTTTCGGATGGGTCTCCTGGGACCTGCTCGGCCGCCACTGAGGAACTAGACTACCTGTCCACCACAGACATGTACCTGTGTCGCTGGCATGTGCCTCCCCTGTCACCAACTTCGCGGGAGCCCTCACCCAAGAAGGAGGAGCCTGTGGCCAGTGAGTGTTACAAACGGTCATGAAGTGGTTGTATTGGATCCCCAAAAAATAGGGAAACGGGCAAAATAAGTATGAACAGCACCTAAGAAGGCTGAGACTTGGGCCTAAGTATTTTGGAATAGGCCACATTATTGCTTTTTGTTGCTTTATCTTTTGTAAAATGTGTGCAAAACAGGATTTGTAAAATTGTGGTGGAATGACCTTCTCCCTCTTGTACACAGTTCCCTCGTGGAAGGAAAACCTTATGGAGCCCCTGGGAGAGGAGGAGGCATCTGATATCCCTGAGGTGGGTACTTGTCTTGCTCTGTTTGAAACCCTATGCTGGTGGAAGTCCAGATTAGACCCCTGGTCAGGAGGTCTAAAGACCAAATGTTTTCTCTTACAGAATCTGGATGACAATGTCTTCCTGAAGCGCCACTCGAAGCATGAACTGGATGAGAAGAGAAGGAAGAGGTAAGGGAGGGCTAGAGTTTTCACTATGCTCTGTTTACTTGTCTGACCAACTCTTGCTCTGAGTCTGTGTGTTTCTCTAGCATACCTCTTCTGCCTTTCTTCTTAATTTTGTGTCCCTTATTTTGAACTTCTGTTGCCGTTGCTCTCCTTCATTCACCTCCCGTAGATGGGACATCCAGCGGATCCGTGAGCAGCGGATGTTCCAGCGACTGCAGCAGCGCATGAACAAGAGGAAGGGTATCCAAGAGAGTGAGCCAGAAGTGTTCTCCTTCTACCCAGAAGCCGAGGATGGTAAGCCCACCTATACACTGAATTTTTAGATACAACTGCACTGTTGGAGCTAGGAACACAAGCATTTCGTTACACCCGCAATAAAATCTGCTAAATATGTGTATGTGACCAATAACATTGTATTTTTTTAGATCTGGCCAACAAGCAACTATCCCATTAGTAATGTCTGTTGAGATTAAATGTAGTCAGTTGAAATACTGAGCAGGGTCTTGGACTCATCACTTATGAAGGTGTTATTTCTCTCTCCTCAGTGGAGTCCCTCATGATCACCCCCCACCTTCCAGTGGTGGTGTTTGGCCGACCTCTGCCAAAGCTGTCAAGACGGTGAGTTGAGTCATACGCACTGGTTCTTAAATAACACCGAGCCAAACATCACTTGAATACAATCTGAGTGCTTGCTTCCTAAACTAAACCCCTGTGTTTCTCTATTCACCCTTGAAGGATCTTTGACCTGCCCTGGCTGGACGAGCGAAGCCGCTGTCGAGTAGAGGTGCCCAAAAAGCAGACCCCCCACCGGACCTGCCGAAAATAAATAAATAAATAAATCTGTCCTTTCCAGCTGAGTTCAAGAGAGGAGACACCGGCTGGATTGGTGCCAGGCAGCACCCCTCTAAGAGAACGTCTGCCTTGTTATTTGGGAGAGTACTACAGACGGGGTGGGGGAATTGCATGCCACAATCCCCTAAAATCAAAAGATGCACTGTGCCACAGTTTGGTCATGGTTGCTGGACGGCAGAGCGGATCCTATTGTTTGTTCATAGTAGGGCTGGTTTGGAAGAAGACTGAGGCTGGTGTGAACTATCCAGGAAGAGCAGAGATGTTTGTCTCCTCTAGAGTCCCACTGGGTTCATTTGAGGACAGTTTTCCTCTAACTTCACCCACAAAATTTCCCAAGAAAAGAAGCTAAAGTTCTACAAACTGTTTGACGTTGTCATTCACATTGACATGCCTCATATTTGAACAGAGCAGAATGACTCTGTCTCCCATCTGTATGTGATTGCTGTTGCATCCTATAGAAAGGAGACCTGTTGGAGATAAAAGGAAAAAAACATTGGTCATAAGGAGTGAGATGTGTTGAAAGCGCCTCAGCAGCACTTATGGTTTGTGTTTCAAACAAGATGTTGTAATTAAAAAATTTTTTATGAACATGACTTTGTTTCTTTTGGATGGTGTCTGTGCCTGATTTTATAAATGTAGGAGATACAATTCATTTAAAAGCACTGGACCATAATGGGAATTAGGTATGAGTGAACGTGAATATCAATATGTCTCTGGATAATAATTCATATTCATTCAACTCTGAGCAGATTTTAGGGGATTTATAATTTTGTTCATAGGTGTCATCATACTGACTTAATCGTTCAAAAATGCTTCAACAACCAATTAACGACACTTTCTAATTGAAACGATAACTTGCCAGATAGATTGAAATGCCTTGATTAAAAAAAGATCGAGGAGGCTAAGGCGGAATTGCGTAACTAACATTCACCCATAATTCCTGGCATTCTTCCGGTTTCCTTTATATGATTTCTAAGATGGCGGACCGGCGACGGCGAAGGAGGCGCGCGTCCCAGGATAGCGAGGAGGACGATGAATCTGGTTCGGGATCGGAAAGTGGAAAGTCCCTTTCGCCAACGACAAAGCCCCGAGTACGGGATCCTGAGCCAGTTGAGGCACCAGCTGTTCGTGTGGTGCCGAAAAACGATGCTGAATCCGAGTGTGTGAGTGTCTTGTTCTCGAGACGCAAATCCGATCGATTTAATAGTACTTGATTTGTTGGCTAGCTAACGTTAGCCTGCTCACTACTATAATTAATGGCTGGGTCAACAAGTCAGTCGGCTATGGTAATAGAACAGTACCGCGCGGATAGTTGTCCAGTGGTTAGGCCAAACCGCAACCCCATGTTTTCCGTTTGCTGCGTTCAGCTAATGTTGCTCATAAATCAACCAACTCGCTCATGTTTGGCCGGGAAACGTGTGAAGGGCCAAACCGTGAACTAACTAGACAAGCCAGCTCGTTTGCGCTAGCTTACTTTGTTTGGTAACGCTAGCTAACACGTTTACCGCGATGGTAACTCGTTGGCTAATGGTTAGCAAGAAGAACATATTTTAATTTAGCTAGTTACTATACTATCAGTGTTTTAGTTAAGCTTATAAGCTAGCTAACGTTGGTGCACGTTATGTCAGTAACTTGCTAACTACTGTAGTAGCTAGATGCTAATGTTAACTAAAGCCACAGGGAGGTTTGATGTTGTTGGGTTATTTCATCTGACAGTTAAAATGTGCAAATTAACGTCGTTAGCTACATAACGTTACAATATTTGCCTCCAGTCACGCCTCATCTAGTAATTTTTCTTGACCTGTAATAATCTTGACTTCACCCTCTGGTTTTGAATGGCCACTACCACAAAGCTTGTTGATTGATATTTATCTAAATCCCTAGTGATGTGAGGAATCCATGTTTGGCACAATAAATGGTGGTTTTAGTTAATTTGTTACAGGGACAGTGTACATTAATCAACTTTTAGGTAACCGTGCCGGTTTTAGCCAGCCGGCTAATTTTCAACAGCAGGTCCTGGGCAGGTTATTAAGAACAATTACAATAACAATACAATCAATGAGCAGTGAGCACATGCAGAGCAACATAGGAAAGGCAACACATAGCATGCAGACAGAGCAATAGCACAAAAAGCAACAGAACAAAATGCATTAAAGCAACAGTGTTTCCACACCTCACAAGCAACAGACAACATGGAAAGTGGCAATACACAGTTTGGGATTATGTTCACAAGTCTGATTGGCCTTTAGCCATGTCTTCATGTTTTTTTTTGTTAAAGGTGTGATAGATGAGGCAGTTGTGTGTTTTGATAGCAGTGTGTTCCAGACATGGGATGCTCTCATGGAGAAAGCCAATTGACTAAAGCTGCTTTTCCTTAAGGGAACCATACCTCATGTTAGACCTTGTGGATCTGCTGCCATGGGTTTGGGTTTTCTGTCTAACAAAAGTACTAAGTGGGGGGCAATGCCATCTAGGATCTTGAATACAAGACATATGTCGGTGTATTACACAATATTTTTTCCAACTCAGGAGCTCATGCTTTCTGAGGATGTAACAGTGATGATGGCTATTGGGCTTTCTATCAAGCACTTTGAGAGCCTGTTTGTAGACCGTCTGAATTGGTTTTAATACAGCAAGCTTGGGCCCAACTAGTCAAGCAGTATATTAAGTGTGTGAGTATCAGAGATTTGAAGGTACAGTTTTGCTACCTCTGCAGTCAAACAATTTTGTATGAATGGAAATTAGCTAGGTTGAATTTGGTTATTCGAGTTACCTTTTCACCTGCTTTTTAAGAGGTCAGAATCAAGTATGAAGCCCAAGGTACTTAAAATCGGATTCCACCTGGAGCTTCTCCCCTGACACAGTAACATCTGTTGCCCTCATTGTGAAGAACATGCAGACTTTTTTTTCTTCTTAGAATTGAGATGCAAACATGAGTCGCTGAGACGCTTTGTAACCTGGACCATTACACTAGTGAGTTCTTGTGCAGCTTGTTTGCTCGTTGCATGCACATATATCACTGTATCATCTGCATACATTTGAACTTAAGACCCAGTACAGGCAGATCATTAATGTACAGGTTGAACAGGAGGGGCCCCAGTATTGACCCTTGGGGCACCCCCACATCATAGCTGAGAGTGGGCGACAGCCCATTGTTCACTCTGACACGCTGAGTTCTGCCTTCACGGTATGATTTCATCCATCTCGAGTTATCGGGGGGGAAAGTTGAACTTGGACAGTTTTGTGGTGAGAACCTCATGGTTAACCATATCAAAAGCTTTCCTTAGGTCAAGAAATACAGCCCCCAACAACACCCCTTTGTCCATCTTGGACTTCACATTTTCCAGAAGAAAGCAGTTGGCTGTTTTTGTGGAGTGTTTTGCTCTGAAGCCAAACTTCATGGAGTGTAATGTGATGGGACTGTTGTTGTGGGCAATCAGTTTCTCTGCTACACACTTTTCAGCAACCATCAACACCACAAGTAGTACACTAATAGGCCTGTAGTTACTCATGTCAACATGGTCACCTGATTTAGATGGCTGTTATCATAGCCAACTTTCAGGCCCTTGGAAACACCCCCTGACCAATAGATGTTGGTGACCTTAGTAATGGGACTAATGAGTGACTGTGTAGTTTAAGAAAGGTAGAGTCCAGCCC
The DNA here is from genome assembly GCF_034236695.1 of Oncorhynchus nerka. Lineage (NCBI taxonomy): Eukaryota > Metazoa > Chordata > Actinopteri > Salmoniformes > Salmonidae > Oncorhynchus > Oncorhynchus nerka. The sequence continues at coordinate 8,675,206 of NC_088421.1, forward strand.
AAACACATATTTTGCTTTAGTTCTTTAGTGAGCTAATCACCTTGTTCACCTCTGACACCTCTGAAGACCGGTTCAGTGTCATTCATTAGCGCTGACCCCTTAAGAAACCGGTGGAGGGGCTCTGTGTCAGTACCTTGACATAGTCAACAAAGTAGGAATTGAAGGCTGTTGCTATTTCTACTCCATCCTGTGTTAGACTCATTCACATTGATTTCTAGTCTTTTTGCAGCATTACTATGGTTTTTCCCTGCTATTTTTTTTTTTAGATTCGCCCAGATGAATTTAGAATTTCCCTTTGCTTCACCAGTTATTTTTATAAAAAAGTTTGCCTTGGCCTGTGATTTCTTTCATCACCTTATTTCTCAACGGGGTTAACCTAAACTCAGCAAAATGAGAAATGTCCCTTTTTCAGGACCCTGTCTTTCAAAGATAGTTTGTAAAAATCCAAATAACTTAACAGATCTTCATTGTAAAGGATATAAACACTGTTTCCCATGCTTGTTCAATGAATCATAAACTATTAGTGAGCATGCACCGGTGGAATGGTCGTTAAGACACTAACAGCTTAGACCAGGGGTGTCAAACTCATTTCGCATCGTGGGCCACATACGGCCTAGGGAGATGTCAAGTGGGCCGGACCATTAAAATTATACCATACTCTGCTACACTGCTCCACGAAATTGAAAATTTATGGAGTTGTATGAACAGTAGAATTCCATCACACAACTTTTGTTTTGAAGCTGCTGACTAACATTAAAGTGCACATTTTTTAAATCACCACAGTAAGGATTCATCTTCACAGAGCTGTATTCTTTCAATGCAAACAGTATCTAAGGCAGCATTTTAAAGGTGTTAGTCTAGTCTGGACTTGTATTTGTTCCTGAAACTTGGCATCTTTTGGCCTGTACAAGTGCATCAACACCAGGTGTCATGTCCTGACTAGCTGTCACTTTTAGAATGTCATTTAAGTGCTTGTTTGTGAGCCTTGAACGCATTTTTGTTTTATTGATATTCATCACTGAGAAAATGTGTTCACAAAGGTAGGTTGTCCCAAACATGCACAAAATTTTAGCAGCCAGGGCTGTTAATTTGGGGTACCCTGGTAGTAGATACTGATAAAATCTGTCCAGACCTACAGAGGCAAATTTGCGGCTTCGAATACGGCTTCGATGCTAATGCTATTTCGCTAGCAATTAGGTAGCTGGCTTTTACCGCTGCTTCACTGACTTCTCGGCTCTGGATGAAAGTTGACTGCTGTTTCCTCAGACCCGCCAGCAATTCGTTAATCTTATCTCTTCTCAGTTGTCCTTGCAAGCCGTCATATTTTTCGCTGTGATGAGTCTCGTAGTGGCGTCGAATATTATATTCCTTCAATACCGAAACTTGTTGCAAACACACCAAGCACGAAGGTTTTCCGTGCATCTCTGTAAATAAATAGGACGTGGTCCATTTTTCTTTGAAAATTCTACACTCCTTATCTACTTTTCTCCGTTTGGATAATGACATTTTGGCTAATGAGGGTGTAGCGGAGAGGTAGAGACCAAGGTATTAACAACGTCGTAACAAGCAGCAGATGGCGCATTGATACCGTCTGCTGTTTTCAGTCTGTCTCAGTGATGCGGCTTGTCTTCTACTCTGATGGAAAGAGTGCGCCCCTTAGCGGATAATCCATGAATTGCAGCGAATTAAAAATATTAATTCCATGTCTTTTATGCATTTTTTTCCACTTTCAAATTATCCTGCGGGCCTGATCGAACCTCCTTGGGGGCCGGTTCCGGCCCGCGGGCCGTATGTTTGACACCCCTGGCTTAGACGGTAGGCAATTAGGGTCAAAGTTATGAAAACTTAGGCCACTAAAAGGCCTTTCTACTGACTCTGAAAAACACCAAAATAAAGATGCCCAGGGTCCCTGTTCATCTGCATGAACGTGCCTTGGGCATGTTACAAGGAGTCTTGAGGACTGCAGATGTGGTCAGGGCAATAAATTGCAATGTCCGTACTGTGAGACGCATAAGACAGCGCTACAGGGAGACAGGATGGGCAGCTGATTATCCTCGCAGTGGCAGACCACGTGTAACAACACCTGCACAGGATCGGTACATCCGAACATCACACCTGCGGGACAGGTACAGGATGGCAACAACAACTGCCCAAGTTACACCAGGAACGCCCAATCCCACCATCAGTGCTCAGACTGTCAGCAATAGGCTGAGAGAGGCTGGACTGAGGGCTTGTAGGCCTGTTGAAAGGCAAGTTCTCACCAGACATCACCGGCAACAACGTTGCCTATGGGCACAAACCCACCGTCGCTGGACCAGACAGGATTGGCAAAAGGTGCTCTTCACTGACGAGTCGCGGTTTTGTCTCACCAGGGGCAATGGTCGGATTCGCATTTATCGTCGAAGGAATGACCGTTACACCGAGGCCTGTACTCTAGAGCAGGATCGATTTGGAGGAGGAGGGTCCGTCATGGTCTGGGTAGGAGTGTCACAGTATCATCGGACTGAGCTTGTTGTCATTGCAGGCAATCTCAACGCTGTGTGTTACTGGGAAGACATCCTCCCTCATGTGGTACCCTTCCTGCAGGCTCATCCTTACATGACTCTCCAGCATGACAATGCCACCAGCTATACTGCTCGTTCTGTGTGTGATTTCCTGCAAGACAGGAATGTCAGTGTTCTGCCATGGCCAGTGAAGAGCCCGGATCTCAATCCCATTGAGCACGTCTGGGACCTGTTGGATTGGCGGGTGAGGGCTAATTTGGACTTCAGGGCTGTTTTTAGAGCATGATCTCGTTCTTTCATCAGTTTCTAGATTTCTCCATTTAGCTAAGGAAGATAGCTCTTTTTCCCAGGTTTGGATTTGATTTTTGTTTAGGAAGTCATTTATTGTAGTCTGGATTGTGAATAGAAAAACTTGACTGTCAGCTTTCACATCTGTATAGGACAAGATAATTCCAGTTAATTCCCTCACTCATTTAATTCACTCTGAATGGCTTGGTCATTTAACGTCTTTTGGCGCGTGAACCGCTAGCGGGACACCTACGACAACATATGGTGAAATTGCAGAGCGTGAAATTCAAAATACACAAATTTTTTTTTGTATAATTTAAAAGCTTAATTTATTGTTAATCCAACCGCATTGTCAGATTTCAAAAAGGCTTTACGGCGAAAGCATACCATGTGATTATCTGAGGACAGGGCCACACACAAATACTTTGTGACGCCTGTGCTGGTTGAAAATCTTACATATCGATTAAATAAATCGTTTACCTTTTTGAAGATTTTCCTCTGTTTGCAATCCCAAGGGTCCCAGCTACACAATGAATGGTCGTTTTGTTCGATAAAGTCCTTTTATATCCAAAAAGGTCAGTTTAGTTGGAGCCAATGATCTCAGTAATCCACTCTTTCAACAGGCATACAAACAAATCCAAAATGTTACCACTAAAGTCCGTCCAAACAAGTCAAACGATGTTTCTAATTAATCCTCAGGGACTCTAATATCTAAATAAACTATATTTAATTTGCGCGTCAACAAAACTTTTCTAATGAGACACCTTGTGGTTCTTCCAACTACTTATTCATTTTTCAAAAAACAAGCGTGAAACCCTTTCTAAAGACTGACATCTAGTGGAAGCCATAGGAACTGCAATCTGGGTCCTATCAATTTTATTTCCCATAGGCAAGCACTGAAATGGCCTGTGCTGTAAAAAAAAAAAAAAAAAATCAGGATGGATTTTCCTTTGGTTTTTGCCTGCCATATCAGTTCTGTTATACTCACTGACATTTTAACAGTTTTAGGAACTTCTGAGTGTTTTATATCTAATGCTACCAAGTATATGCATATCCTAGCTTCTGGGCCTGAGTAACAGGCAGTTTACTCTGGGCATGTCAGTCATCCGAATACCAGTATGCTAGTGAATTGAGGATACATTCCTAGTGACACAGACCCCCCCCCCACTCCGCTACTAAATAATTGGTGTACGGGTTGGTATCGTGTATGCGTGACGGTGTGTAGGCTACATACTGTTATTTGTTGTCAATTCATTCACATTGTTTGACTAGTGTTATCCTTTCTTAACAGGAAAGTGAAGATGGCGTAGGAGAAGGTGAGTCAGTGTTTGGTGACGCAATCCAATGGCCTATCTAGAATGACGCACACATCTGAAGCATTTCCCATTTGGATCACACCACTGTTAAACAGTTGATGTACTTGTTTCAGACACATTTGAATGTTTGTTTTTGCAGCTGTCCTTTCTGACTATGAAAGTGCAGATCCTGAGGAGAATGCCTCACATTCAGAGGTGAGTTGCCACTGCTGAACAGAGTTATGCTGTAGGGTAAAATGTTAATGTCATTTTATGTGTTTTATTTGCATGGACACTTGGGCAACATAGTATTTGATGAACCAGATTTTTTTTTTGAATTTCAGTAATGCAGGCTTCACGAGGCTACCCCAAGGTTCCTCCTCCTCCCAACAGAATAGCCCAACTAGTGGATTGGAAAGATCATGATGTATCTAACTTCCAAAGTATTTGAGACAAAAAAATTAAATCAACCATGAAACAAGAGTCCCTTCAGGATGTAGCTGTTCTGCAACCCATATTGTTTTTGTTGCTAAATCAACAATTCCCAGTATATTGTGTGAGGTCTTGCAAATTTGACCAATCCTGCACTATTACCTCATAAAACAGTCAAATTATCGCATACCGATCACCACACAAAAAAAAGAGAGCTTACAATTTCAACCAATCACTGCAAATGTACTGCATAATATGGTCCAGTTAAGCACACATCAACAGACTTTTCCCTCGTCAGTGAATTTTTGTAACAAATTGGACAAAATCCTCACATGTTGCCATGTGAAATGTCAGAATTGCTGCAGCGAAATCCTGGATGGACTGAAGAGATGAGCAGGTTTCAACCATTGATACAGGTACCGGTATTTCAGAACACAGACCTTCTGCACTGTAGCAAACCCTAGATGCAAGATACAGACAAATAAAACATTTTCAATTGATGTACTCATGCATTGCAATGTCCATGATGGTACTGGAATCCTCTTAATGAGGTCTCAACTGTGGTTCTGATGAGAAGTTTAATTTGTCCAATATGCATGGCTGTTTTTGACTGGAATAAGTAGGACTCTAAGGATATTTGCATTGATCTCTGACAGCATCTTGATAATGATACACACGAAGCAAACTAACTCAAGTCTTGTATTGTCTCTCTCAGGGAGGTGAGGAGGAAGAGGAGGAGGTCCCTCCAACGGCTGCTGGGCCCAAACCCAGTCCTACTGCCGACACCACTGCTGCAGAAGGGGAGCTGCAGGAAGGAGGGGGGAAGGTAGAGGGTGAGAAAGGTTTGAGTAAAGAAGTGAAGTGTGAAGATAAAGGCAACCTGGCAGGGGAGAGGCAAAGCGGGGATGGACAGGTAAAATGGTTAATTGACAAGAAAATGCATACATACATACATGCATACATGCATGCATATATAGAAGTGCATACAAATATGGGCCTCTTGGTCAATCATTTTGAGTAATTCTACTCCGTGTAACCAGGAAAGCACCGAAGACTCTGAGAATAAAGGTGCTAAACCAGGCCAGAAGCTGGATGATGACCAGGATCGTAATAACCCAGCCTATATCCCCCGTAAGGGAATGTTCTTTGAGCACGACGTCAGAGGAAACGCACAGGAGGAGGAACGGTAAGGGGGAACGGAAAGTTTATCATTTTTATTCATTGAATGTTTGTCGTTCAACTGAAACTATCTAAACGTGAACAACAACCACATAAAGGATGGATGACTCCTAGTAATAGACGGATGTCGTTTCATTGCTAAACCTGTTTATTGGTATATTTGCTGCTTCCTTCCTGTCCTCCAGGCCGAAGGGTCGTAACAGGAAGCTGTGGAAGGATGAGGGTCGCTGGGAACACGATAGGTTCAGGGAGGAGGAGCAGGCGCCCAAGTCACGTGAGGAGCTGGTTGCAATCTACGGCTATGACATCCGCAACGGAGGTGTCTCCAATGAGCGGTCCTATAGACAGCGCAAGCCCAGGTACTACTGACCCTCAACTCTACTGACCCTCAACTCTACTGACCCTCAACTCTACTGTCCCTCAACTCTACTGTCCCTCAACTCTACTGTCCCTCAACTCTACTAACCCAGTGTTGAAATTCCCATGTCTCTGAAAGCCTGTAACACTAACCACCATTATCGTCTATCGTGCCAATTTATATTAACAGGCACAATTTATCCCCTTACAATGTCATCTCACAAATAACAGCAATAGTCGACTACAGGAGTGGGGAATCATTTTTGGCTTGATGGTCACTTTGAGATAAATATATAAAAATTGAGCAGAGTTGTGCAAGTTTTCCTGGGCCGATTTGTTAGTCAAAAGCTATTTGCGTGTCTGAAAAGGATAAATCATTTGAAAATATATAGGTCCATTATAGTTTCTGTATACTTTCTACCTCGTTTTAGATGTTCAAAAGTGGCCTGGAGTGTTTATAAAGATAAAAGAATCCAAACATAATCTGGCCCGTGTACCATCATTTACCAACCGCTGGTCTACTAGCAGCTTGTCCTCACACTAGCCTCCTCTCCTCCCCCTGCAGACACAGCACCTCTCCAGTCCGGGACAAGCGCTGGCGGGACGGAGACGGGGAGAGGCCCATCCATACCTCCTGGCAGCAGGGAGGGAACCCCAACAGCCGTAGCACTCCCCTAGCCGTGGCCCTGCAGCAGTCTGGTCCTCCCCCCTCAGAAGCCCCCAACACCCAGCGCAACAACAACCCCCCCAGGCCCTCCTCCCACCCCCCACCCCGGGGCTTCCAGGGCAACCGCCCCCCCCAGGCCCAGTACAGGAATGACAGAAACCAGGAGTCTCAACGGCCAGGCCCCAAGGCCGAGCCCCTCCAGACCCGGAGCCTACCGCCCATGGACGGGGAACGAGGCCCCAGGGGCCGGGGGAACAGAGGGGCCCATACGGAGCGCAGCTCTTCGGTAGTGGTAGAAGAGATCCGCAGCGAGGAGGATGACGAGCGCAACACGACAGTGACAACGTCTCAGTCCGTCTACCACAATCGCCACTACAGTGGCAAGGGAGATCGAGAAAGGGACTCTGCGCCACGGCGACAGGAGCAGCAGCGAGGGGGATCTGCTCCTCCGGCAGACAACCCGGTTACCCGCGATGCCTCCCCGGCTCCGGAGCGGCCCGTGGAGAAGAAGTCGTACTCCCTAGCCAGGAGGACTCGCACCCGGGCCACTGAGCTGGACAAGCAGGCCTCTCTTGAGGAGCCTGCCCCTACCGTGTCTTCCTCGGCACTGGCGAGTGAGCCGTGGCAGGGCCCCAGTCAGAGCCAGGGGGATGCTGGAGACAGTAGCCAGGCGACGGTACTCACGGGGCTGGACCAGGACCTGGCCAGACTAAGCCTGGCTGGACAGAACTGGGCCCAGAACCCAACTTCGTTTCTACGCGCTGAGATGAGGGGTGAGCCTTCTCTCTTTTGCCCTCGCTCTACCCCATTCTACCTCTCTCGCTCTACCCCTCTTTTTATTTTATTATTATTATGATTTGAGTAATATGGAGTGACACACATCCTCTCATAGTTCCAGCAGCACTGTTACAAGCAGCTCAGTCACCACTGCACCAGCAGCCCTGGTGAAGCTAAGCAGCAGCTCCCTGGTGCAGCACTGAGTCAGTCAGTAGGTCAGTGACCATTCAGTGAGGCTGATTGACATAATGAGGCCATTAGTCAGTGTGGAGCAATGGAGGGGTGGCAGTGTGCGAATGCAAGTAGCTCTTTTAAGCCAGCTAATCCACTCAGTGCAGGTGGTGGTGTGTCCTTGCATGCTGTCTGGAGCCTGGGAGGTTTTTATCATGCAATACATTGGAAATAAAATGTCCTTTTTGCACCCAAGGTTTAAAGTGCCTCAAGTACACATTTTGTCAGGACAGAAACCTGAGTCAGAAATACACGTTGGTAGCTGGTTTGACTTGAAGCTTATAAGGTGTATCTAAACCGCAGCAGTGGATCAGGTAGTTGGATATGTTTTTCTTGCGTGTTGTCAACCCTTTCTTTGTCTCTTTGCAGGCATCCCTAACTCTATGCACATGGGTGGAGCACCTCCACAATACAGTAACATAGAAGAGCTGGTGAGTAGGCCAACTTGTGGTGACTTATGTACAGATGGGTTTCTGTCGTTTTATGTTGCCTTCAAGGAGAAGTGTGGCGTTTTTTACCTGACATTTTGAGTGGTTCGGTCAGCTCTCACCCTCTTTCTCTCCATCTCAGGGAGCTGGTAACCGGGCAAAGCGGTACTCGTCCCAGCGCCAGAGGCCAAGCCCGGAGCCCGCTCCTCCTATGCACATAGGGGTCATGGAGGGCCACTACTACGAGCCCAGTGAGTCAGTGCCACACACTACCACCAGAAGGCAGGGCACAACTGAAAACACAACACTAGCTGGTATCTCTTTGTCCATAGGCTCAGAGCCAGGCTCTGGTAGAATCTGTACTAAACTACAACATGTTGTAGCTGCGTTAGAATGCTGTCTTAAAAATGTTAGGGTACACAGGTATCTGTGATAAACCATGTAGCTTATTTTGTTATAGTTTAACACATGATTGCCACATCAGATACACTATATATACAAACGTATGTGGACACCCCTTCAAATTGGTGGATTTGGCTTTTTCAGCCACTCCCGTTGCTGACAGGTGTATGAAATTGAGCACACAGCCTTGCGATCTCCATAGACAAACATTGGCAGTAGAATGGCCCGTATTGAGGAGCTCAGGGACTTTCAACGTGGCACCGTCATAGGATGCCACCTTTCCAACAAGTCAGTTCGTCAAATTCCTGCCCTGCTAGAGCTTCCCCGGTCAACAGTAAGTGTTGTTATTGTGACGTGAAAGCGTCTAGGAGCAACAATGGCTCAGCCGTGAGCGGTAGGCCACACAAGAACGGGACCGCCGAGTGCTGAAGTGTGTAATAAATCGTCGCTCCTCAGTTGCATCACTCACTACTGAGTTCCAAACTGCCTCTGGAAGCAACGTCAGCACAATAACTGTCGCCGGGAGCTTCATAAAAGATCTAACAACCATGCGTCATGCCAAGCGTCACCTGGAGTGGCGTAAAGCTCGCCGCCATTGGACTCTGGAGAAGTGGAATCGTATTGCCTGAAGTGCTGTCTGATGGACAAATCTTGGTTTGGCGGACGCCAGGACAACGTTAGCTGCCCCAATGCATAGTGCCGACTGTGAGGTTTGGTGGAGGAATAATGGTCTGGGGCTGTTTTTCATGGTTCGGGTGAAGGGGAATCTTAACGCTATCTAGATGATTCTGTGTTTCCAACTTTGCGGCAACAGTTAGGGGAAGGCCCTTTCCTGTTTCAGCATGACAGTGCCCCTGTGCACAAAGCGAGGTCTGTACAGAAATGGTTTGTCGAGATCATGGTGGAAGAACTTGACTTGCCTGCACAAAGCCCTGACCTCAACCCCGACTGCGAGCCAGGCCTAATCGCCCAACATCTGTGCCTGACCTCACTAATGCTCTTGTGGATGAATGGAACCAAGTCCCCGGTGTTCCAACATCTAGTGGAAAGCCTACCCAGGAGAGTGGAGGCATAGCAGCAAGGGGGAGGCAACTTTAGAAATGTTTGACCAGCAAACCATGTAGTGTGTTTGGTTTGGTTGTAGAATGATATATCTGACTGTAGAGCGCTTACATGAGTCTAAATGCTATATTGTCTCCTCCTGCAGTGTCTTACCAAGGACCAATCTATGCCCACGGCGACAGCCCCGCCCCCCTCCCACCCCAGGGTATGCTGGTCCAGCCTGAGATGCACCTCACCCACCCAGGCCATCCAGGACACCCAGGTTAGTGTCTGTCACCTTGCTGCCAGGGGACCCAGGGAAGACGTGGTGAGGGCAGCAGTTACCCTCAACTAAGATGATAGATATGAACTCGGCCTGTGTCTTCTCTGGCAACAAAAAGGAAAGTCAATGACAAGCTTTCTTGAACCTCACTTACCTCTGTATAATCACCATGCACGTGAAGACATGTTCAATCAACTCAGGAATAGTATTGCTTAAATGCTCTCTTATTGAACTCAAATGAATTGTTATTCTTACTCGTTTAGTTGATAACTTTGTGCTTTTCAATGAGTGTTTCACGTCATTAAAAGTTTCCTCAAGTGCCTCCAAACTAGGGATGTGACAAATGTGCAATTTTTCTTTTTTTAAACGACAAGAAAAAAATCATAAAATGACATGTGAATTCACAATGCAGATATGGTTATTCATGACTGCTAGGGTGCAGTGGCACTCAATCGACCCCAGTCATGGCTGCCAGCAATGATTGTAGGCTCTCTGTGTGCCTCTCCTCCATGCTCTGGTCAGTACAGGGGGCTTAATGTCCCACTTGTCATCAATGTGATGGCTCGTGACAGTGATGCCTGTTCAGAAGTCCAACAATCTGTGGCGTTTGAGAGCTCACGCTTTGTACTTGCAGAGCAGTCATTGTATAATTTCTCCTTCCAGGCCATCACGGTTCTTTTTTCTTGTAGTTTGGTTCTAGATGTAGCATCAGGGCATTGAAGCTGATATCCTCTACCATTGCAATGGCTGCATATTAACTGCAGTTTCTGTAATCAGGGCTGTTATTTTATCCATCCCTTATCGCACTTCTTTCTTGTGAAGATCCCGTGTCTCTTGTTTAGGGTCCTGAGCTGCTGCCAGCAATGTTTCGGGTCTCACGGTGCCTCCCTTTTAGCATTGCACCTGTACTGTGTTTGCATTTCACTACCTAATTGAACATCTCTAAGTATTGCCATACAGGACTGTCGCTTCCCTGTCTCTCTCTGCCATTTTTCCAACTGTTAACAAGGAAGATGTGCAAAGTGCTTTATATTATTTGAAAATAATGTCTCCTAACGTTACAGCATTGTTGCTTTAGGTATGTTTATTTTTCCATTTGATGATGATCGGGACCTTCATTTTGTGATAACTAACTGCACTGTGATTTTAATTGGGGGGGGTTAACACAAGTTTTTCGCTTCAGGGTTGTTGTTTTTTCTCCATTTAAACGGCCCCACTCCTGACCAGAAATGCTGGTATGGTGTTGGCTACTTTATGGGCCTCAGTCTGTCTGGTCACACCCACGAACCCCTCCCGTCTCCCCCTCAGGTCTACACCCCCACCAGTCGAGTGGCCCCATGCCCAACCCGGCTCTCTACGCTGCTCCCCCCGTCTCCATGTCCCCTGGGCAGCCCCCTCCACAGCAGCTGCTGGCCCCGCCCTTCTACCCTCCGCCAGGTGTCATGACCTTTGGGAACACCAACTACCCCTACCCGGCAGGAGCCACCCTGCCCCCCATGTACAACCCGCCGGTGAGACCTCTGCCCTCAAGACACCATAGCTACCACATCAGCATGTCAAATGTTGCTATATATTGTACCCAATGCAACACATTACTGTTGCAATATGCTGACAGCTCTGCAATTCAATACGTATTTCGAAGTTATTCGACTCCACCCTTAACATTTAGGAATGTGTATTTACACACATGCATAAACCGTGTAACCTCCTCTCCCCTCAGGCCCAGTCGCAGGTGTACGGCCAGTCGCAGGTGTACGGTGGGGTGACGTACTACGATCCAATGCAGCAGCAAGCCCAGCCCAAACCCTCACCTCCCCGGCGCTCCTCCCAGCCCGTCACCGTCAAACCTCCCCCACCAGATGTAGGGTACGGCCCGGAGTGAGCCCCAAACCCCCAGCGACCCAACAACCGGTAAGTCTTCCCTCTCTCACCCACTCACCCAATCAAAACGCCAAGACATCGACCTGCCTCAGTCCTGACTGAATGAGTCGATGTGAGAGTAGGACGAAAGGGAAGGTTATGTTATTAAAATATTTTGATCATGTTGAAAATGTGTTTTGGAGAGTTGGATGGGGGAGGATGACAGAATAGGCCTATCCCAGAGACTGTTGCTGTAGGTCAAGTCATAACGTTGCCATAAAGGTGCTTGCTTCCCTCATTTTGTTTTTTGAGCTCTCGTTCAAAAGTAGGCACCGTGTCTAAATCAAACAGTGTTTTTTTGCCTTGGACACATGTGAAGTAAGACCAGTGGCTCTGAGTCGGAGTAAAGCAGCTGAATGTGTGTTTCAGAACTCTGCTCTCCAGTTCGTTCTGACAGACGAGCTCCTCAAATCCCCTAGAGCTCCTCCTAAAAGCCCCCAGGCAATAATACTGTCTTCAAACTGATGTCTCTTTTTGAGATGTGAGTGGGCACACACACACACACACACACACACACACACACTCTCTACAAAGAGGCGATTCAAAATCCCACCAGAGAAATGCTTTGGTGCAGAGGTAACCTTCAAACAAATGAATGCCTAACACCTAGCTGCATGACTGTCTCAAGACTTTTCAAATCAAATGTATTGGTCACATACGTGTTTAGCAGATGTTACTAAAGGTGAAAGGCTTGTGCTTCTAGCTCCGACAGTGCAGTGACATTTAACAAGTAATATTTAAGTTTCACAACATATACACGTACATCTAAGTAAGGAATGGATACATATGTCAGAGCGGCATTGGACTAAGATAGTGGTATAGAATACATTATATACGTATGAGATGGGTGATGAGTAATGCTATAGGTATGGAAACATTATTAAAGTGGCCAGTGATTCCTAATCTATGTCTGTAGGCAGCCGCCTCTGATGGGCTAGTGATAGAAGCTGTTTTTCAGTCTCTCGGTCCCAGCGTTGATGCACCTGTACTGACCTCGCCTTCTGGATGATAGCTGGGTGAACAGGCAGTGGCTCGGGTGGTTGATGTCCTTGATGATCTTTTTGGTCTTCCTGTGGCATCTGGTGCTGTAGATGTCTAGGAGGGTGGGATGCTTGCCCCCGGTAATGAGTTGGGCAGACTGCACCACCCTCTGGAGCGCTTTGCGGTAATGGGCAGTGCAGTTGCCGTACCAGGCGGTGATACAGCCCGACAGATGCTCTCAATTGTGCATCTGTAAAAGTTTTAGGTGTAAAGCCAAATTTATTTAGCCTCCTTGATGAACTTGACGCTTTCCACCTTCTCCTCTGCGGTCCCATCGATGTGGATCGGTGGGCTGCTCCCTCTGCTGTTTCCTGAAGTGAGCTTAATTGTATTGCTGAACCATGCATTATTTTCTCCTCCTTCCAGCCTAAGCCAAAGCTCGCGTCCCATTTCTGCTATTTTCCCTTTTCTCCAGGACCGGAGTGGGAAGGCCAGTCAGGAGGTCAGATCCTAGCACGGCGTTCCGAATGGCTACGCCAGTTGGAAGAGAGCGATAGACATGGAGACGGAGTCTGCAATCGAGGACCAGCACCACATGTGGAGCGGATTAGTTATTTTTATTTTTGATGTTATCCGCCGTGTGTTCAGGTGCCACAATACTGAAGGGTTGTTGTTTTGGTTCACCTACCAGTGTTTTGCCTCTAAGGGGAGTGCGGTCTTAAAAACCCTATAAAACGTAACCATATAAAACCGTTAACGAAAGCCCTCAATAACAACTCCTCTGTAAACATTACGTGACACCCGACACCAATGACATTCGTAGATATTTGTTCCTTCTAACAATCTGTCGTTCAACTGTAGGTATATTCATGCAAAATATGTGTTTTTAAGCTCGAACAAATGTTTAGGACTGGCTTAAATGTGTCATGTGAGTATTATGGAGAGAATCTAACTGGGATAGTTGGTCATTTATATGGGTTAGCTAGAGCTGTTTGTCCCACCCACCACAATCCTGCTCATTTTCTAGCTAACATTTACACTCCCCTACGTATTTATTTGAACAGTGGAGCAAAACTTTGAATGTCCCTCTACTCCAGCATTTTGGATTTGAGATCAAATGTTTCATACGAGGCGACGGTACAGAATGTCTCTTTTTAAAAAATTTTTTAATTTTGAGCTTCTTTTTTTTTTTAAATGAACACCAAACATTTTGAAGATGTCATAAATATTTGGATAAATTCACTTGTGTGTTAAAGTAGTCACGTTTCTGAACACCTCTACATTAATGTGGATACTATCTTGATTAATTAATTTCAAAACATAACAGAATTGTATGGAAGTACTTTCCAATTAATGGTGACATTCTTTAGTCACCGTATAAAACATTTAAATCTCAAATAAAGATGCTGCAGTATAGAGCCGAATGTGGGGGGGGGAAATGTTGCTTCACTGTCCAAATAAATACGTAGTGTCCCATTTTCATCTCGCAACAGCATCGTAGGTCTTAGTTTTTATTTTATGGTTTCGAGTCTTGTGAACGCACACTCTTTAGATAAAGATGAAAAGCTATATACAGATGGTGCTTACTTATAGCTAGTACCCTACAATTTCAACTTATTTTCGAGTTCTCTTTATACCTTCCACATTGCCCCGTTTCTTTTAGTTATTTACGTAATACTGTATTACCAGAGAACCATTTAACCTGGCCTGAAACTGATGTACTTGACAGTGCTACTGCTTTCTAATGTAAGTGTATATAGATAAATGTATATTAAAGCCTGTGGTTTAAATAAGCAGAAATACTACCACCTTGTTATCAAATATGAATGGATAAAAGTTTTTTTTTTAAACGAGGCTAACTCTTGCTTTTGAAATGGTTGTTTGGAAGTTTGGTGTTTCCATTTTTTCCCCCTCTGAGTCCTTTTGTGAAAGTGGAGAGACTGGTGAGGCCACTCTACCACTAAAATGGATATGATTTGTCTGTTTGCAGAACGTACTGCTGATCCCAAATGATTTTCCCTCAAGAAAATTCTGTTAACTTAGGCTTTCGCCAGGCAGCCAAATTCTGAATGTTTTCCACAATCCGATATGTTTCAGATCTGATTGGTCAAAAGACCAGTTAGTGTGGGGGGTCAGAATGGGCTGTCTGTCTAAAAGAAGCCAAATATACCTAACATACATGCATGTTATACATACATAGATATGATTGTGAAAGTAATTCAGTTGGTGCTGGTGGCTGCACACTGTTATAGTGAGTCTTTTTTTTTCTTTTTTTTTACCCTCCTGTATCAGTATAAACTGAATTGAGTTGTAATTCAAAGTTTTTTTGTTTAGAAATGGCTGGTAAGAATGTTTTAAATGTTTTATTTTCTTTGCCTTAAGGATAAATTGGTTTGACATGTTTAATTTGACTAGACCTGCCAACACTGTGAGGGCTTGTTTGTTTCATAGATGTTTATTATATACACATTTTCTTGATTGTGGAGCAAGTTTTGTTTAGACTGAGGAACATTAAACAGAATCTAGGAAAAAGATGATTGTCATGTGGTTGATTGGAAGTTATTGAACAGCTACCACTGGATGGCAACATTGTGCCAAGCCTTCTAATTAACTGCATCTCTCACATAAGCCTATTATGTGAGACATTGCTTGCTGTTTGGGGTTTTAGGCTGGGTTTCTGTACAGCACTTTGAGATATCAGCTGATATAAGAAGGGCTTTTATAAATACATTTGATTAAACATTTAAATCATTCACAAATTATTTTAGTCATTTAGCAGACACTGATCCAGAGCAACTTACAATATTGAGTGCCTACGTTGTCATAGTCCCCCATGGGGATCAAACCCACAACCTTGGCGTTGCAAGCATCATGCTCTACCAACTGAGCCACACGGGACTACCCATCTACAAACTAATACTCAATGACACAATTTTTTCCTTTTCAGTTGACTAGTTAAAATGACTTGAGTCCAGCCATCACATGACAATTTAATTAGTTGCATTTCACTGTTGAATTATAATGGGGCCATTAATGGATGTTAAAAATGGCCCATTTATAATGGCTGGGGCCAGCACTGAGACTGAAAGACTTCTTGCTGTAGAGCTACAGAGATGAGTGACAGCTTGAGGGCAAGAGACATTAACGGGTCGATTTTGATTCTTCCGAGTGGAAAATATGGTTTGCGTTTCAAGGAAGAGGTGAACACAATTGATTCACACCTGAATAAGAGGACAAGGCATGCTGTGTTTGTATAGTTAACTATAGCCCTGGTTTGGTTAGCTACGTTGTATAGGACAGGCTACAAAGGTAATGCACTTGCCTGCCATCTCTTTACCAGGGCTCTGTCCGTCTCTATGCCAATCTTTTGCAGACATTTCCAATAGAGAATCTCACTTTCTGCCATGTCGTAGCAATTTGCAACGTTTCTGTCATGACATCTATGGAATTTAGGCATGCAGAGTACACATTGGAAATAGCCACAGTGGCATTATCATCTACTCTCTTACCAATGCGGTATGACTCTCTTCATACAAGCATGGATGAGAATAATGTATCCATTTAAATGTATTTGTAGCGCTTTCCACGGTCATTTGACAGCCATCTATTACAAAAACCAGGCGTAAACATACTGAAGGTGACATTTGGCATTGAAATGAAACACTTGTGGAAGAAACATTGAGAGGAACCAGACCCTATGAAGGATTTTCAAATGAAAGCTGAGAGAGTTGGGAGGCATACTGATCTGGTGTAAGAGGAGTGCAGGGAGAGAGGAGCTGAGGGAAGCCTAGGGGTACTCAAGTTTGTACATCAATAATTGTGTTTGAATGAGGTAAAAAAAAAATGGAATATTGCACAGCCAGGGGGCTAAAAGCTTAACTAATTCAAACTCCCTAGACCACTGTGGAGGTTTACTTTGATCCTGATCCATGGCATAATATGTATATTTTAGCTGAGAGTTTCAGCGTTAAGCCCACTGTTAAAAATTCAAGCATTCTTTCTTTGAAGGTTAGTTCGGGTTTGTGGAGAATTTATGACCAAAATCATTTTTATTGGTTAGTTTACCATAACTCATAGGTCTATTTGGGCCACATTCCATCAGATTTCAGGTGTTGGAGGACAAGCAAAGCTAATAGGATGTGTTTTCCTCCCAAAAAAGTGGTGGTTTGCTTCTTTTGTTTAGTGAACTTAGCTTTCGACACACTCATCCCTTTGGGCACAAATATACAGGAGGTAAATTAGAGAGAAGAGAAAGGTATTGAATGTTTATTGTTTCAGACTCTCATCTCATCGTTCCAGACTCTCATTACTCTCCACACTATATTTTCACCATCATCAGTGTTGGGGAGTGGTAAACTACATGTAGCTCAACTAGTAATTTAACTACATTTTCCAGTAGCTTGGTGGTAGTTGAACTAAATTCTAACCTTGTTAGTGTTTTCAGAAGTTAATGACTTTTTTTAGCATGTACCAGTGTAGCTAACTACTGGAACTACACACTACTTATTTGGAAACATATAATAAAATATGTGTGAAGTAGGCAAGAATTTCCTTTCATTTTCGGCATCAGACCTGACACATTTTTACTTGAAACAGTTTTTGTTTTTAATAGGCTCCTGATAAATACTAAAAGCATATTTTTCTTAATTAAGGGAAGTTTTAGTGTAACTTAACGTCTTCCAGTGTGAAGTCATTAGTAGCTTGGTAAACTATATTTTCAGAGTTGCTTCCCCAACACAGACCACCAATCACCATCCTTGTGAATATTTATGTGCATACAGTCAGAAATAGAGAAGTCGGCCGCTGGTAGAATCAAAGAGATTCTTTCTCTAACACCCAGCCATATTATGAGTCACACAGAAACTTGTATTGCAGATACTGGACTCCGTTTCGGGTATTCATTCATTAAGGATGTAAGCCTATAGTTTGTACTGCTCATCCCCTGCTTTAATAACCACGTTATAAGTGGCGTAATGTATTCAGTACATTTGGAATGAAGGCGCTCAGCATTTACATTACAATGATGTCTCTTTCCACACCTATGCTGTCCAATAACAGGCTCTGTCTCATGCTTTTTAATGCAGTTGACGAGGGACTCATTTCATCGCATGTTGTTCATGGAGGCAACTGCTATGTGAGGGTTTTGGATTGACAGTTCTAAACTGATGCTTGTGTTCTGGCCCAGGGGGTATCTCAGCCATGTTTCTTATGTAACCGGGGCTCATTTGAAAAATAAATGAATTATTCTTGCCATTGATGTTTTGTGCATTTGAATTAGCTTTACGAAATGGCTTCACGACACCTCCCACACAATCAACGAAGCTGGCCAACATTTTCTCACAAACCCATTTCCACGTTCTTTTCTCTCTCTTTCATGCAGACCTTCTTCTACTGCTGGTTGTTACGAAGGTATCATGCTGTAATCCTATTCTCTCCCTAACTGTCAATCATGTTTTCTTCCCTAAGACCCATTTTTCACCCCCTCTCTTCCCTATTCCCCTCAAACCTCTTACCCCTCACAACTCTCTTTCCCCTAACCCACAAACCACTCCCCCCCCCACCCCATACTTTCCCTTATTCCCTCACTATCTACCCCAAGCCCCCGTTCTTCCTCTCCTGTGCCTGATGAATGTGTTGCATATGGCTTCCCCTCCCTCTTTTGTGTCCGGCCCTGTCTACTTGTGTGGGCAGAGTTGAAGTGAAAGGCTCTGTTTTGGTTGTATTGTTGTCGGCCCGTTTGGCCTTCATATGCAGAGAGTGAGTCTATTCTGTGTCCCCCTCGATACCTGCCAACTCCACTAACATGCAGTAGCACATACATGTATTATTAATGGCCCATCTTTGACAGTCCTATATATTCAACGCAGGGTCCCCCGTCCGTGTTGTTGTTCGGCATCGCGGTGCGCGTCGCGGAGGCGGGGCCCGTCCTCCCGCCCCATTGTAGCAGTTACAGGCCAAACAAAGCACCCTGCCACCAAGGGTGGTGATGTCACCACGACGCATTCCCCTAACCCCCATCCATGTGTGTGTGTGTGTGTGTGTGTGTGTGTGTGTGTGTGTGTGTGTGTGTGTGTGTGTGTGACACGTCAATAAGCTCAGGCATGATTCACGGCAGCCTCCGCTGCTCTGTATTGCTCATCCATAGACAAATGATGTCTGTAAGGCTCCGGCTATTGAGTGATGGTCAGGGCAGCACATCACATGCCCAGATGCTGCGTGAGGGTGCTCCTCTCCTCTCTTTCTATCTTCTTTGCTTACCCCTTTCCCAACACAGAAATATATTTGAAAAAACAAGTCAACTAAGTTTTTACGTCTTTTATGAAGCCTTAGGTCTGTGTTTCGGTAGGTAGATCATTTGATGACCCCTCTTGAACATCTAAGTTCCGTTTGAGCCAATGTAGGAATGATCTGAAGTCTAGTGTTGTGACACTGAATAGGCCTCAAGATGACTCGCCGACTGCCAGTTTTATTATTTATTTCACCTTTATTTAACCAGGTAGGCTAATTGAGAAGACGTTCTCATTTACATTTACATTTACATTTAAGTCATTTAGCAGACGCTCTTATCCAGAGCGACTTACAAATTGGTGCGTTCACCTTAAGACATCCAGTGGAACAGACACTTTACAATAGTGCATCTAAATCTTTTAAGGGGGTGAGAAGGATTACTTTATCCTATCCTAGGTATTCCTGAAAGAGGTGCGGTTTCAGGTGTCTCCGGAAGGTGGTGATTGACTCCGCTGTCCTGGCGTCGTGAGGGAGTTTGTTCCACCATTGGGGGGCCAGAGCAGCGAACAGTTTTGACTGGGCTGCGCGGGAACTGTACTTCCTCAGTGGTAGGGAGGCGAGCAGGCCAGAGGTGGATGAACGCAGTGCCCTTGTTTGGGTGTAGGGCCTGATCAGAGCCTGGAGGTACTGAGGTGCCGTTCCCCTCACAGCTCCGTAGGCAAGCACCATGGTCTTGTAGCGGATGCGAGCTTCAACTGGAAGCCAGTGGAGAGAGCGGAGGAGCGGGGTGACGTGAGAGAACTTGGGAAGGTTGAACACCAGACGGGCTGCGGCGTTCTGGATGAGTTGTAGGGGTTTAATGGCACAGGCAGGGAGCCCAGCCAACAGCGAGTTGCAGTAATCCAGACGGGAGATGACAAGTGCCTGGATTAGGACCTGAGCTGCTTCCTGTGTGAGGCAGGGTCGTACTCTGCGGATGTTGTAGAGCATGAACCTACAAGAATGGGCCACCGCCTTGATGTTAGTTGAGAACGACAGGGTGTTGTCCAGGATCACGCCAAGGTTCTTAGCGCTCTGGGAGGAGGACACAATGGAGTTGTCAACCGTGATGGCGAGATCATGGAACGGGCAGTCCTTCCCCGGGAGGAAGAGCAGCTCCGTCTTGCCGAGGTTCAGCTTGAGGTGGTGATCCGTCATCCACACTGATATGTCTGCCAGACATGCAGAGATGCGATTCGCCACCTGGTCATCAGAAGGGGGAAAGGAGAAGATTAATTGTGTGTCGTCTGCATAGCAATGATAGGAGAGACCATGTGAGGTTATGACAGAGCCAAGTGACTTGGTGTATAGCGAGAATAGGAGAGGGCCTAGAGCGCGTGGTGAGGAGACAGATTCTCGCCACGCCACCTGGTAGGAGCGACCTGTCAGGTAGGACGCAATCCAAGCGTGGGCCGCGCCGGAGATGCCCAACTCGGAGAGGGTGGAGAGGAGGATCTGATGGTTCACAGTATCGAAGGCAGCCGATAGGTCTAGAAGGATGAGAGCAGAGGAGAGAGAGTTAGCTTTAGCAGTGCGGAGGGCCTCCGTGATACAGAGAAGAGCAGTCTCAGTTGAATGACTAGTCTTGAAACCTGACTGATTTGGATCAAGAAGGTCATTCTGAGAGAGATAGCGGGAGAGCTGGCCAAGGACGGCACGTTCAAGAGTTTTGGAGAGAAAAGAAAGAAGGGATACTGGTCTGTAGTTGTTGACATCGGAGGGATCGAGTGTAGGTTTTTTCAGAAGGGGTGCAACTCTCGCTCTCTTGAAGACAGAAGGGACGTAGCCAGCGGTCAGGGATGAGTTGATGAGCGAGGTGAGGTAAGGGAGAAGGTCTCCGGAAATGGTCTGGAACCCTCTTTCTAAAGGGTTCTACATTGAACTCAAAAGGGATCTAACTGGAACCAAAACGGTTCTACCTGGAACCAAAAATAGTACTACTATAGGGACAGCTGAAGAACCCTTTTAGATTCTATATAGCACCGTAAAGAAAAAAGAGAGTAATAAAGAGAGATGAGTAACAACTCGTTAGGCTACTCGAGCAGTATGTGTGAGTTTATTCACTGTTGAAGGACTCTGAATATGACTCATCTTAGCCGGGCTGAAATCATGAGATGCAATTCAAAACAGCAGAGCCATAACGATGGCACATTCTGTCTGTTCTTGTGACCGAGACAGAACATTTAGCAGCTCTCAACTAAATATGCAGCATCAGATAGACTTCTGGAGTGCATGTGTGGGTGGATGTGAAGGGATGGATGAAGGGGTGCGATGGGTGTTGAGAATGAGAAGTGAAAGCTCCATATATCAGAGTGCTTGAAGGGGGAGTCTGCCTGTTTGAGGAGTTAAGGATCATCTTTTGTGGAACGGCCCCAGAGGGCCCCAGCCTCCCTCCTCCCAGATACCCAGAGGAGAGCCAGCTGATCTCCATCCTCAGACACACTCAGGTGACCGGCCTCATTTATCTCTCAGCGGGGCGTGGCTCCCTCCTGGCTTTGTTTGTGTGTGTAGCCCCTGTGGCCCTGAGGGGGGAGGGTGTGTGTGTGTGTGTGTAGCCCCTGGAGCCCTGAGTGTGTGTGTGTGTGTATAGCCCCTGGAGCCCTGTGTGTGTGTGTGTGTGTGTGTGTGGGGGGGGTTGGGTGTGTGTGTGTATTTCATTGTGTTACTGTATATTCTGTGTGTGTATATCACTGTGTTACTTAATGCTGGATGCAGTGTTTATCTACGACAGTATGTCCATGTCTGTCAAATTAAATCAAATTGTATTGGTCGCATACACATTCTTTCAAATCAAATGTTATTGTGTGCACTTGTATATGTATGGGGGTGTGTGTGTGTGGGGTGTGTGTGTGTGTGTGTGTGTGTGTGTGTGTGGAGAAAGGGGTTTGCACATGGCATAAGGACAGCATTGTGCCAGCGGTATGGGGGATATAGGGATGACGGCCGGCCGGCCGGACAGGGGGTGGAAAAGAGGACGGGGGATTGTCCAGATGAGTCATCGCAGATGTGCGCCTCCCTCCCTCCAACTATGTCCGCCCATCAGTAGAGCAGAGAGTGGAGTGGAGCGAGTGCGTTAGGCACGCTAGGTCATTTGTCATCTTGGTGGATGACACATTGTAGAGGAAAGGCACAGCACCGCTGAGACTCACATTCAATGCAGTCCCTGACTGATAGGGTCACGCAATCGCCATTGGTTGAGACAACAAAGCAATTATGGATTCTAAGGTGATTCCAGTCATTCATAAAAAAACAGAATGATATAAATATGGATCCAGTTGAACACAAGTGATAGTTTGCTTTTAAATGTTTTTTTGACCACACCAAACAGACCATCCACAGTAAAGGACATTAGGTAGAACTCAAAACCTATAGTTCTGGCAACTGCGTGTCAATAAAAGTCTATATGTGACCCCCGTGACCTTGCTGACCTCAGCTCCATATAAAACCATTCACCATTGGAAGGGCAGTGCTCCCATAACAGCTAATCTGGTGATCATACTAGAACCTCCATGTGACATTTTCCACCAGTGTGTGGAAAGTGGAAATGACGGTTATGACCAGTTACCTCATGGTTGACCCGGCCCCTTTCCGCTCCTCTCCCTCCCAGCCTGTTCATTCACCTTTTAGCTCCTCTGCGCTTCCCTTGAAGACGTTTGACTGGTTTCCTCCATAGTACGGTAATAAAGTGTGAAGCACAAGCGCTTACTTTTGGGAGTGCAGGGGATTCCTTCGTGGAAACACCCAGTGGTCTCACAGACCAGGCAGTTACAGAGAAAGCAGAAGTGGAGAAGGAGGATGGGGAGAAGAAACAGAAAGTCAGGGCCGAGGGGGATGTGAACGTACAGTAACATGATAACCGTATCCTCATTTAGTAGCATGGCAGACCTTGTGACTGAGGGCAATGCTTGCAATCACCACTACGCAACATAGCTCTGAGTCATAGCTTTGTGGTCAAACCTGGTTTCCATAGTTACCAAGGGGAGTTATTGTTTGGTGGGATTTTTTTTTAATTCAGGGTATTTCCAGAAATAGAGCATTAACAAAAAGTGTTTGTGTTATTAAGTAAAGTATTTTTTTTTAACTTAGAGGAACAAATCCGGATGCGGCCAATTGTTCTCTTTCAAATAAAAGGCTGGAATTTCCCGATAGAATGCAAAACCTCCAAGGTCAGTCAAGGTGAAGAGAGTCATTTTAAGTATCTGACAATATTTTACAGTTGACAGTATTGGTGTAACATGAAGCTACCTTATACATTCCCTGAGCTATCCATTGCAGCCATACCTCTTTCAAGCACTCCTGAGGTATCAGATAACAACTTGAGCTGCACCTGCCAGCTAAATCGGTGGATTTTTGACAGTAGCAAAGTTTCTGGAGGGTCAAGTTAGGAATTAGCCCACTGGGCACAGACGTCAATTCAACATCTATTCCACATTTGTTCCACGTCATTTCATTGAAATTGCCCAGTGGGAGGTTACCTGTCATAGCCAGACAAATGTAAGGCAGCAAAGGGGGAACAGCACTACAGGCGGAATAGGACAAGATGATGTGACATTTTCAGGCTATCTGGTTATTCAAGATCAGCACACCATTCACAGCGGTGGTTGTGAGGCTTTTGGTCAGCGATGATTCACTCTCTCTTTGCATCTTGTGAATAGTATTAAATGTTCGTGTGAATTAGAAACGTCCATGTATTCAGACTGGACCAGTGCATTAGTGATGCATCAATATAACTATTCAATACAACTACACAACAGACTAGTATGAAACGTCCCACCTACACGCTCTATATATAATCGAGAGTATTGTGATAAATGCACTTATATGTGTATTAAAGTAGTACAAAGTTAAGTATTTGGTCCCGTATTCATAGCACGCACTGAGTACATCAAGCTTGTGACTCTACAAACCTGTTGGTTGCATTTGCTGCTTATTTTGGCTGTGTTTCAGATTACTTTGTGCCCAATAGAAATGAATGGTAAATAATGTATTGTCATTTTGGGAGTCACTTTTATGGTACATAAGAATAGAATATGTTTCTAAACACTTCTACATTAATGTGAATGCTACCATGATTACGTATATTTGTGAATGACTCGTGAATAGTGAGAAAGTTACAGATGCACAAATATCATACCCCACTCCACCTCCTGTGGAGAAGGAGGATGGAGAGAGGAAACAGAAAGCCAGGGCTGAATGGATGTGGAAGTCACAGGAGGTTGGTGGCACCTTAATTGGGGAGGATAGGCTTGTGGTAATGGCTGGAGCGGAACAGGTGGAATGGTCTCAAATACAAAATACAACACATGGTTTCCAGGTGTTTGATACTATTCCATTCGCTCTGTTCCACCCATTATTATGAGCCGTCCTCCTCCCAGCAGCCCCCTGTGGTGGAAGTACAGTACAGTATCATGAAAAACCGTATCCTCATTAGGTAACATGACCTTGTGACTGAGGGCAATGCTTGTAATCACTACTACGCAACATAGCTCTGCATCATAGTTTTGTGGTCAGACCTAGTCTCCATAGTTACCGACAGGAGTTATTGTTTGGTGTGAATCCTTTTTAATTCAGGGCATTTCTGGAAATAGAGCAGTAAGAAAATGTATGTGTTATTGAGAAAAGCCCAAAATAAACTTAGAGGAACAAAGTCTTAAAGAGGACGAGCCCGTCCTTCTCTTTTAAAGAAAAGACATGGAATTTTACGATAGAATGCAAAACTCCAAGGTCAGTCAATTCAGTGTCTATTCCACGATGGTTTAATGTAATTTCATTGAAATGACTTGGAAACTGTTGATTCAAACAGTATGTGCCCAGTTGAGAGAGAGAGAGAGAGAGAGAGAGAGAGAGAGAGAGAGAGTGTGTGTGTGTGTGAGTGAGTAGGGGACTCCACTCCTGTGTCAGTGATGTGAGGCGGAGGGGTTTCCCTGAGACAAGTCACACAGTACACATGTTCCCCATCCCTTCCCCCATCGACATCCCTACAGCTCTGGGACAGACGTCGCTGAGCCTGGCATATTGCCAGCGGTGACGGAAGGCTGTTGCCTCTGTGTGTAAGCGCTCCTGTCACTCGCAGACAGGAGCTAGGGAGCTAGTGCCTTGTGTCAATGGAGACAGCTAGTGGGGTTGCGCTGAAGGAACCAGAGACAAGGATGAGGTCATTCCTCAAGGAGACTAGACAATCAGAACTATTGTCTCAGGGGGCTTGCAAATCCATGCACCATCCCACAGCTAAAAAAACTCAACTGCATTGTGGTTGGTTGTGTGCGAGGTAGGCTTCACTACTACTGCCAGGCACTGTCTTGTTTGAAATTTTATAGAGGGGGACACTGCTTGCCGTTCGCTGCGAAGAAATGAACTGATAAGTTTGGCAGCTATTAAGATGTTTCTGCATTGCCTCAATGTCCAGGCAACAGCCTGAATGAGTTAGTATGCAGTAGGTTGCGAGAGAAACGATGCCCCAAGTACATGTTATTGAGAAGAGAAGCCATGCTTTTCAATATCCCCAGCCATGAGCTCTCTTACTCTGACATGTGTTGTGTGGCACCTGTGTGCTCGCTGTCTGGAAAGACCTCTTGCATAGGCATGGAGCATGGCTGGAATCGGATCCCGCATTTTTACTCTGAAACAAAGTATTGAGTATGCGGCAGCTCAGAGTGAGTATACAGTTTCCTCCTGCAGTCGGGATGGTGACGAAACCATAAGCGACACCTGATAAGGTTGCATTTCATCATGAGTGCCTCGGCTGCTGGTTGCTGTTTAAGCCTCACGCTCTGTTGTTCTCTCTTCATAGCTCCACTCATTTTCCTATACAAACATGATTTAATAAATGAATGTGTGGCATCGAATAGGCTACCACAATCAATATCACTCAATTGGGAATTCCAAAAATACATCCTGAATGATTTTCAATCACAAGCCACAAGTACTGAGTGATGAAGTCACACGCAACACCAGTAGTAATCAATGGCACTACTACACAGGCCTACTACCACTGACCTTTATTTTCCAATCTTCTAGCGATCCTGTGTTCTAGTAGAATCAATATAGTGCTTTCACTACTACTATTCAAATGGCCGACGTCGGTTTAAACAGAGCAAATTAAATTTGAATGAAACTTAACTAAGAAAAGGCTTTCTCTGAAATAAGGTCAAATAAATTGCGCTTAGATTAATAATTAATCCATCCTGAGTTATTTATTTAATGAACTACTAAATCCAATAAGTGAATGGTGATTTTAATAATTTATTAATTGGCTTCCATCCAACCCCTGACTTCTTCACAAACAGTCTGTTAGGCAATGCTCTTTCTTTGACGCCTCAGCCCTTGCAATATGAATTTATTCAATTCATTCAATTCTTTAACATAACAGCATGTTTGTTACCATGTCCATCGTACCTCACTGAGCTGAAAAAGAACAACCCAATAATCTGCAGAGCATTATATTAGGTGCCTGCCTTGGAACCATGTGTTCTTCTGTTATTGTCACTGGTTATGACTGCCACCTGTCCATATAGACAGGACCCGATCCACCCACAATTAACAATGGGCCATTTGAGCAAATAGGCATATCCACAACAAAATAGCAGATAGAGCAAGACGACAGCACAACTGACAAATATAACTGTCTTGTTCTACAACTGACTTATATAACTGTCTTATTCTACAACTGACATATAGAACTGTCTTGTTCTACAACTGACTTCTAGAACTGTCTTGTTCTACAACTGACTTCTAGAACTGTCTTGTTCTACAACTGAATTATAGAACTGTCTTGTTCTACAACTGACTTCTAGAACTGTCTTGTTCTACAACTGACTTCTACAACTGACTTCTAGAACTGTCTTGTTCTACAACTGACTTCTAGAACTGTCTTGTTCTACAACTGACTTATAGCACTGTCTTGTTCTACAACTGACTTCTAGAACTGTCTTGTTCTACAACTGTCTTGTACTACAACTGACTTCTAGAACTGTCTTGTTCTACAACTGACTTCTAGAACTGTCTTGTTCTACAACTGACTTCTAGAACTGTCTTGTTCTACAACTGAATTATGGAACTGTCTTGTTCTACAACTGACTTATAGAACTGTCTTGTTCTACAACTGACTTATAGAACTGTCTTGTTCTACAACTGACTTATAGAACTGTCTTGTTCTACAACTGACTTATAGAACTGTCTTGTTGGGTGGAGAAGGTTTTTCAGTTTTAAAGCTAATACCATTCAATTCTACACATTTTGCCATCTTCATTTAAAAAATATATTTTTGGTGATTTTTTCACAAGTATGTGGTACATTTTCAAAACTAAGTAGAAACTCTAAACCCTATCGTATGTTCCGAAGCTTTGATTGAGCATTCATTGGATTTCACACATCGTTCATGCGAAATCAAAGTTGTCAGTAAAATACCATCAGAACATTTAGTGTAGTGACCAATACATCCAGTGGCGATTTTAGCAAGTAAATCTTGGTGGGGCAAACTCCCCAGAAATGTTTTATATGCATGCCAGCAAACCCACAACACAACACTAAACAATACATTAATTGCACTAAAACGATGACAAACAATGCCCACAAACTGTTAAAAACAAAGCTGATATGGCAGACTTGCTTAAACAAATGTGGTTTCTACTGAAAATTGAGATGTACAAACTATGGCATAAGGGACGATGAGCGGATAAGAGGTAATCTGTCATTTCGATTAAGACATTAACGAGCGAGCTAGGATGGACGTTGTCAATATAACTATTTGTTCAGCACTTTTGAAATGAACAACGACAGAATTCAGAACATGGGCCGTTCTTACAGTGTTCTCCCCGTACACCAAGTCAGAACCATAGGATAAATAAAGGGGGCATATAAGCAGACAATGAAAGCTCTTACAATATTCAATGATTACATTTCTCTAAAACAGGCTAAAACATGTGCACCACCAAGTCAAAACAGTAGGTTAAGTTATGAGGGGCAAAGGGACCAAACTATTAGGGTGAGGCACATGGGCTACTAACGGCTTACTACACAACATACACTTAGTCTTACTTTCTTAGCTACAGTATATTTATCTCCCTGGCATATTACATAATTTATGCAACAGCATACAACACATTTTTGGACTCATCTTGTTGTGATGTGCTCACTTGAACAGGAAGGTGGGCAGCGGTCCTTCGTGGGCAAATTATGTCATCAAAGTCTGGCATTCTCAGGATTTATAGTGCTTTCAAGACAACTGGGAAATAGGAAAAAAAACTAGGTTGAATCATGATGTCTGTGATCTTCAGGTCGGAGCTCTAAAAAGAGGCCAGAGTTCCAGAGTTGGAATTCCGAGTTAAGAGGACCGTTCAAAATGTATTTTCCAAGTCAGAGCTTGTTTTTTTGAGTTCCTAGTTGTCTTGAACTCAGTGAAGTCTGAGATTTCCCAGGCCCGAGTTTCCAGTTGTTTTGAACGCGGCAGAAGTCATGCTGGATTGACAGCATGGCCTATGTATTCAACCTTTTCTGGCTCATGGCATGTGAATATTTATCCATTTAAACTTAGAAAAGAGACCCATAAAGTGATTGCTCTGCAACGCTTGCAGTTAGCCATTGATTCCTTCCCAACCACTCATTGTTATAATTGCGATTTCCAACTTGTACAATGTTTATGGCCAATGAGCACCGATACATTTGATCTGTAATTTCTCTTCATATGACAAGGATTGAAAAGAATTTGCCAGTAGATTGTTGACTTGATTCCAGATGACTGCTGGCTGAGATTTTGAAAGTATAATGTTGACATGATCAGTCCAATCAAAGCTATAGTAGATATGTGATTTGACATCATTTTATCTGTGGCCAATGACCTTGAGCCTTCTTGGATGGGCAATGTAACTCTATGGCAGTGTAACAGTATAACTTTAGACCGTCCCCTCGCCCATACCCGGGCGCGAACCAGGGACCCTCTGCACACATCAACAACAGTCACCCACGAAGCATCGTTACCCATCGCTCCGCAAAAGCCGCGGCCCTTGCAGAGCAAGGGGAACTACCCACTGTTCCTAGGCCGTCATTGAAAATAAGAATTTGTTCTTAACTGACTTGCCTGGTTAAATAAAGGTACAATTTAAATTTACTTCAAGGTCTCAGAGCAAGTGACATCACCGATTGAAACGCTATTTAGAGCGCACCGCTAACTAAGCTAGCCGTTTCACATCCGTTACACTCACCCCCCTTTTGACCTTCCTCCTTTTCCGCAGCAACCAGTGATCCGGGTCACGGCACCAATGTAACGGTATAACTTTAGACCGTCCCCTCGCCCATACCCGGGCGCGAACCAGGGACCCTCTGCACACATCAACAACAGTCACCCTCGAAGCATTGTTACCCATCGTTCCACAAAAGCCGCGTCGGGGAACTACTACTTCAAGGTCTCAGAGCAAGTGACGTCACCGATTGAAACACTATTTAGCGCGAACCACCGCTAACTAAGCACACCCTGTAGATTTTGCGGCCCATGAGTGACAGAACACAGAGCCAATCACGGCACAACTAGAGAACATTACCAACCCCTACGCAATGTATTTTCAGCTTGCTGCCCCACCACCACAGAAAGCACTGAGCTAGGCTGACACCCCTGCATTTTGGAGCTGCCTTACTCAAGAAAGCAAAAAAGAGAATGTTTGTTTTTGACTTTGTTTGCAAACTGATATGTGACATGTATTAATGCCAAAATAACAATAATATATACTTTTTTTTTGCTAAAAAGGTGGGCTCCTCCATTTAGTTATTTTAACAACCATTTAATCCAACAGTAAAAAATACAAGGTACACATTTCAAAGCATATTTTTGAAGCACTGAATGGAACAAATAGAAAATGGTAAACGTACACTGAGTATACAAAACATTAGGAACATCGTCCCAATATTGAGTTGCGCCTCAATTTGTTGGGGCATGAACTCTACAAGGTGTCGAAAGTGTTCCACAGGGACGCTGGCCCAAGTTGACTCCAACGCTTTCCACAGTTGTGTCGAGTTGGTTGGATGTCCTTTGCGTGGTGGACCCTTCTTGATACACACAGGAAAATGTTGAGCGTGAAAATCGCAGCAGCGTTGCAATTCTTGACACACTCGGACGTGTGCTCCTGGCACCTACTACCATATCCTCTCGAAGGCACTTCAATATTTTGTCTTGCCCATTTACCCTCTGAGTGGTACACATACACAATCCATGTTTAAATCCTTCCTTAACCTGTCTCCTCCCAACTGTCTACACTAGTTATAGTGTATTTAACAGGTGACAGCAATGAGGGACCCTAGCTTCCAACCAGATTCACCTGGTTAGTCTATTTCATGGAAAGAGCAGGTGTTCCTAATGATCTGTGCACTCAGTGTAATTTTCCATACAGTATTTGACTAACTTGACAACACCATAAAACATTTTTTGTATCCAATGGCAGGTTGTGAGCATGTTGAGAAATATGTCAATCTTACAGTTCCATTGTCCTTATACAGTATGTAGGACAAATCGTCAGAAATAGAGGTATTGTAAAGTAGCTATTGTAAAAATGTAGCATGGTGTTGTTGTATGCCATTTCTGCTCCATGCGACATTGTACAAGATCACCGTTTCTATGTGAATTGTCAACTGATACAGTATCACCTGTTTCTCTGCTTGAAAGTACACTTAGTGCCTGGTTGGTAATTCAGCCATGATTACTACAAGTTTAGATAGCTGCGTAAACTAACTTATCAATCAAAACATTTTTAGCTGACATGGGCTAATCGAGTGAATGTCAGTGACTGACATAACTAGAGGAAGACTGCTGATGTACAACAACATTTCGCCCCTTGTGTATATTACTATTCTAAAGCTAAACAGTAAGTTAAGACCCCCCAAAAAAATGTACGTTTATTTTTGTTGGTCGTGTCCCCCTAGCGGCCGGTGGCATTAGGCGACCTCCTTCTATCGCTTTTATGCCTAGAGCCGGCCCTGGTGAGCAGCTGCCATTCAGCGGGCACTTAGGAGCACTGACGGTAACTGCAGATGAAGGAAGGAAGGGAGTGGGCGAGTTAATATAGCAGCGGTCCCTTATTCAGCATACACACACACCCGCGAAGAGTTTGAGTGAACGAGAGAGAGAGAGAGCGAGAGAGAGAGAGGGGGGGAGAGAGAGTGTGTGTTTGTCCACACAGAGCTCGAACCACTGCATTCAAACGGAGAAGGGGAGAGGGAAACGGCTGCTACTTATCTGAACAAGCTTCCACACATACGGAGGAGCCGAGGCCATTCCCACTGGCGATATTACTGCAGTAGATTGCATTGACGCCAGCAGCAAGATATACCTCATGCGGGCATAGACGCGTCGCATTTGTCGGTGGTAAAAAGCTACTGGGGCGCCTATTTACCAACCCCCGCTGTTATCCTTATTTTGTTTCGGTTTATCTCATTGTACTCTGCTGAGAGTGTGTCTATTCGGCACCTTGCGTTCGTCATCCAGTGTATTTTGGCCGCTGCTTGAAACTGACAAACACTGTTCCTTGACGCGCCCGAAACGTCTGCAGAGGTGGAGACGCCAGGGAGCGGTTGTTGTGGAGCAGGTTGGGATATTTCGCGATAAAAGCTACTCAACCAGAACGTGCAGTCGTGTGTGAGCACGCTTTCGCCGATGTCGATAGACTGCTGCTTCACAAATCGGATTTTTACACTGCTCTTTTAAAATCATGATTTGACAAATGGGTTAATTATCGCCATGCGAGAGTTTACTACGAAGACCGGTCAATAGAATTACGCATGGATGCTTGTATAATGTAGTCACAACGTTAGTTCCTGCAGAGGTATTCAGTTAATATCAATCACCATCGAAAAAAAGCCTTATTGCGGTATTGTATCAAAATGCCTGCGGGAATGAAGCCCCTGGAAAAGTTTTTGAAGAAACAGACAACGGCGCTCACTCGAGCTGGTGGCTTTGGTGAGAAGGCGACTGGCACTGGCACTTCTCGTCGGCGAGCCAGCCTGTCTCGGGTGGTTCCGTTTTTCAGGGAAACTTCTCCAGAGAGCGGTCCGGCCAGGGAGGTGTTCAGCCCGGACACTGAGGAAGCACCGTGCTGGCCCTCGGCCACTGCGGACATTAGGAGCCCGTCGTTGTCTAGCGATGAGCAAAGCTCCGAAGCGAGTCTGGACACGAGCTGGACCCCGCTGCCTGCGGACACACCGGACAACCTGGCGCTGGCGCTCCTGGACAGTGTGGCGGGCAAACGATATGGCAACTGCACAGGTAAATTGACCTTGTCAATCAACAGCATTTTATACAACACAGTGCATCCACCTATTGGCCTGTGAATCATCACACTCAGTGGTTTGACTAATGCCTCAACTGTTTCACATCAAGTCATGGTGTTCTTGCGTTTCACTTTTGCAAATTAGCCAATCAATTCACTTGTCAAATGAATGTAGCCCATCCAGGAACCCCAAACTACCATTTGGTCCTTGCTTAGGCTATATCCTAGTCTATAGGCCAACATATGCTATTGAAAATAACTAAGATGTTGCTTATTTTCTCATTTTTCTCCAAACAATAACATAAACCCCAAATACTCAGTCAGTGATATATTCCAGGCTGTAGAATTAGGGATTAGGCGGTGTTTCCGTCCCGTCATTGCCTTGTTATATTATCTGATTCAACGGTTACATAAGAACGTCTGGCCTCATTAAGAAAAATAAAAGCCTGTTATTTAAAAGGGATGGTCTAGATGTTTCTCACACCTCTGAAAAGAAGACATCGCCAAATGAATCATATTTACGCTTTACATTTGTGACACCAAAAACGAAACTCGTCCAAAATCTAACGTATAGCCTCTAGGGTTCAGTTTATTCAACAAACACATTTTGATTGAGCTCATTTGCACTTGCCCATTACAGTAGCAGCATGTCTTTCGTATTCAAACTGTCTGCCTCACTATCAGTCATGGAGGAAAGCGATAGTCTTCGCACATTGGCTGCTGAGTTTGTGCACTTATTTATTTATTTCTAAAAACGAGGTCATGATTCTCATCCTAAAAGACAATGTTTCCGTTGGCAGCTAAAGAGCAGTCGATACTATGTGTTTTATTCTGGAGTGGGCCTTGCGTGGAGCGTCTCAAATAGAAGCAAATTCTACTTTAGCGCTTGGCTACGCAGACGCTCGTTCACGCACGCGAGCTGTGTGGGTGAAATGATGAAATAACATGTATGTGTACATTTTTATTATGCAACGCTCGCTCACGCAATGTAGCCAGTGAGGTTTGCATGTAATGCCTCTAAAGAGAAAAGTAATCTTAAACGGAGTCAGATTACGTTACTGAGTTTGGGTAATCCAAAAATTAGGCTACAGATTACAATTTTGAACAGGTAACTGTAACGGATTTACAATTAGAAAGCAACCTACAGCAACGCGGAAGCCCACATTTGTATACACTGTAATATAGCAACCATAAACATATGTATATGTGAGGGAGCTGGTGATGGGTTCTTGGAATGGTGCCAGAGAAGATTCCCAAGCTGTTGATGCTGTTGAATTGAAGTAGGTTAGTGGTTATAATGTGATTTTATTCCTATCCTGTGGGGGATGGTTGGTGAGTGATACACTGCATTAGATGACACCACCACTGTCAATATCTACCTTTGAGCGAAGCCTCCAGTATGTCCATTTTTACTATGCATCTCATTGTGACTTTTTTTCCTTCCACTGCTTCCACCACAAGTCATGCAGTAACAGGATTTAACAGAGTTTTCCAAGGTAGATTGCCAAGGCTTCCTGTGTAACATGCAGATTTTCCTCCCGGCCAATCCTTGAATTCTGCTCAGTTAATCTGTTGTGTTGGTTGGTGCATGATGTGGGTTTCACACACTGTAACACTAACAGATCTCTCTGGAACATCCAACAGATGTATGAAGTACGACTGCGATGTGCTGGTCAGGCATTATTACAGGCAACAATGAACAGATCAATAGCATATGATCAGGAAATGTCTCAGAATGAACACCTGCAATTAACTGTGTGGAGGACACATTGAGACTTACTGTTTTAGTGATAATCCACATCAGTTCCTGCTGTTCTGTTGCAGGAGGAATCTGCTCTACCTAGGTTCATATAGTGCATAAGGGTTCATTGTACCTCCAGTAAATTCTCTTAGAACTATTCTGCATGTGGGCAACCATCCCCCATTATGCATTGCAAAGCCAGTGTACCTCCTGTCCTATGACCCCTTGACCTCGCTGACCTGCTCCCCGGGTCATCCTGTATGTTCCTGTTAAACTGACTGAGCATGCTTGAATTCCCCCCTCTCGCGCTGTTGTTTCTCTGTTAATTTCCCCCTACAGCATTTTACAGGAAAAGACATATCTCCACTGCATCATTCCTAAGAAGAGAGAAGTGGCGTCGTAGTGCTAGAGATGGAATTGGCTCTGTATAGCGGCCAATAGTCATGTTTGAAACAGCAGATGTGATTCCAGAATGTATATCTGATTCCGAATGAATGAAAGTGGGAGATTTTAGTGATACATGGGTTGATGTTAAACCTGATTTTATGTGTGCTTTTAGTTTGACAAATTCACGGGGAACTTGGTTGGCGTACGGCTGAAGAGGTTACATGAGAGTTCATCTGGTCCATCCCAAAAGGTCACTATTCTGTTTGACTTTTATTTGTCCGACTCATTTTGCTCTTTGACTTAATTCACTCCAGCGGACTGCGTTGGTGTTATAAACACTTAGTGAACTACAACCCAGATGGTTTAAATATGTTTAATCTCGTTTAACCTGTTTCTTGGAGGGCCAAGCTCGCTGCTGTTTGGATGGTGATGTTCTAGAATATGTAAAAAATGCGTGGCTAATCCAGGATTAGTTAACAAAAGCGGACCTGCCCACCCTTTCATGTGGAGCAGAAATTAATCTTTGGATTATGGATCTAGGTTGGATCTTGATCCTGCCTTATAGTCAAAATGTTTCTAATTAGGAAGTGTGTGTGTGTGTGTCTGTTGGATGCAAATGTGTTTATGTTGAAACAATGTCAACAAGGTCCACTACCACTCGGACACTGCATGCTCCCCGACCTTATGACCCCCTGTCTCACACACTCCTATATGACATTCTACCTGACAGACTTGAGTACACCACACCGTATAACATTTTACCACTGCGCACCACAGTGCTCTCACTGAGATACTATGCACCAGGCTGTCCATATCAGCAGTCCCATATCAGTGTTGGCTGAGTGGCCCTCCAGATGAACACCATAAACCCTCTGAGTCACTGCCCTCTGCGTGTTTGTGTGTGTGTGAGAGAGAGACACAGTGCCGCAGGTAAAGAACAGATTATAAGCATTTTGACAGCCCCTAAAAAGTCCCGTCCTTTTCGAGGTCAACGGCAACGCTCTTATGTAACCCTGTTTACCTTGTGGTTTCATTTCTTGTCCACCCACGCTATTGGTTCTAGGACCAGGCGTGTTGAGGCAAGGGTTAGGCAATTCTTAGCGGTGTACATGTCTCGCAGAGTTACAGTGGATGTAAAGATCAAAACAGTCTGTTAATGAAGCCATGTCTGACTCGTAATATGTGATACAACTTAGGGAACCACATGTCTACAGTCCATTCCCACTGTTATTGTCTGATAAATAGTCCAAATGAAAACACATGGATAAGACTATCATCGTAATAACAAAGAGGGTCATTTGCCCCTCCACAGCCTGTGTATTTGGACAGTACACATTCTTAGTATACTATAGTATTACATGTAAAAGCACGGAACTAAACATGTCGTATAGGTTTAGACCAGTCACCCATGGGTACAATAATGGGTTAAAATAGCTATGGTCGATACAGACAAGGGTGTCAGGGCACTGGAAATGCTGCAGCAGTTGCTTACAGTGCAGAACAGTACATGGCTGGTTTGTCCTGCAGAGTGACGAGGACTTGGGGGTTTGATGTTGGCTTTTGAAACACTTGCAATGCAGAGGGGGAACATGTCTCGTATCAAGCTCCACATCAGTTATTCACAAAGCCAAGTGGGATGTTTAAACTAGACTTTGGCTGTGCTTGACGCTCTCATTGCTTTGCATTCCACGTCCAGCGATACACTCCTTAGGCGGCAGCTCTGAGACTCTGAGCCACGCAGCTGAAAAGTCTTGTGGAACGAAAGGGAGCGGGAGGAAAAGGGACAGAGTGCAGAGAGAAAATGTGATTTGCGTTGGGCTGTGTGGGAGGGATTCTGATGATTCTTTTATGGAAAGAAAGTGGGATTAAAAGAGATGTGGCTGCCTAGTGCCCACTCCTTCTGGATGCTTTTACATAAGGAG
Source organism: Oncorhynchus nerka (assembly GCF_034236695.1). NCBI lineage: Eukaryota > Metazoa > Chordata > Actinopteri > Salmoniformes > Salmonidae > Oncorhynchus > Oncorhynchus nerka. The sequence goes on from NC_088421.1 coordinate 8,711,558, forward strand.
AGGAGGGACGGCGGACTCTCCCCTGCCTCCTTGCTCTCTACATGCCTGCACTCTCCTCTCAAGCCCACGCACCTTGACCACTGAGGAGAGTAGAGCATGATGGGGCCCTCCAGGGATGATTGAGACTTGCCTTACTTACTGTGTGTGTGTGTAATATATATATATATATATGTGTTTGAATCTCTATGTTCTTTTTGCGCATGCATGTGTGTGCGCTTGGATGCATGTGTTTGCATTTCTGTACTTTTTCCGCTTGGATGGATGTGTGCGTTGATGTGCTTGCATAAGAGTGTGTGCTTGGATGTGTGGTGAGAGTGGGTTGGAGCATGTCTATCTGTGTGCCCGGTGTGGAAAAGAGGCTCTCCAGCACAGCACCTGTTCACATGGCAACCAGCACTTCCAGGGAAGCAGCAGGAGGAGGAGGAGGAGGAGTAGGAGTGGGGGGAAGAGAAACGGAGGGAATGCAGGAAGGAAGGAGATGAGTGTTTGAGAACATGAGACTTGGGAGAGACTGAATAGAGGTTTCATAAACTATATGGACAGTGTGCCAGCCAGTGGGAGGAAGAGGGGGACTGAGAGACTGAGCAAAATACTCTTGTAAACTGGATTCTATATCATAAGGATGTTCTCATCTAATCATCACTTCTTTATCTACTAGCTTATCCAGGTGGGCTGATGACAAGTAGATCAGTGCAGTGGCTTCTTTCTCTCAGTTGGCAGTTTGGTACCAACTCGTTTTGACCATTCAGAGGGAGTCGGGTTGCAGCAGCCTTGCCAGCCGGGTAGTGACTATGACTTACCCTGGTGAACTCCTTCGCCACTTGACATCCTTTGATGTGACCGGAGCGGTGGTTCTTATCTCTGCCATGCGGTGTGCAACATTAGGCACACACACACGCTCGCGCACAGATAGCCCCGAGCACATTGGGGGAAACGCCTAATATCAACCCTTCTTCCTCCCTCCCCCTGTAACACTGAGTACTGACCCAGGGACAGGCCTAATCGCAGGGGATGGTAGACCAATCAACTTGGCAGGCATAGGAATCTGATTTGGGAACAGTTGTATTAGAGAGAGAGAATTGACTAGCACGGGAACTGTCAGGTTACATTTAAGGGACACACACTCAATCCAAGACCAAGAAGCATACTCTCTCCAGAATGGTCCCCAGCATAAGGGCCAGAGGAAGATGTACATGCTACATGATGATAAACTGAGAGGGTTTGGAGAAGGCATGAAGCCACTATGGCAGGTGTATTGTTAATTATTTTATTTTTGTCTATTTTATTTCACCTTTATTTAACCAGGTAGGCCAGTTGAGAACAAGTTCTCATTTACAAATGCGACTTAGTTAAGATATGGCAAAACAGTGCGACAAACAACACAGAGTTACACATGGAATAAACAAACGTACAGTCAATAACACAATAGAAAAAGTTCTATATACAGTGTGTGCAAATGGCATGAGGAGGTAAGGCAATAAATAGGCCATAGTAGCGAATTAATTGCAATTGAGCAAATTAACACTGGAGTGATAGACGTGCAGATGATTATGTGCAAGTAGAAATACTGGTGTGCAAAAAAGTAAATAAAATGGGGATGAGGTAGGTAGATTGGATGGGCTATTTACAGATGGGCTGTGTACAGCTGCAGCGATCGGTTAGCTGGTCAGATAGCTGATGCCTGAAGTTAGTGAGGGTGATGTAAGTCCCCAACTTCAGCTATTTTCTTTTCAATTCGTTCCAGTCATTGGCAGCAGAGCACTGGAAGGAAAGGTGGCCAAAGGAGGTGTTGGCTTTGGGGATGACCCGTGAGATATACCTGCTGGAGCGCGTGGAGCCAGTGGGTCTGGCGACGAATATGTAGCGAGGGCCAGCCGATGAGAGCATACATGTCGCAGTGGTGGGTGGTATATGGGGCTTTGGTGACAAAACAAATGTCACTGTGATAGACTGCATGCAGTTTGCTAAGTAGAGTGTTGGAGGCTATTTTGTAAATTACATTGCCGAAGTCGAGGATTGGTAGGATAGTCAGTTTTACGAGGGTATGTTTGGCAGCGTGAGTAAAGGAGGCTTTGTTGCGAAATAGGACGCCGATTCCAGATTTGATTTTGGATTGGAGATGTTTAATATGAGTCTGGAAGGAGAGTTTACAGTCTAACCAGACACCTAGGTATTTGTAGTTGTCCACATATTCTAAGTCAGAACCGTCCAGAGTAGTGATGCTAGACGGGCGGGCGGATGCGGGCAGCGAACAGTTGAAAAGCATGCATTTAGTTTGACTAGCGTTTAAGAGCAGTTGGAGGCCACAGAAGGTGTGTTGTATGGCATTGAAGCTCGTTTGGAGGTTTGTTAACAGTGTCCAAAGAAGGACCAGATGTATACGGAATGGTGTCTTCTGCGTAGAGGTGGATCAGGGAATCAACTGCAGCAAGAGCGACATCGTTGATATATACAGAGAAAAGATTCGGCCCGGGAATTGAACCCTGTGGTACCCCCATAGACTGCCAGAGGTCCGGACAACAGGCCCTCCAATTTGACACACTGAACTTTATCTGAGAAGTAGTTAGTGAACCAGGCGTGGCAGTCATTTGAGAATTCAAGGCTGTTGAGTCTGCCGATAAGAATACAGTGATTGACAGAGTCGAAAGCCTTGGCCAGGTCGATGAAGACGGCTGCACAGTACTGTCTTTTATCGATGTCAGTTATGATATCGTTTAGTACATTGAGCGTGGCTGAGGTGCACCCGTGACCAGCTTGGAAACCGGATTGCACAGCAGGGAAGGTACGGGGTGATTCGAAATGGTCAGTGATCTGTTTGTTCACTTGGCTTTCGGAGACTTTAGAAAGGCAGGGCAGGATGGATATAGGTCTGTAACAGTTTGGGTCTAAAGTGTCACCCACTTTGAAGAGGGAGATGACTGCGGCAGCTTTCCAATCTTTAAGGATCTCGGACATTACGAAAGAGAGGTTGAACAGACTGGTAATAGGGGTGGCAACAATGGCGGTGGATAATTTTAGAGGGCCCAGATTGTCTATCCCAGCTGATTTGTATGTGTCCAGGTTATGCAGCTCTTTCCGAACATCTGCTATCTGGATTTGGGTGAAGGAGAAGCTGGGGAGGCTTTGGCAAGTAGCTGAGAGTATGCTCTGACCACACAGTGTGTAGAGCAAAATGTTAGTAGTACAACATTTCCAACAAAAGCATTGTGCGGTTGGAGGAAAGGTGAAAGGCATATGTTTGCAGTAGCCATCTCCTCCGGAGTTCTGCTGTTGAAGGCTCAAACAGAAGACCCATCAATCCCAACCTTCAGTTCCAACATGGTCTTTAAACGTGTGTAAAGCAGCCAAAAGGTCACAGCAGCTGCATTGAAGGGCAAAGACGAAAACTGAGGAAAAACATAGTCTTTTTCATTGTTGGTGTAGTCTGTTGATTTAAGGGTGTTTCCTGTGGCAGCCATGTGTGTTTGTACATGTGCACTTATTTTATAGCTCTGTCACAGGGGTGTGTACTAGAGAGAGAGATGCCATGCGGGCATATTGCTTACGCCCCTTTGGGTCCCCGGGACCAGGATTGAGAACCAGTGGCTTAGACATCTGGGGTGTGACCCCTAGTGTTGTTTGGTGGGAGTGTCTTGGAAACATTGTGGACCTATAATAAACATTTGAGCAGTGTTTCCAAATCCGGATATATATATACACACACACAATTACCAGTCAAAAGTTTGGACATCTACCGGTACTCATTCCAGGGTTTTTCTTTATTTGTACTATTTTCTACATTGTAGAATAATAGTGAAGACAAAACTATGAAATAACATATATAGAATCATGTAGTAACCAAAACAAATCAAAATATATTTGAGATTCTTCAAAGTAGCCACCTTTTGCCTTGATGATTATAGTCCCACTAAGTGCAAACCAGATAGGATGGCGTATCACTGCAGAATGCTGTGTGGTAGCCATGCCTGATTCAAACCAGATAGGATGGCGTATCACTGCAGAATGCTGTGTGGTAGCCATGCCTGATTCAAACCAGATAGGATGGCGTATCACTGCAGAATGCTGTGTGGTAGCCATGCCTGATTCAAACCAGATAGGATGGCGTATCACTGCAGAATGCTGTGTGGTAGCCATGCCTGATTCAAACCAGATAGGATGGCGTATCACTGCAGAATGCTGTGTGGTAGCCATGCCTGATTCAAACCAGATAGGATGGCGTATCACTGCAGAATGCTGTGTGGTAGCCATGCCTGATTCAAACCAGATAGGATGGCGTATCACTGCAGAATGCTGTGTGGTAGCCATGCCTGATTCAAACCAGATAGGATGGCGTATCACTGCAGAATGCTGTGTGGTAGCCATGCCTGATTCAAACCAGATAGGATGGCGTATCACTGCAGAATGCTGTGTGGTAGCCATGCCTGATTCAAACCAGATAGGATGGCGTATCACTGCAGAATGCTGTGTGGTAGCCATGCCTGATTCAAACCAGATAGGATGGCGTATCACTGCAGAATGCTGTGTGGTAGCCATGCCTGATTCAAACCAGATAGGATGGCGTATCACTGCAGAATGCTGTGTGGTAGCCATGCCTGATTCACGCAGTCTCCTCTGAATAGTTGATGTTGATGTGTCTTGTTACTTGAACTCTGTGAAGCATTTATTTGGGCTGCAATTTCTGAGGCTGGTAACTCTAATGAACTTGGGTCTTCCTTTCCTGTGGCAGTCTTCATGAGAGCCAGTTTCAACATAGCGCTGGATGGTTTTAGCGACTACATTTGCAGAAACTTTAAAAGTTCTTCATTTCAGAATTGACTGACCATGTCTTAAAATAATGATGGACTGTCGTTTCTCTTTGCTTATTTGAGCTGTTCTTGCCATAATATGGACTTGACCCTATTTGGTAAAAGGCCATCTTCTATATGCCACCCCTACCTTGTCATAACACAACTGATGGATTGGCTCAAACGCATTAAGAAGGAAAGAAATTGCACAAATGAACTTTTAACAAAGTAACACTGGAATGAGTAGGTGTCCAAACTTTTGACTGGTACTGTATGAATGTGTCCTATAGCATTAGCCACTGTGGTGGGAAAGTCAAATCAAATCAAAGTTTATTTGTCACGTGCGGTGTATACAACAGGTGTAGACCTTACAGTGAAATGCTTACTTACAGGCTCTAACCAACAGTGCAATTTCAACGACAAAAAGGTATTAGGTGACCAATAGTTAAGTCAAGAAATAAAAACAACAGTAAAAAGACAGTGAAAAAACCCACAATCTTCAAGTATGTGACTGGCAAAGGCATTGCCTGGACTTGGATGGCCTTGGGTGCATATTTGAGCCTTGCTGCAAGCTCACTGGAGCGAGTGGCCAGACAAGTCTCTCCACTGCCCAAAATGGAAGGTTGCGGTTGGGGAGGGGATGCCGCAGAGTAGCTACTGGGTGCAGTTTGAATTAGGTTACTATGAACAGCAGGGAACCACTGCTGCGTGTCTGTGTTTGTCACCATTTGGTTTCGGGTTACTTATAAAATCCAGATTGTCCATGCATATCTCGTGTGTGTGTGTGTGTGTGTGTGTGTGTGTGTGTGTGTGTGTGTGTGTGTGAATTTTTCCTCTGCCATATCGACACAGGATTGTGTATGTGTTTTATATTTGCCCTGATGTTCATTTGCATCTCAACGGCTGTGTGTTTTGGAGGTGGAGAATGGGAATTGGTAGTGGGGAAGATGCACCAGATTAGTGGAACGAGCGCCAACAGGCAGATGCAGAGTACACACACTCGCCCACACACTCTACCTCTCCATCTGACCGCTTCATGCTGAAACCCAAACACTTAAGAGAGAGCTGAGAGGGCGTGAGTTTTTGGATGCGCATAGTAAGGTAGAGTACAGTCAAAGAGATAAGGTCACCATAGAAACGGGATACGCATCACCGTTTATATAACTGCATACCAGACTAGTTCGGTTCGGCTGGTAGCTAGGGATGGGCTGAAATCTGCCTTTCTGTCTCTCCAATATCAAATTGATTTATAAAGCCTTTTTTATTTTTACATCAGCAGATGTCACTAAGTGCTGTACAGAAACCCAGCCTAAAACCTGAAACAGCAAGCCATACAGATGTAGAAGCACGGTGGCTAGGAAAAACTCTCTAGGACGGCTGGAACATAGGAAGAAACCTAGAGAGGAACCAGGCTCTGAGGGGTGGCCAGTCCTCTTCTGGCTGTGCCGGGTGGAGATTGTAAGAGTACGTGGCCATTAAGGACAGATTGCTCATCAAGGTGTTCAAATATTCCTAGATGACTAGCAAGGGTCACAGTGGTTGTAGAGGGTTCTACCGGTCAGCACCTCGGGAGTAAATGTCTTCTTGTTTTAAAAAAATCAGTCCCACTGGTTCAGATCTAAACCACATGTACAGCTTTTGCTTTATGAACGGTTTCCAGACCTTGTGTTGTCATGAGGCTGAATCTCCTCCCCCCTTCCACCCTGGTATAAGGTGGCCCACAGCTGTGACTTGAACCACAACCTCCTTCCATCTCTCCATCCTGCCATTTTCCACCCCTGAAGGGAGTGTGCACTCCTGTCCTCCCAGCCTTTATGCTTCCTGCAGGGAAAGAGAGAAAGGGGGATGAAGGACAGGGTGTACTTCAAGGCTGTATGCTCTGCCCCCCTCCACACACACACACACACACACACCACCACAGCCCTCTTGCCGTTTGGATTCAGGCACAGACCGTGGGAGGTGGGCAGTAGTGGGAGGTGGGCTTTGATCCTGAGATCAGGGGCATTGCAGGGAGGGAGTGTTTTGTTTGTTTGTTTTTCTATTCATGCACAAGTGTTTGAGTGAGAGACTCTGTCATCTGTAAATTAGTTGAGTTTGTATAAGTGCCTGTATGTGTCGTGTCCATTTGGAATCATCTACCTCTGTATGAATGTGCACGCACGTTTATGTGTACATGTACAACGTGTGCGTGGGGGTGCACATGTTTGAGATTCTGGGCGTATGTGTTTTGTGTCTGTGTTTATGTGGGAGTTGGATTTGTGCTCCTCTCTCCCACTCCTGTCATGTGGAGCGGTGTGCTCACTTCTAATCTGAGCCAGAGATTTTCTGCACTTTTAAGCTTCAGCATAATACGTGGCGGGAGGAGAGAAAGTGAGAGAACAGGCTTTGGAGAGATGGAGAGAGGGAAACCATCTCCCCACCCTGTTACGTGCACCGATCCATCTTCGGGACATGCTATTTTTCTCTCTTTGTAGCGGGGGTTGGACACACTGTATTAGTTTGACAGTGGAGCAGGGAGATTATCAGTGGCCATCTCTCTCTGTTACCACTGTGTGGATCCAAGAGCCTGTCACAATGGGTCTTCCCCCACGTCTAGAAGGCGAATGACCTGAACAGACCTCACCAATGAAACACAGTGGCAACCTGCCCGAGAGCCCGGCAGCCATATTGGATGAGTCGAACAGGATGACTTCTCTCACATTCTAGTCTGAGACTTTATTATGTAAGCTACACATGAAACAAACAGGGAATGTGTCCTCTCTATGCTATTAGTTTCTATGGTCTCCTTTGCCATACTGCACTCTGTAGCGCCCTGCTGTTCCTTTGCAGGTAGAGTTGAAAGGATGTGCTATTTTCCTGTGGTCACACACAGAGCTCCAGGGGAATAATGATGGGGAAGGTGATCGAGACCCGTGGCCTTCGCCACTCTTCCTCGCCCACTCACTCACTTCTTTCTCTTATTCTCTCTCTTTCTCATGCACTTTCCTCTGGTTCTCTCTCTTTTGCATCCCATTTGTTTCTCCCCCGCCACCCACGTTCTCGCTCTCTCTTTCCTCTCTCTCTCTCTCTGTGCTTTGCCTGTCGTCTGACTTTCATACTCTTTCTTTTTTTTTATCGTGCTGTTTACTTCCTCTGCTCATCTTTTGCCGCTCTTTCGCTCTCTGGGCTCAGTCTCACTGCAGCCACTCAACGTGGCATCTCCCAGGCAACTGTGGGAAACCAGTACTGCCAAGAGGTCGACGATGCGTGGACTCACTCGCTGCAGCACGCAACGACTACAGATACTCACATTAGCCCACAAACGAGCACGTTTTAACACACACAGCCACACACTAGCATGCACACAGTCGAACCCGCAAAATACCACACAAGCACACATATTTAAATGTCATCCACACACGGACACCGACAAATATATTAAATTCATTGGAAGTGCCTAATTACCATATGTAGTGGATACTACAGGAAGGGAGTGGATCAGAAGCCTCTATTACAATCAAGCAATAGAATCACATGCAGAGAATTGGTTCTGTAGTTTTGGCAATATCCAATGTCACACAGTATTTGTCTTTTCTTTCTTGTTGAAATATAGTTAGAGTAGCCAGGAGGACGAGCGGTCTGAACAGGTCTTCATCTAGTAGTGATCGAACAGCAACGCCTCCATGCTTTCTATGCTTTATGAATTCAAAGCAGGTATTGCCATTCCACTGTCCCAGCCCCGCTCCAACGTGTGCCAAATTCTGTCACACACACACACACACACACACCCTCCCTCAGAGGTCAGTGGGTTCCGTTTGTGACGGTCTCAGTCTGGGATTGAGCATGGGGGCAGTTTGATTAGCACGGCTAGTGAGTGCTCTCTTAATGATGCACTCTGGGTAATGGAATGTGGGGCACCCCTTTTTGTGCCTCAGCTTCTAGTCATTTTCATCAAAACCTTTGTTTTTTTGTTTGTTGTTGTTACATATCCTGAACACACGTCTGCAGGCCTATATTGTCAACATCCTCACACCCCTAGTGTGCGTGTGGTGTCTTGTTGATGGTCAGTGTGTTAATATCTGTCTGTAAAATACAACACTCTTTAACTCATATGTCTGACCCTGCGAGGTTAAGTATCCACTAGCCTGTTTATCCCCATAACACCAGCAGTAAACTAGAGAAAGTATATCCTGTCACCGGGAACAATCCCTCCACACTCAGTCTACTGCTTTTCCAGAGTAACAACTTCCCCCTAACCAGAGAGGAAATAGGCCTACACTTTCCAATTTCATCCCTCTCGTTTGTTGTCATTTGAAATAATAATAATAATAATAACACCACCGCACGAGTCATTGAAATCTCATCTGATTTAGTGGGATTGGAGCGATTTAACAGCAGTCCAGCCGGTCCGAGACAGGGTTTATAAATATGCCTCCCCTCTGGTGTGTAGAGCTATAGACTGAAGACTGAATTGGAGCACAGAGGACCAGGTGGTGGTTTCACTGAGACAGGATTTATCTTAGCCCAGTAGCAGAAGCCCCTGCGCTGCGCCAGGGCCAGGGATTTAACAGCAGACAAAGGTGACGTTAAGGGATTTCAGACACCCAGTTTTTATCTCTCTCTGACACCATAATCAAATTTGAGCTTTTGGGGCACGACCGGTTGAACAAGTACAGTGGAGATACAGCTGCACCGGCTGTAGAAGCACAGCCATGCATAATTAACATGCTTTTCTCTCTCCCGCTCTCTCTTCCTCTCCTATCTCCCAATATCCCCTCTTCATAATCCCTTTTTCTTACACTCTTTTCCTGCCCATTTTCTTCTCCCTCTCCCTTTCCTCCATTCTCTATCCTTTCTCCCTCTGTCTCCCTCCCTACCTCTCTCTGTCTCCCTCTCCCTTTCCTCCATTCTCTATCCTTTCTCCCTCTGTCTCCCTCCCTACCTCTCTCTGTCTCCCTCCCTCTTTCTCTCTCTCGTTTCCACAGAAACCCTCCTGGATGACTTCATGTTGACTCACCCCATCTTCCTGGCCTCAGACAGGTTCCAGCAGGTCCTACTCCAGCAGTATCCTTTACCTTCCCTTTCCTTCCTGGCCTAGCCTGACCTGGGAGCCCCAATGTGTAAACATACACACACCTACACACCCTTCCCAGACATTCCCAGGAAGAATTGGGATGCAGGAAGGCTCGGTCCGAGCACTCCCATCCGCTGTGCAAGGCGAGGGTGGCCCACTTCTGGTTTCCTGTCGGAGTGCTCGTTAGCACCAAGCACCAATAATGCTGTTTTGTTCAACGCCACTTACTTCGCTAGGCTAATATAAACAATGGCACTGAACTAGCCTTGACACCGAATTTGGACATGGACAATGCTTTTTTTGTTTTGTTTTTTTGCTTTAGAAAAGGTTATCTTTTGTCTTTTTGAAGCAACATGTTAAGTAGCCTAGCATATGATGTCCGCTATGTTAAAAGCAAGGGCTGTTTTTTATGGAACATGCACACAGTGTTCAGGTAAAAGCTCTTGCAAATTAGCCGATTTAAAAATATATATATATTATAATAATAAAATGTAATATTTATGAATATTTATATTTTCTACAGTATCAAAGCCATATTAGGCTACTCAGTCAGGCTCAATTTGAGTAAGATTATCCAGTGCTGTTGCTCGTAACTTGGCAGGAGCGCTCGACCAAAGGTTTAAGAACCGAAGACTCCTTAGTAACAACAACGCCTCTGGCTCCCGTCTGCACCAAGCCAAGGAACAGTGTTTCTGTTTTGGCACCCCCACAGGGGGTTCAGTAAAGTTGAGCAACATTCCCTGACGCAAAGCTGGGATTTGGGTCGCAGTAGTAGTGCATTCATTGGCAATGAGCCACACTGCTACTTAACGTCAGCCTCGTGGCTAACTCCCTTTCTCATATTATTACACCACAGTGTACCAAGAGATATGATATGAGGCTTCTGCCTATCTACAATTAACATATTTACAGCAATGATATTATCCTGCCTATCTCTGGCTTTAGAATCTTAATTTTCCTCCATTATGAAAGCCCCCCCATTATGATCGCTTGCTTTTTTGAAGGCTGTATGTGTACTGTAAGTAAAGACATTCATCTTTAGTGATGAGACAGTATGTATTCCACTAGATATTATGTGTGTCTGTGTGCATTTGTGAGTCTGTCGGTGCATGTCTGTGTGTAAGGGATAGTGGTCTACGTCTGGACGGACACTACACCCCCTTTTCTCCCAGAACCCCCGTTCAGTGTGTCTGACCTCCATTCCCTCGCCGAAGATCCTGGCTGTGTGTGTTTTAGAGGCCTGATCGGCCCTCCAGGCGACAATGGGACTCTCGACGGAGACTGCAACACAAAGGCATTCTGGGAAAGACCGTCTGCATGCCTCACTGCCCTTAATGCAGCTTGTCTGGGCCCTAGTGAGACACCCCAGTGTGTGTGTGTGGGGGGGGGGTGTTCTTACACATGATCAATGATCCAGCTTGTTCTCCATTGTACCGCTTAACCCTTTCCCCTCTCCTCCTCCCTCCCGCTGTCTTTCTCTCCCACCTATTCTTTTTCTCTTCTCCCTCTCTCCATCCACACCTCTCCCTCAGTCTCGCTGGCCCTAATCAGATCTTCTGTTGTGGAAACACGTTTGGCTTCCTTCTGGAAATGAAAACAAATGCTACCTCCCATTCCATTAGGAACACTGAGAGTTCCTCCCTTTACGTCATTCTCCCTGAGTAACTCATCCCAGACCCTTCACACACACACACACTACACTACACTTGTAGTGGCTGAGCGATCAAAGCCCAGAACCCCGGCTATGTTGAAGAGCTTTGGAGGGACTCCAAGCCACTGTGGAAGCTGGGGCCAAACTCTCACACCAGCAATAGAACTCAACCCAATAGAACAAAACCGAGAGAATAAGATACTGCAGTGCAATATAAACCCAGCAGCTGGCCTTAAGGTTAGGTTGCGGTTTCTGGAGCTGGGAGAAGCAGGTGAACAGGGGATCATAGCTATAGGATGACTAGATCTGGAATGTGATCCAGGGCATTGATAAATACTGTTCAGTGTGTGAGTTTGTAGGTCACAGGCCTGTGGTGGACTTGGATTGGGGTCTGAAATAGAGGAGGGTGTCAGGGATGGTCCCCTTCAGTGTAGCCGTGGAGTCCGGTGGGTAGTCCCTTCTTTATATTTAGGATAGGATGGCCGGTTTCCCCATGCGTGTCTGCATGCGTGCGCACGTATGACTCCTCTTTGGTGGCGAGTCCAACATAGACACATGATGGTATACCTCAAGTCAGCGGATGAAAAATATCCCAATATCACACAAATTCTGGTGCTGCACCGTGCAGAGCTCTTCAAAACTCGTTACTGCTCTATTTGCTAAGATGCTCTCCTCTCCTCCTGCTGTGGCTGGGAGCTGGAGGGAAAAGGAGTGTGTGTGTGTGTGTGTGTGTGTGCGCGCGTGCAATGGATGGGTGTTGTCTGAGCCTTCACCACACAGCTCTCTGCTCTCCTCTGGCTAAACTGTAATTACGAGTTGCTTGTTTGACTCTGAACACCGCACTGAAATACTGTGTTTTTCCATCTGCGTGTCTGGTGACCATGGTTCTACAGCTGTGTGTTTCAGTGAGTTTATTAGAGTTTCTACAGGGTGTTTTTGAGTGCCTGCATGTGCTTGTGTGAGTGGTAATTTAATGTGCGCCTTCTGTCAGTGTGGTGTGTGCGTGAAGGTACTCGTAACCGACGTTGTGCAACTATGATAGAATTACAAAGTGTGTGTGTGTGTCCTTTGCTAGTGTGGCAAATAAATCATTTTGGTGTGGATAGTAAACAAGTACTAGAAAATAGCTTTCTCCAAATGATTCCATATCTTCCCCAACTTCAATATTAATCTCCTCATGACAGCCATCAGTAGATATTCTCTCGGTCTCTGTGGTGTTTTTTCCCCCTTGACTCTGGGTTCAGATTCGGTGTGGAGGGGAAGGCAGGGGAGGGCTGGCCCAGCTGGGACGGAGCAGAGAGGAAGCAGGCTGTGCTGAGTGTTGCTTTCCGCTACCTGGACACATACAGAGAACTGCTGCAGGAAGAGGGCGAGAGGTCCAACAGCTTCCCCAAGGTACTGGTCCAGCACACATTCATGGAACACACACACACACAGACACACGCACGCACATGCACATACGCGTGCGCACATACACACAGATACACCACGCACGCACACACACACAGACATCCAGCAGGACGATGGCGTGAGATCTAACAACTCGTTAGTGTTAAACACGCACTTTACAAGCACACACACACCTGCTCTTCCATCCAAGCAGCCTGGCATCAAGGCCGTGTGCTGTGGCGTTCTCTCTGGGTGGGAGCTGTGTGTGGAGTGTTGATTCTGGCAGCAGCCTGTTAGGGCCGCCCAGGTTGTCATGGTGACGGAAATGACTCAGCTGAACACACCTTGGGAAATGAGGCTTTTGGCCTCTTCGATCTTTCCTTCTATATTCACATTAAAAACACATCTGTCGGTTTCCTTCATGGCCTCTAACACTGCTCCGTTCTGTCGCCACTGTCGTCTACCTATCGCTCTGTAGTGTTCTGTCTCGCTTTCTTTCTCTCTCGCTCCTTTCTCTCAGAACACTGTAGATGCAGTCTGTCTGTCCAGCAGCACATCTTGTGACCAACTGCAACTGCCCACACAGTGCTGGTAGACACACAGACAGAGGCACAAAGTGCACTCGCTCTCTGAAAGTCATGTCTCTCCTCTGCCTCAGGAGCTATATCTGTGTGCAGTCCAACAACTCAGTCAGTTCCCTGAGCTCGTGGAAGACGTGCTGAAGCTTCAGCGCTGGACCGAGATCCTCCAATGCCCGTAAGTCACACATCCACCCCAGCAAGATACACACGCAAGCACGCACGTACACACACATACACACACACACCGAGCCCGCAGCCTCGTCTTTTAGCACCAGTCTGCTAGCGTTACTGGTATTCTGGGGCTGTTGAAAGGCATTGCAGCGGGATGTTGCTGTGTCGCACCTCTTGGTTTAGTCAAAGCCTTTATTGCACAATCACTGTTAATTAGTGCAATAGGTTGTTTTTGGCCTTGGTTTCTCCTATAGCCTCCTAGCTCACACTGGCTTTTCTTGCACTGCAACTATTGTGGTGCCTTCCCCTATAAATAGGGCTAGGAGTTTACCTTGACCTTGTAAGGAAGAACTCTGGCCCCTATTAATTACAATCTACTTGCTTACAGGCGACGGTACATACCACTGTAGCACACAAGCCATCACAGCCAAATACAAACTAGCTGGCTTTGAAAGGATGCATAGACTGACAGACCGTCTACTGTGTTTTCCTAAGCAGCTCCGAGGAGGACAAGGAGATTCGGAAGAAGCAGGTGCGTCCTCTTTTCCGCCACTTCCGCCGCATCGACGCCTGTCTGCAGCCCAGAGAGGCCTTCCGGGGATCAGACGAGAGTGAGTGAGACAGGATGTGATGCAAAACGCATCATACTGTGACACTTTCTGTATTTTGAAAGTTCTATATCTTGAAAATGTAATTTCTCACATGCAAAAGAAATTAGGACCGTATTAACAGTGGACCAAAACATTTTTTTAAGCCAAAAATATTGTTTATTGAGTGGTATTTTCCTTTAAGGTCTTAATATACAGGCCAACAGATATGAGGATATGGGACAAATGTTGTACACACTAGAGCCATGTGGGTGAAGTTTAAAAGGGTGTGTGTGTGTGCGCACAGTCTTTTGCAGGGTGTACACGCCGGACCACTCGTACGTGACGATCCGCAGCCGTCTGTCGTGCCGCGTGGGGGAGATACTGGCGCTGGTCAGGGAAAAGCTGCAGTACAGCGAAGACCAGCCAACCCAACCTGGCAACCTGCTGCTGGTGGCTGTCACCTCCGCTGGGGGTAGGACCACACGCACACACACACACACTGGCCCACACGCACACACAGATACTGTATACATTAAACCTACGATTACTTCTCGCCATGCCTACTTTTTGATTTGCGTTGTGCAGGGAAAAAAACCACTTCAACAACCAAAACACCCAATCAGACAATGCAAGCTTTGACATGATTGTTTGAACAGCGACGCTTACATCCACAAAGAGGTTTAGATTTAAATCCACAAATGACTACCCACCACTGCTTGGAGCTAAGCTGCCAAAAGTGATTTGACTCTATGGAGATGAAAACAGTTTGTTGATGTTCTGGCATGTCTCTGTGTGCTTTTTGTTATGTGTTCGCTGGAATCTCTACTAATCCATTGCGTGTGTGCTGATGTGTGAGCTCATCTGTGTTGTTGTGTTCTCAGAGAAGGCCGCTTTCCGGCCTAGCGACGAGGCCGTCTTCACCACCCTGGGAGTCAACACTCACCTGTTTGCCTGCGAGCCCTCCGAGCTGGAGAGCCTGGTGAGTCCTAGAGCACGAGTTATCACTTAACAATGGAGAGGAATGAAAAGCCCTGGCTGGTGGCCATTTTGGATAGCACTAAACATTGTTTACATTTGATTCATTATAGTTCTCAGAAAGTTACCAATATAAAAAATATGCCAAGGAGATGAAACAATGGTGTTTTAGTCCAAAGCTTCTCTGGTAAGACGCCTCTTTTTGTTTCTCTTTTAGCTTCCCTTACCTGAGGAGATCCACTGGTCGCCCGGCGACAGTAAACTACATGACATGAGTGCTGAGGAGGTAGCCACTCAGCTGGTAGTGTTTGACTGGGAGCTCTTCAGCTGCGTGCATGAGGTCCGTGATTGGTGGAGCTGATAGTACTGGGCAGAACCTCTGCTAAATAATTGCAACAAAAAGTTAGCAGCGACGAGAACTTTTTATGCTGTGTGTGGTCTACCTACATTTTCGATGCTCTAGACTTATTTTACGTTTCTACATTGTTATGTCCAGGTGGAGTTTGTGTGCTACGTGTTCCACGGCGAGCAGGCTCGCTGGCGCCCCCTCAACCTTGAGCTGGTACTGCAGCGATGCAGCGAGGTGCAGCATTGGGTCGCCACCGAGATCCTGCAGTGCCAGTCGCTGCCCAAGAGGGTGCAGCTCCTCCGCAAGTTCATCAAGATCGCAGCTCTGTGAGTTCCGGGTGTCTTGTCAGTCCTATTGAATTATGTGCCAATTTGATGATATATGTTTTAATAGTGTGTATGGCCACGATAATAGTTTAGATTAGTGCCAAGTAGTGTTATTTGGTCATTCCTAACAGTGTGTTTTATGGTGTTAGTTTATGGTGAAGTGTGTGTTATTGTCATATCTAACGTGTGTGTATGTACTCCAGGTGTAAGCAGCAGCAGGACCTGCTGTCTTTCCTAGCTGTGGTCCTGGGGCTGGACAACCCTGCAGTCAGCCGCCTTCGCCTCACCTGGGAGGTAAAACCCCCAAACGCACACCAGTGGAGGCTGCTGAGGGGAGGACGGCTCATAATAATGGCTGGAACGGAGTGAATGGAATGGCATCAACCACATGGCAACCATGCGTTTGATGTATTTGATACCATTCCACTGATTCTGCTCCTGCAATTACCACAAGCCCGTTCTCCCCAGTTACGGTGCCACCAACTTCCTGTGATACACACCCCTCCATGCACACACAGTCAACATACACGTCAGCAAACACACTGGCGTAGGGATTTGTTTATAACTCTGGGGACTATTTGTCTGTGGTTTGTGGCAGGGCCTCCCTGGGAAGTTCAGGAAGCAGTTCCAGCAGTTTGAGAGCATTGCGGTGAGTGGCTGTTCGGGGTCTCCAAGGGGACAGTTAAGGGAGTCCTTATAATATGGGCTTACTGTATATCAGGGTTGGGCTAAGTTCCATTTCAGTCAGTCAAGATTCATAAGAGGTCTTCTGACCTCAAAAAGTAAATTACCCCAATCTGTATGTGGCTATGGGTTCATTTATAAGGCACATTTAGTGAAGGGTGAGTGAGTGAACGTGGTGTTGTTTTTCAGGATCCATCCAGGAACCACAAGTCATACAGAGACCTGATGGGCAGCCTCAGACCCCCCCTCATCCCCTTCACACCACTGCTGCTCAAAGGTGAGACACACACACACCAGTGGAGGCTGCTAAGGGGAGGATGGCTCATAATAATGTCTGTTAAAATGGAATGGCATCAACCACATGGAAACCGTGTTTAATGGATTTGATACCATTCCACCAATTCCGTTCCAGCCAGTACCATGAGCCCGTCCTCCCCAATTAAGGTGCCACCAACCTCCTGTGACACACACTATACACACATCAAGTAAATACACACAAACACTGTAGTTCTCTCTCTCCACTACCCAAATGCATATGTTCATCGGCAAAAAGTGAAATCTTTACTCATACAAAACACACACTGAAACACACACCCCATCCACACAGGCTGCCATTGGCTCAAACCACAGACTAAATAAGTGACGTCGGGCTGCTACTCAAGGCCTCTCCCTGGCCATGGACACGCATACAAAAACACAGCCGAGGAAACGCTACACTGTGTTTGTGTGTGGTGCTGAAAACAGGGGCACAAACATCTACACCCCGCCCCAAACACAGCACCCCCCCCCCCCCCCAGATGTTGTCCAGATGTGAGCTCATAATATCTCTCACGATGCTGTGTAGTGTGATTAGAAGGCAGCCGTTGAGCCCCGTCTTGCTAATTAACACCCATAGTTAATCTCTCCCTCAACCCTAGCCTGGGTACCAGTCTCTTTTAGCTAACATTCCACTCCTTGCTACTCCTTGTCATTTGGAATGGCAGTGGAATGTTAGCCGAAGAGAATGGTACTCCGGCTACCTCAACCCTGCACAAACACAAAGCCCAGCAGGGAGACAGCATGCTGAGCAACACAAGTATGCGACGCTCATACTTGTTTCATGTTAGATGCAGGCGATGCTGGAGTCTACATGTAAACGTACTTCTACATCCTCTTGAGGAATGAATAAAGACTGCGGTACATTCACAGTCGTACACTTAAATACACAGACATACAAAGACATCCAGCATATTCACACACACACACACATGAGCACATATCGGCATTGAGGCACTTCATAACCTACCGCTCCGACTTAACAGAAGTCCCTCATTATCGAAGAAAGGCACGTTTTCTCTCTCTTTCTCTCCCGCTCTCACACCCTCTTAACTCAACATGGGACCCTGTCTATAAACATAACCAGGTGACATTCATCTTTCTACTTTGAGAACACACACCTCCTCCACAGGTGATCAGCTCCATAATGAGCTCTACCCCCCCCCCCTTCCACCCTGACCTCCCTCCACCCTGACCTCCCTCCACCCTGACCTCCCTCCACCCTGACCTCCCTCCTCCTCCACCCTGACCTCCCTCCTCCTCCACCCTGACCTCCCTCCTCCTCCACCCTGATCTGCCGCCCCTCCACCCTGACCTCCCGCCTCCTCCACCCTGACCTCCCGCCTCCTCACCCTGACCTCCCGCCTCCTCCACCCTGACCTCCCGCCTCCTCCTCCCCTCCACCCTGCCTCCCCCCCTCCACCCTGACCTCCCGCCTCCTCCACCCTGACCTCCCGCCTCCTCCACCTGACCTCCCGCCTCCTCCCCCCTGACCTCCCGCCTCCTCCCTTCCCCTCCACCCTGACCTCCCTCCTCCTCCACCCTGTTCTCCCCCTCCACCCTGACCTCCCTCCACCCTGACCTCCTCCACCCTGACCTCCCTCCACCCTGACCTCCCTCCTCCTCCACCCTGACCTCCCTCCTCCTCCACCCTGACCTCCCTCCTCCTCCACCCTGATCTGCCGCCCCTCCACCCTGACCTCCCGCCTCCTCCCACCCTGACCTCCCGCCTCCTCCACCCTGACCTCCCGCCTCCTCCCTTCCCCCTCCACCCTGACCTCCCTCCTCCTCCACCCTGTTCTCCCTCCTCCCCCTCCACCCTGACCTCCCCCTCCTCCACCCTGACCTCCCGCCTCCTCCACCCTGACCTCCTCCTCCACCCTGTTCTCCCTCCACCCTGACCTCCCTCCTCCTCCACCCTGACCTCCCGCCACCTCCACCCTGACCTCCCGCCTCCTCCCTTCCCCCTCCACCCTGTTCTCCCTCCTCCTCCTCCACCCTGACCTCCCGCCTCCTCCACCCTGACCTCCCGCCTCCTCCACCCTGACCTCCCGCCTCCTCCACCCTGACCTCCCGCCTCCCGCCTCCTCCACCCTGACCTCCCTCCTCCTCCACCCTGTTCTCCCTCCTCCTCCCTCCCCCTCCACCCTGACCCTCCTCCACCCTGACCTCCCTCCTCCTCCACCCTGACCTCCCTCCTCCATTGCCACGAGTTCTCATATTTCTTTTTAGATCAACAAAGAATTGGATCTATTCAGAAATTGGATCAACAAAATTCCGCTGCCGTTATTCTACAGGCCAGCCTTATCCATCACTGTGATAATAGATTGGTTATAGACTACATACAATATATACTTACATTATTCTAATCTACATCATAACACTGTGTGTGCAACTTCCTTAATGTGTGTTTTATTACACTTAGTGTGTGCTTGTCTCGTTGTCGCTCCCTCTCGTTATCTCGCTGTCTTTGTCCATTTCTCCTCCCCCTTGGGTATGAAATCTCTTGTCAATGTCACTTGGACACCAAAAAACGTGTGGAATGTTTTCCATTTGAAAGCTGTGTATACCAGGCTCTAATATAATGTAGACATTTAGCGCGTCTGCCAAATGACTAAAATGTTAATGCAAAATAGTAAGGCTTACAGTCAATAGTAAGCTACTTACAGTCATGTGTGCGTACACTTTTTATGTTTGGGTGGTCCCGGGAATCGAACCCTCTACCAACTGAGCTACAAAGGACCATAAACTTAAACAAGACAAATGTTCAACACGATGTACATACTGTAAAAACCAACTCCTATGGCTACCAGGTCGACTGCTTTCACAGCTAGATGCTTCCACTTTTTCATAATATGACCATAGAGAATGATAGAGGACTCATCTTTGTATCTGGCCCATTATGGCGTCTGTGAGCGCACGGGCAGCTCCATTGAGGCCGTCTCCATTTTGTTGTAGTCCATTTTTTGTTGTTGTACTGTTTTCATGAGTTGGTAAACAAACTGAAAGGGTCCATACTCCCATCTGGAATGTGTTGTTTGAACAGGTATAAAACCAAGGTTGGCTTTTTATTGCCACCTGCAGTTATGGAATGTTTGCGCACAAGTATAATTAATTGGCTGATCCATCCTGGTGAGAATTATGGGTTCCTCCCTTAAAGGGATAGTTCACCCAAATGAAGAAATAACACATTGATATCCTTACCCTGCAAGCAGTCTATGGACAAGGTACAGCAATCCATGAACTATCCCTCTAAACCATAGCAAGTCCCACCCAGTTGACTACAAAAGGGTGAAAGTCCCCAATGGCCCTGCCCATGCTAAAACAGGCTTTTGGGCACTAGAGTACTCCATCATTTTCTATGGATAGGACACATAACTGCTGGATAGCAGCTTAGCATACTAGATAAGCATTGCTATTTGTATTGCTCAATGTTTCTCAATTGTGCAACATATAGGATTAAAAAAAATCTGCATCAGAAAATGTCCATAATATGTCTGCAGCAATAGTGGAATGATTTGTGTTTCACAGTAACTTACCCACCAGTGTTGGGATTTTCTGTGATATTCATCTATTGATTTCTCCTGCAGGAGCTGCGTCTGTTGTCAAAACGGGAAAAGTTATTTTGGCTGTGTTTTATCTAGTGGAAACCAGGTCAAGTGGCCATGTAGAAATTGCTCCGTCATGTCCTGGTTAATAATATTCTACACTGTTCGCTCAATTTCAGTTTGAGAAAACAAGCACGGAATGCTGTAGGGAATCATTGTACTATCTAAATCGCTGTGAAAAATCTTTTCAATAATAAAAAATAGTTTTTACAGCTGTTTGAACCTGGTGGACCAAAACCAAAGTAAATGACTTTGGGAAGAGGGGGAGATTGGTTTTGAATGCAGCCTACAGCTTTTACAATTCACCTAGCTTCCACATAGGGGAGACATTCTGCGGAATTCTAGGTGTACCACATTTAAATCCTTGTACAACCTCTCATCCTTCTCCGTGATATTTCACTCTGACCTGGGTGACAAGGTGAAGTATTTTCAAAATGTTATGGATGTTAGGTTACGCACAATAATACACTCCTGCTAGAACATAACAGCTCAGTGAGGGCTTCCTGGTACCCTGCTCGCTAGTTCAGAATGCTAGCCGTTAATCTCTGTGGTTAAATAACTGTTCAAGCAGGCGTGTGTGTGTGTGTTGAAGAGTAAGGTGCATCTGACTTCTCTCTCTGTGTGTGTGGGTGGGTGGTGGGGGAGTGCGGGAGGAATATGCATACGCTTGCTGTGTGATAGAGAGTTGGTTAGCAAAGTGCATCTGCTCTGTGTGAGAAGGTGTGTGTCGGTTTGGAAGAGAAGGTGTGTGTCGGTTTGGAAGAGAAGGTGTGTGGGAAGAGAAGGTGTGTGTGTGTGTGTGTGTGTGTTCGGGAAGAGAAGGTGTGCCTGCTGTCCAGTGTGCAGCTCATAAAGCTCCGCTCATAGCATCTTTAGTCCAGGGGTGAAAAAAGTCACATTAGCGTATCGTCTCACCTCCTCCCTCCCTCCTCCACACACCCTCCCTCCCCATGTCTAGCTCCATCAGCAGCATTCATAACATTCCTCCTGACTCAATTAAACATGCCCCCCTCCCCTTCACCCAGCACCCGCAAATTCCAGTTCCTATTGAGGGATCACAGATGAACTCTTTGGCTCATCTCTCTCGGGCCTACCTCTCCTCCGTCTGTGGGCTAAAGCACCGGTAGACGAGGGCAGCCGCTGGGGCGAGTGTCGACAAGCCATTACTTAATTGTTCCCTGCCTTGCACTGTGTGTTTACCTTTCTCTCTCATTCTCTTTTTAATTTTTAAAATTTTTATCTCTCAGATCTGACCTTCCTCCACGAGAGTTGCAAGTCGTTTCATGGGGAGCTTGTCAATTTTGAGAAGATGGTGAGTATACGTTCAGCCCCTGACAGAATAGCCAAAGAAATGCATGCATTTTCTATTTGGCACAATCAGCGTGATTCCCCTGACTACTGTCTTACTACACGCGTCTCCTCTCCCTTCCAGCATAAAGTTGCAGAGATGGTGAGGAGCATCAGACGATACAGGAGCTCTCAACTGGGTAAGCATTAATGGCCACACCTCCCTCCACAGGCACACCTGTCTGTTAAGAATAGTCTTGAAGGCGCCGAGCTCCACCCTGCCATCTGTTTAGAACAGCACAGCCCTCGGGGCCGTTCAATCACACAACCGCCATTCACTACCACCACACACACACACACACACACACACAGGCATTCTCGACACATAATGATATTACTGTCTGACAAACCACCTTGCGTGCTAACCACGCCATTATGTCGAGGTAAACACTTTAACATGATCATTCATTACATAGCCTAGTGTGCATAAACACCCAATAACATTATCACCGCACAGAGTACAGCTCAAAACACTGTGATATGGTTATCACACAACCTAGCATGTTAAATGTTCAATGTCATTATTATCACGTAGCATGACATGCTAAACACTCGATAATGTTGGTATCGCATAGTCTATCTAGCATTACTTAACATAACTCACAGACTGGTCCACTATTTTTAGAGCCAGCATCCCCAAGAGTCAGTGTAATTAATTTGTATCGTGCTAGTGCACTACTCAGAAACATTTAGCAATCTGTGCCTTACGCTCATTAGTTTGAGTAAAGCGCGGCACTGTTAGACACACTGAGATCATTGATGTTTCGCACAAATCCAGCTAACGCTGTTACACAATCGACACACACAAGAGATTGCTGACATAATATAAGACCCTACGCAATGTAACCCAGTAGAACATTGGCCTTCTCCACCCTCTTATTTCTGTATGTTTATTGACATGGGGCATAAAAGAGAGGTTTCACAGCACATGAACAACTTGGCCTATCTACATACACGACAACATTTAGAGGTTTATGCCTTCTGAATATTCTTCATTTGTACAAGCATATTATATGTAGCAAGATGCTAATCTAGATATAAAAAAAAAATCTGAATGTTCCTCATGATAACACTACTGACACAGTGTGCTGGCTAATGACAAACACCACACAATGTTAAACACCACTAAAATAATTTACGGTACTGTACCTTATGTTATTTTTACTGCTATATTGATTAAAGCATTGTTGGGTTTGGAGCTCGCAAGACAGGCATTTCACTGTACTAGTGTACGTGACATTTAAAACTTGAAACATGAGACCAGAGCCTAAGCCAGGGCTGGGTTAATGTTGTTGTTGTATTTTTACTCTAGATCTAGTTACAACTTCTGTCTATTGGAGGACACGTTCAATCACCTGGTTGCCAAGGTTTAAGCTCCTTTGTGATGTAAAGAACACAAACGACACTTGACGTAACTGTGGTGTGTAGTGTAGGACCCTGAAGTTGAATAGCTTCGACCCGAAAGCAGCAAAATAGGGTTTATTAGCCCTCACTCTGGGCTTCTCAAAATGGGGTTTATTATCACTCTGAAATATTCCATAGCCTTCATTCAGGATAGTCAGAACAGTTACAGGAAGTGCTGAAACCCTTTTTTAGGGCTGTATTATATTGCACACAGTGCTATAATGAATCTGTGCTTAGATGCGTAAATCCTAGAGGGCTTAGTTACAGTGGTACAGATTACCGCTGTACCCTAATGGACTGTATGCTTCGTTGGGTGACCCAGGGGTCGCTCTTTTGAATTACCCCGTCATTTCTATTCCTCTCTTTCTCCCCATCTTTCTTTTCTCTCTCTCTCTCTCTCCTTCTGTCCGTCATCTGATTCCATTAAGCATTAAGCATAGGTTACTTCTGCTTAGCGAGCTAGAGCACACAGGGAGACGTTTAACCGTGTGTTCTCCGACAGCTATAGGCTACATTCAGGCATACACCACGTACACAAACCCATTGAACCCCCCCCCCAAAAAATAAATGGCTTCAAAATGTCCCTTTGGGCTCTGGAGTTAATGACCATCTAATCCTATAGATTGCTGCTGCTGTTGTGATGGTGGCACAGAGGAGGATAACGGCGCATCCAAGGAGGATTTTCTGAGCCCAGAATGAGAAAGGACAATCTGTGGCCATTGTTAGCCTGCCTGACAAAAAGTGTTTTGCTGTTGGTTAGAACTGAATCAAACCAGTTTCTTTGCCTGCTGTGTTGTGTGGGCTCGCCGTGAGCAGATGCTGCTGCGATCCTCATGTTAGGTCAAGTGGAAATAGTAGGGTTGTCTTTCGCCATCTGGTGGTGAGATTAGGACATTGCACGCCACAGCAGCTTCTCTGGGGGTTAAACACTACAATCTAGCGCAGGGATCATCAACTAGATTCAGCCTTGGGCCCCATTTTTTTTTTATTGAGCAAGTGGTCGGGGGGATGGAATATAATTACAAATAATATGTAGACTGCAAATTGACCAAGAATCCCAAACATATATGTTTGACTAAAATCTTACCTTGATTTGAATACAATCACGTGCCTCTGTTATGAGTGGGAATACTTGGGAAAGGGTTGCTTAATTTAAAATAACTTGGCGATGATTTTCTAGTGTTTTTTTAGTTATGTGTGTGTGTGTCTAAAAACACCAGGAAATCAGCTCCAACCTATATATTTGTGCTAAGAAATTGGGTGTGCAAATAAAAACCACCTGCATGCCAAATTTGACCCGGGGGACCCTGATCTAGGGGGTGAGTATGATTACTGCATACATTGTTTTGTTGGGGGTAACTAATGAACTGACCTCTTTCTCTTTCGTAGCTCTGGATGCAGAGCCTTCCCCCTCTCACCTCCAGACCAAGGCCTACGTTCGCCAGCTGCAGGTCATCGACAATCAGAACCTGCTCTTTGAAATGTCCTGCAAGCTAGAGCCCAAAGACATGTGAGAGAAAGTGCGAATGAGTGGGAGAGGGACGAGAAAGGGGGAGATCGCCCCCATACCCACCTTTACCCCCTTTCTCCATTGCAACTCTGCCCTCAATGGTCTCAACCCTGATTGGCTGAATCAGCTAGCCATTTTTGCTATGCTGGGTGTTTTCCTGGCTTCCTCCAGCCTCCTTCCTGGTCTGCTTGTCACGAGCCACTGCTGATTTTGTGTATAATACTCAGACTGCTGGAAACGGCTGAGAAATATGACTGGAACTCTTTTCTTTGAAGCCTTGTGCGTGTGACTTTGAGCATGTTTGTGTGAGGAGGGCACAAGGTTTCAGGACTGACTCGACTAGCAGATTGGACAGCCATTTTGTACAGAAAATGAGGATGAATGAATAATACATTTTGTTTGATTTGTTTTTGTTTCCCCAACACCAAGTCATGCTTTTGCTTTCACGTCCAAGTGAAGCCTGTCCAGTTTGCACTGCCACCAAACCCCCTTCCCCAACTGGACCTTTCTGAACTTAACCAAACCAGGATGGTTAGCCCAAATGGGGAAAGGCCGGCTTTGTTTAACTAGACCTGTTGAACTGAAGTCTTTGACATTTGACCCCCAGACAGACTGTATTCCTGCTGTTGTCCCACCTTTTCTCTTTGAAGTACTCAGACGTGAGACAATCTAACCCCGTGACCTCTATCCTAAATCTTGACCCCTCCCCTCCAGCCAATATGGGCACTTACCACCGACAGCTCAGCGGCAGCCCTCAACGAGTCAGCGACAGTTGGATAATAGAAAATATACTCCTATGCTAGTTCATACTAGTACTTCTGGGCTAAAATAAACCCAGAGTTTATACCTCTGAACAAAAGCTTCCACCGTGTCACAAGAAGACGTGGTATTTCGGGTGATGGTGGAATGAAAAGTCTCTGAACCCCATGATGTGCTGCAGGCTTATTGGTTCCCCACGTCAAAGATCTCTCATTGGTTGAGTCAGTTGTTGATTGACAGCTCTTGATAATTCCACCCTTTTGGGGGGTTCAGACTGAGGCCGCAGGTTCACCATCACAAGACAAACCCTTCTTTATGTACAGATGATGGGAGGCCAACAAAATTTGTAACAACAAAGCACTTTTGCCTGACCTCAGGGCACATTTTCAGCATGAGAATTGTTTGTGATTGTATAAAATGTTCAGTATAGTTCAGTTCAATATAATTTTTATTGCAATTTAACAAAGCCATTGTCGCAGAACTCTCAACAAAAGAACCAAGTCCCGTTTTATTCTATAGGCATGGTACCATCATCATGGCCACTTGTACTGCACCATAGTTTCTAATATGCTGATTGATGAATTTTCTCATAGAAAGTATATGGAGTTGAACAACTGGACCCAGTGACGTTGACACCACTTGTTTGCCTGCAACTCTCTCAGGATCCCTGGGTCGCGACCTTCGCGGAGGGCTGCCTGGCAATGCCTGTACGATAAAGCTGTAATGTAAATATTCTATGTGTAAATAGCTAAATAATATGGAGACTCTATTTTGTGTAAAATGCAAGGAGATTATTTAATTTGTTTTGTAAATCTGAGAACGGGTGTAAATGGAGACAGAAATGGAGTCTGTTACTGTAGTTGAGATGAATTATACAGCATATTTCTTGTGTTTTTTGTTTCGTTATTCTTAAGTGACTGGGAGGCCTGGGGTGGGGTGGGGGGGGGATCTTAACTCGCGTGGGGTTTTGTTTTTGTACAGAAGTCAGTGTTTACAGTCATCTCTCCTGAAACTCAGATGTGTCATTAGACGTAGCCCAAGGTTATATCCAAGCAGTTTTATCAAATCAACCCTTAACCCCGAGGCAATGTGTAGGTCTGAGAGACTTGGATAGGTGGTAATGTAGTAAGACCTCCACTTTGCCCTGTGATGGGCTAGCTGGAAGTATCACTATATTGCTTTGCACCGATCACTTGTTTAGGAGGTAGGGGCTAAGGGTTTGGGAGTCAATCTGCTCTTTTTACCATGGGGAGGCCCTTCACTCTGGTCTTGGATACTACGCACCTAAATAAAGCCTCTTCTGATGACACCTGTGTGCTGTTGGGTTATTCTGTCATTTTAACCTTGGCTACTGCCTATTTTCTCAATTTTCACTTAACATACAGTATTGGCTCACAGAGCTGCCACACATAGAATGATTGAGCTGTTCTTGCCATAATATGGACTTATCCCTATTTGGTAAAATACCATCTTCTATATCCCACCCCTACCTTGTCACAATACAATCGATTGTCTGAAACGCATGAAGGAGGAAAGAAATTCCACAAATTAACTTTTAACAATGCCATCCTAATTGAATGGGACACTTTTAAATGTGCCTTTAGGAGGAAATGCAATTCAGTACTAATCTTTAAAACAAAAGCAATTTAGGTCAAAAGAGTTCATATTAACAAAGGAAATGGGACTAACAGTACAGATGGATAGCAACTCTACAATAGAGGCACAGAATATGTTAGAGGAAAACCTCAAAGAAATGGACAAACTTATTCAAGAGGGAGGAGGGGGGGTTAATATTGTATGGATGTTTTTCTATTAATGTAAAATGAACATCTGTACAGAAAGACTCATGTGAAGCCAAATTAGAGAGGAGGAACTTGATGCAATTAAAGCCTTGAAGTCTGGGAAAACTCCAGGGATGGATGGCATAGCAGTTGAGATATACCAAACCTTTTTTGATGTACTCAGTGAACCGTTATTAGTATGTTTTAATCTACCGTTTTTATAGAAGTGGTTATCAGATACTTAACAAGGTAGTCTGATTTCATTACTACTGAAACAGGACCCAAGTGGTAAAAATAAAGATGCAGTCCATTGAAAAAGAATCGAGGCCCCTTACACTTCAGTGTTATGATGCAAAAATGTCAAAATGCATAGTACATATAATTAATCCTAATCAGACAGTTTTTTTTTTACATGGACGAAAGATTGGAGATAATATAAGCACTGACTTTGAAAAGGCTTTTGATAATGTACGACTGGAATTTGTTTAGAAACGCCTGGAACATCAATTTGAGAATTTCTTACACAATGGTTAAAGTTATGTACAGTACCGGTCAACATACATTCCAGTGTTTTTGTTTATTTTGACTATTTTCTTCATTGTAGAATAATAGTGAAGACGTAAACTATGAAATAACACATGGAACCATGTAGTAACCAAAAAAAAGTGTTAAATCAAAATATATTTGAGATTCTTCAAAGTAGGCACCCTTTGCCTTGACAGCTTTGCACCCTCTTGGCATTCTCTCAACCAGCTTCATGATGTAGTTACCTGCCATGCATTTCAATTAACAGGTGTGCCTTGTTAAAAGTTCATTTGTGGAATTTCTTTCCTTCTCAATGCATTTGAGCCAATCAGTTGTGTTGTGACAAGGTAGGGGTGGTATTTCGAAGAATGGTATTTTACCAAACATGACTTAGTCCATATTATGGCAAGAACGGCTCAAATAAGCAAAGAGAAACAGTCCGTCAATGCAGAATATTAAGAACTTTGAAAGTTTCTTCAAGTGCAGTCGCAAAAACCATCAAGCGCTATGATGAGCGCTGCAGAGGATAAGTTCATTAGTTAACTGCACCTCAGATTGCAGCCCAAATAAATGCTTTCCAGAGTTCAAGTCACAGACACAACATCAACTGTTCAGAGGAGACTGCGTGAATCAGGCCTTCATGGTTGAAATGCTGAAAAGAAACCACTATTAAAAGGACACCAATAAGAAGAGACTTGCTTGGGCCAAGAAACACAAGCAATGGACATTAGACCGGTGGAAATCTGTCCTTTGGTTTGATGAGTCCAAATTTTAGATTTTTGGTTCCAACCGCCGTGTCTTCGTGCGACGCAGAGTAGGTGAACGGACGATCTCCGCATGTGTGGTTCCCACCGTGAAGCATGGAAGAGGAGGTGTGGGTGTGCTTCGCTGGTGACACTGACACTCTCCAAAATATTACTATTTTTAAAATAAACTGTAGAAAGTTGGTTGTAATTTCAGTTTAATCCAAGAGAAAAGACCGAACAAATAATAAACCATTATGGCTAAACACAAATATACTAATTGCATGGAGTTGTCACACGTGCATCTAACAAAATTATATGGAAATGTCTGCTCTACCCAAAATTACAACCAACTAATTGCAGCATTATTGCAAAAATTGAAGAGGCAGGTGGAACTGGGAAAAAGAAAGGAACTTGTCTGTCGGCCCTGCATTAAAGACCAAAATCGGTTAAAGGAAATTGTGCCAAATAAAAAGTTTAATATAAGAAATCAAAAAAGTGACAACTGTGTCATATAGATGGCAAAATAATTGGGAAGAGATTTGATGTACCGATTCTATGGCACATGGTTAGAGTTTATACACAAAAAGATTCAAAACTTGAATTTTTCAATTTAAATTATACATTTTTGCAACCAATACGATGTTATATACAGTGCACTAGGAAAGTAATTCAGACCTCTTAACTTTTTACACATTTTGTTACATTACAGCCTTTTTAAAATAAGGATTTAACCTAACAAAATGTGTAAAAAAAGTCCAGGGGTCTGAATACTTTAAAATGCACTGTATATGGGGAATACATCCCAGCTCTGCAGATTTACTGTTATGTCCATATGTAGCTTGTTTCTGGATGCAGGTTACAGGAATAACTGATGCAGGTAACTCTGCAAATAGCACTGAATTGAAAAGTCATAGTCAATCGATCAATAATATAATACTTTTAGCCCCCCCAAATTGTTTAATTTACAATCTGTAGAAACTATGAGAAAGGTTCAGAACTTTTGTGAAACATCACAGTTGAAAAACATAGAAATCAAAACTGGATGGTGTTAAGAGAGGGGTTGAAGGGTGGGACTAAAAACAACAAGATAACTATTGTAAAAATGCATTGTGTCCGTAAATTGTATATACACTACATGACCAAAAGTATGTAGACACCAGCTCGTTGAACATCACATTCCAAAATCATGGGCATTAATATGAAGTTGGGCCTCCTTTGCTGCTATAACAGCCTCTACTCTTCTGGGAAGACTTTCCATAAGATGTTGGTATAGTGCGTTGGGGACTTGCTTCCATTTAGCCACAAGAGCATTACTGAGGTCGGGCGCTGATGTTGGGTGATTAGGCTTGGCTCGCAGACAACGTTCCAATTGAGCCCAAAGGTGTTCAATGGGGTTGAGGTCAGGGCTCTGTGCAGGCCAGCCACGTTCTTCCACACCGATCTCGACAAACCATTTCTGTATGGACCTCGCGGGGGCATTGTCATGCTGAAACAGTAAAGGGCCTTCCCCAAACTGTGGCCACAAAGTTGGAAGCACAGCAGTAAGATTTCCCTTCACTGGAACTAAGGGGCCTAGCCCAATCCATGAAAAACAGCCCCAGAGCATTATTCCTCCTCCACCAAACTTTACAGTTGGCTCTATGCATTACTCCAGAGAACACGTTTCCACTGCTCCAGAGTCCACTGGCGGCGAGCTTTATACCACTCCAGCCGACACTTGGCATTGCGCATGGTGATCTTAGGCTTGTGTGAGGCTGCTCAGCAATGGAAACACATTTCATTAAGTTCCCGACAGACAATTCTTGTGCTGACATTGCTTCCAGAGGCAGTTTGGAACCCGGTAGTGAGTGTTGCAACCGAGTATAGACTATTTTTATGTGCTTCAGCAATCAGCGATCCCATTCTGTGAGCTTGTGTGGCCTACCACTTTGTTGGTAAGCCATTGTTGCTCCTATAAGTTTCCACTTCACAATAAACAGCACTTACAGTTGACCGGGGCAGCTCCAGCATGGCAGAAATTTGACAAACTAACTTGTTGGAAAGGTGGCATCCAATGACTGTGCCACGTTGAAAGTCAATGTTTGTCTATGGAGAGTGCATGGCGGTGAGCTCGATTTTAGACACCTGTCAGCAACAGGTATAGCTGAAATAGCCAAATCCACTCATTTGAAGTGGTGTCCACATACTTGTGTATAAGATAAGTGTTGTTGTCCATTAGTTTACTCCAATTAGGGTAACAAAGGAAAATATATATATATTTTTTTTAATGGATGCAGGCAATTACATTGTAGCTTCCATCAATCCATCTACCCCCTAAAATAAAATCAATATGTCATTTTGTAATGTGGATGAACTATCCCTTTAACCAAAACCTGTGGCACATTATTACATAACGTCACTAATAAAAGATGACAATGGACTGGACAGAGACAGGAAAAGTAGACTTTTTTTCCTTCTCCATCACTGACATTTGAATTGAATTGGTACAACATGTCTGACGCAGAAGGGTGACATGTACAGAAGGAACCAGGGCCTGGATTAAGCTAAGTATGAAAGTATGAAATGGGGGATGAGAAGAAGACACGAACAAGGAGGTTCTCTCAATGTGAGTACATACCGCTCCTGTTGAATGGCCACACAGGCCCTCTGTGACACAGAGAGGGAATATCTAAAGGGGGACTGACTAACAGTTTGTCGCTGGATTCTGACAAAAGCCTGCCGTTATCCATCCCAGTTTTATTCACTATATTACAAGCTTTATACATATTAAAAGTAGAACCATAACCATGACTACCGTATAACCCATATGAGGTGTATAAACTTAGATTAGCTTTGTTTTTTTTGGTGTTTTTAATTTGTTTTTTTACAAATCCTGAATTGAATAATAAGGCAAAAGACCAGTAAATGGTTGAAATAAAAAGTGAATAGTGAGTGACAGTTTAAGGGGGTTCGGTCACGGTGCAGGGCCGTTTTAAAATAAGGAACAAGACTAACCCCACACAACACATAAACAATAGGAACAAAATGACAGGTACCAGCCTTAAAGGTGCACCTCCCTGTGTAACAACGTGCATTTGTTTCAGGCTTGTGGTCACAAGTGCATTAAGCAAAGAAATGTAAGGACTACATTAGATTTTTTTCTTTCAAAAGACAGAAGGTAGACAACTATGATTGAGTTGAACAACATGGCCGTTGTCATTGGTTTGTCCATTCGACCCTCAGCAGAAGATCTCAAAATTGTTACACAGACAGACATACAGGTCTGTACTGCCCTCTCGCTCAACATTGGCCAAATCCATAATAAAACTTTGTATGTTTAAAAAAAATATAAAGACAAATTGAAGGGGTACTGCATCACAAGCATATACTGTAGGTCCCATGTCTCTTTATGGAAAATCATCAAATACTGCCACCACGTGGCTTTTGTGGGTATCAACAAACCTTATCCTGCTGAGTTCCAGGAAAAGGTTTGTATTTGCAAGCATACATTTACTTTCCCCTCAACATAATTTCTCTCTATCAATTTTGAACAATAAACGCTTGGATTGCTTCCGACTCGTTGCCTGGGTTCGGGTTGAGTATTTTAGTGTCAATGTACTGGTTCAGCATCCTGTAGCATGCAATGCATTTGAAAGGCTCGGTCATTAAAACTAGTGAGGGTTGTAGTGTTCGTATGAGTTAGTTGTCGTGAAATGGTTTCAGTGGCCCAGACTAGTGTTAGAAGGCATAATAACTTTCTGCTGTGCATTTAGGACAACTAACAAGATCACCCTCATGCATTTTTCAAGACAGATAAGCTGAAAAGAAAGACAACATGCATCTATCTGGTTTGTCTTTTCTTCTGCGTAGAGGAAGGGAGGGAGAGATTGCTGCAAGATCCCATACATGTGCATCATCATTCTAAACAGGAAGACTTTTTCACAAACCAACGATCGCCACTGTCACAGGTGTTGATTACTGACAACAATCACAGAGAACATATGAAACTATTGCTTTGATCAGTCCATTCCAGCATTCATAAAGGAAAAGGGAAACCACGACAGTCTTGCAGCAGGGAGAAAGGATGTGGGGGGGGTATGTGCTGTTCCCAGTTCAGGTCCGACTCAGTTGGCACTTTTGGAGAGAATCTCTTATCTAATAATGCCTTTCCAATATCATCTTCGTCATCTCCAGTTCTCTGTTCCACAAACCGTATACCTGAGAGAACTTTCAAACAGTAGCAGTTCCCTACATCAGCAAGGGGTGCAGTGGCCCAAAAAAAGTCAATCACCTTCTGACACTTAGAGCCAGGCTGTACAGTCACTGGTGTCACTCCCGTTTCATGGTGATGTGGGCTCTCACAGTGCATATACTCTGATGACGTGGAGAACATTTTATTTTCTCCATTTTGACAATCGCAACAGTCTGTGTGGTATGGGAGTGAATGTCTTTCATACCTGTGTCAAAGTGTTCCCCGCCCACACACACACACACACACACACACACACACACACACACGCCTGGAAACACCATCAATGGGTAAGTAATGCCTTTGTGACAAACCAGGGCAAGTTCACCCGCGCGGACACAGGCTGGGAATGGCATAAGTAAGCTGCCAACTCCACCTTCAAAATGGAGCATGACTGCCATTGCATAAATTCCTGGGCTATTCTCAAGGGCGAGCGTGTGAGTGAATGGTTATGGAGCTTAAGTGAAATGGAATGTTATCGAATGAGAAGCATGTCGGTATATGTTATATGCTGTAGGTTCTATGTGAGAAAGTAGTGTGTGTGTGTGTGTGTGTGTGTATATATAACCCTTGTCTCCTGTACAGTAGAAGTGAAGTGGTCTCACAGTGTTCACCTTCCCACAGGCGGTGCAGGAGGAGCTCCCCTCATCACTGCCAAAGACACCGTCAAAACAATAAAAAGCTGTTACAATAAACTACAGGCCTATGGGAAAATATTACTATTCCTTTCATGTAAACATTTGTTGTACTCTGCACCAGAACATGTGTGTATAGTATTTATTGGCATATTGTGTCACACTGATAAGTGAGCCCTCACCTCTGTTGGCTTTGCTGGGGTAGATCTTGGTGAAGTGCCGGTACTCCTCTGGAGCAGGGAAGTCATCCAGAGGGTGGAAAGAATACTTGGACTCAAAGTCATCTGTAGGGAGAGAAGGTTAGGAAGATGACCATTCAGGTCAGGGTTGGTGGTCAAGGCCATTGAAGGTCAAGAGGGAGGAGAGGATGGAAAGAACAGTAGGGAACAGTGTGAAGTGATGGTAGTTCAAACCTCTCTTTTGTACTGATCAAAGTCATCCAGCCGAAGGAGCCAATAATTGTTTTTATTATATAACAAATAAAATACAGCCAGTTTACCCTTCACCCAACTCAAATGTATAGTTTCCCCATCACTTTTACAGATTCAATACTTACTAGGACTGCAACATTTTATACATTCCAAAAGACTCCGAAGTAGATTGACTAACAAAATGAGAGGTGGTTGTTAATGTAGAGGGAACCCGAATTTGAGGTCAGGTGATGCAGTATGAGGAAGACGACTCACCTACGAAGGAGCGGGAAATGGAGGTGTGTCCATTGCGGATAGGTGGGGGAGGGGGCGGGGGTCCGGCAGGGGTACGGGAGGGAGGAGGGGGGGGCTTGCCACGGCTATGAGGTTCTGAGGGGCTACCTCTGTAGGGGGGTGGTGGAGGGGGAGCATCGCGACCACCGTTTCGTTGAGTCGACCCAGGCGGGGGTGGAGCTGTACAGACAAACGATATGGTCATTAAGGAATAACAGAGCAGCTACACTGGCTAACCATCAGTCACTACAATACAACAGCAAGACAGGAACGCTAGAAAAACACTGTAGGCCTGTCATGACATGCCACCATACTGACTGTAGTGCTACGCCTTGCCACAGCTTTTTCCACACTCATTTAATTTCTACACTAATAAACAAATCACCTCTCCTCGCTTGCCTCACATAATGATAGGTGATTGACAAGAGGAGATAGAGGTTAAAAAACAAATATAGTGCGACACAGCACAGTGAGAATGTGACCGAATTATGTAACTGAACTATGCATAACACAAACAGTAGAACGCATTAAAGTTGGCCCTAACCCACAGCTCCATTACAGGTAGAGGAACAAGGAGAGCACTAGTAGGAACATACCTGCCCCTCTGCCGGGGGCTCACGGACTGGAGGGGGGGGGCGTCCGCCTGGCGGGGAGGGGGAGGGTGGCGGGGGTGGAGCTTGCCCCCGGGTTGGAGTGAGTCCAGGTCCGGGCGACGGCTTCTTGCTGAGGGAGTTGTGTCTCTGAGGTAGCTCCGGGGCGGCTTCGTTAACTGGGCTGGAGGGGCCGTTGGTCATGGGCTGGCGGTACGGGGGAGGAGGTGGACCCAGAGAGGAGGAAGAGGAGGAAGCTGAGGAGCCCCCTGACGTCGGGGGCCGCCGGTTGATGTTGGGAGAAGGAGGCAGAGGGGCACTGTTGCGGGCCGGCACCGGGGAAGTCCCCCTCTGTCCTGGCGTGGGAGGGAGGGGCTTCTCCCGGTTGTAGGAGGGGGCGGGTGGTGGCACCTTCTGAGTCGGTGCAGGGGGTGCATTACCCCGGCGAGAAAAAGGGGGAGGAGGTGGAGGGGCGGAGGAGCTGTGCTTCATGCCACTGTTTGGGCTGCCTCCGCTGAGGGGGCGGGAGAGGTCGGGGAGGGAGGGCCTCTGGGATCGGGAGTGCTCCGGGGGAGAGGCCTGCTGGGCTGAGCATTCTGTGCTGTCATGGCGAACAGGAGGACGAGGAGCAGCGGGGCGCGTGCCAGGAGGCGTCAGGGATGACCTGCCAACCGAACCATCTGCACCATAAAAATGTCACGTCATGTCATCAGCAATTTATATGAAGATGAATTTATACATGAACAGAGAAACATGAGGACATGTCTCAGTGCAGAGTTACAACAGAACGGTAGTGTATTATTAGGTTATTTTAGTCATCATAATCCATTTTCTAATATTTTCTCCTTGACAGATGGTAAGGCACTGCCCTTCATATGATGAAATCTAAGACCAATGCAGACGTGCAGGTTAGGGAACTCATTATTGTGAATCAGCAAATCTCCTTCAGCAGTGCCCTATGACAACACTGAAACCTGACGGCCTGTTCTACCTACACAGTCAAAAACCAGTGCTCATTGTTTTTTTTCCCCCCCCCACCTATTGCAATCGTGCTTTGACGAACTAGCTTGCTCTCAAACTTGCCAGCAATAAATATAATGGAAGGGAATTAAATTGCTGTTCTAAACCCTCCCCCCAATATAAGTTTGACGGACAAATCCTTCAGCGGTCCAGATTTTTTGGAGAAATATTTGTAAGTGACACCATAGCAGTTAGGATATAAATACTTGCCTCCGACTGGTCGTAATTTAGGCACACCTGCCTGGAAAAGCCCTCCCATTGGCTGAATGGCCCCTGACGAGCCTCCTCCACTACTACCACCACCACCTCCTTTAGGCTCTGGACAGGGTTAAATTACATACATTACAATAGTAACCTATTATATGCATAATTACCCTCATGGTCTCCCATTTCACTCCTGCGAAATAAACCTTGACCCCCAGTGAGTGTGCTTCACTAGCCTCATCAGTTCTGTGCGTCTTACTTCCATCCAATCAGATTAGTCAGTAAAACACTACCAGAATAGTAGATCTGAGACACCAGGGTGAACCTTAGTGGTGCTGTGGCCTTACTTTCTAAGATAGGTGCGCTCCTGTCATTGACCACGCCGACCTTCTTCAGCTTGGCCCCTTTGTGGATGTCACCGAGCAGGGCTCCTCTGCCTTTGGCCTCATCTCGATTGAGCTTGGGTGGGGTGGTGTTGCCCTGCGAAGGAAGGAAGGAAGGAAGGAAAGAGAAGAGAGAGAGTCCTTTACTTAGCTCACCACAGCACACTTTATGCTACCGGAGAACAGACTTGAGTACATAACCTCATTTCTCGTGGACAGACAACATGAACGGTACAGTAGATCTGTTATGATACAACGGGATGCGTGAGATAAAGAGACTCATTAGATCGGGTGCTTTGGACAAGTCACGATTTCACAGGCGTCATTCAAATTTGGGACTTGCCCGTAACTAACCGAGATCATACATAGCCTGACAGGTAGCAGCTTGCAGAAAGCCACGTCACAGTTGGTGCAAGGGAATTAGCCGGGTAGAACGTGTTCTTGATAGGGGCTACAGCACAATTCATTTGAATAAGATTACCATTTCGTGAGTCCTTCACATCAAGTCCATTAATTAGTTTTCCATTGCATAAATCCATAGCGTTATGCATCCCTGTCTGCGTTGGCCTGGTTGGTCCACTGCTCATTATGTGAATTAGATGTTGAGGATGATTACTCGAGCGAGCAGCGCTAATCACTTGACTAAACCAGAAGGGCTCTGCGTACATCACAAATGGCACCCTATTTCTTATATAGTGTACTACTTTTGACCAGAGTCCTATGGGCCCTGGTCAAAAGCAGTGCACTATAAAAAGGGAATAGGGTGCCATTTGTGACACAACCTCTGATTGGGCTTGGCAGGGAGAGGATAGCACGCACAACCACAGGCCACGAGAACAGCTTTTTTTCTGATTTCAGTAGTGCTCTCCGCACAAGGTGAAACAAATTCAGCTTCACAACACCAGTGAATATAAATCCCTTTGAAAAAGGGACCTACGAGTTGTCAAGTTGGTTGGACAAATAATTCATATGAACTACACTGGAGCTAGGCCTACATCATGGTTTGGAGCTAGGCCTACATCATGGTTTGGAGCTAGGCCTACATCATGGTTTGGAGCTAGGCCTACATCATGGTTTGGAGCTAGGCCTACATCATGGTTTGGAGCTAGGCCTACATCATGGTTTGGAGCTAGGCCTACATCATGGCTCAAACCCATTAAATATGTCCCTATCATAGGTTTGATTGATACAGTTCTCTCTTAGACCCACACAGTTGCAGAGGAAACATTTTTTGCATCCAGGTGACACCTTCCATGCTTCAATACGTTCTTACCTGGCTGAAGATGGGGGGTGGAGGGGGGCCTCCAGGGGGTGGAGGGGGAGGGGGAGGAATCGGCATCTTGACCCACTGAAGTCTTGTGGATGGCCTGGGTTCTCAGATACAAACTGTCACCACCTGCAATAACGCATTAAAACATGTTTCAGAGTCATCCAGTGACATTTCAGTCTCATCCATTGCTAATGTTATCAAGCATGATTTTGTCAACTAGGACAGTTAGCTAAGTAGAGGTGGTCCCCTAATATATTTTAAACCAGATAACCTTCTGGGCTCATGTGACATTGTTATTGATGACGTCTTCATTTCATTTGCAAGTTGGCCTATCTAGCTCGCAGATATCTAACGTTTGGTCAGTGCTGCTGTGGAATGTAAATGAGCCGACTGTAGATAGCGTTAAGTAATCCAATAGTGTGAAATCTCCAAATAAACCTGGTCATCGGTAGCTAGGTCAGATTAGCCAATAGTTAGCGTAACAATTAGTTGACTAACGCTAGGTAAGTTAGCAAGCTGACAAACTAACGTTAACTAGTTAACCAATTAACATACAAACTTGAAGCCATCGCGGCGGCCCTGCTGCAAAAGGATAACTAGCTAGCTCCATACACAACAGCTCAACTAGCTAGCATCTTGTAATAAAGCATGGCTACGATACATCCTAACTAAACGTAACGTTAGCTATGAATCTCAGCTATATAAGTTGCATACATGGCGCGAGCTCATCATGGCTATTATGTTCGGCTAATGTGTTAATGGCTGTCATATTAGCTAACGACAGGATCTGTAGCGAGCTAGCTGGGTTAACCTGCCAGAGTTGGCAACCCTTGCAAGTTAGCTTAATCAGGCTAGCTAGAGTGCTTCACTTACTTGAGTTTCTTAGCAGCCCAGTCGTTTGATATTTGACGTTTTAACTCATATTTGTTTCTTCGTTCTCGGTAGTTCCTTCATCTCAAGTGTATTATACATTTAAAGCTGGCCATTGCTATTTCACTCCTGCATTCACTCTCACAGCCTTCACTTGCAGCACAGATTTGCTGAAGCAATGAAGATGGAAGTGTGCAGATGGAAAAATGTACACTGCAGTGTACCAGAGATGGTAAAGAAAGCGAGACACCCCACTCCCTAATTTATTCGGGGCGGAGCCACTCTGGTCTACCTATTGCCCCCGCCCTGCGGAAACGAAATATCTGCGGAGCAGGGAGGGGACAATAAAGGCACCAACGAGTGGATCCAGGAAGTGAATTCCCAATGCAATCACCCGTTGTGATAATAAATATTAGCGACAGCAATATTACCAAAGATGTTCTACTAAGATATACCACATCCTGTCGAAAACAAATCCTGTCGTTTCCAATGGGAGGAAAATGAGCCGAGTATGTGGGATCAAGTGTCGAGATGGGTTTTTCAAAGTCGCGTTGATTTGGTCTATCAGATGTCAGTCAGATGGCTTCGTGGCGTCAATAAAATACAGCGTCATCATATTCAAATGCAGACGATCAAATCAAAGTTATTTGTCACGTGCGCCGAATACAACAGGTACTGTGAAATGCTTACTTACAGGCTCTAACCAACAGTGCAAAAATGTATTAGTTACACAATAGGTAAATAAAGAAATAAAAACAACAGTCAAAAATAACAGTGGCGTTTTGGAGAAGAAGGACTTCAACACTTGAGTTTTGCTTCGATGTAATTATGATGTTGATAAAATCCCAGTAAAATTGGCCACATTCCATAAGCAGGCCGTTTTAGCTTGGATGTTAGCATTTTTCCTTTCACAGATACTTTCTATGGAACAACAAATTAAAAACGATTTAAAAATAAGTCCATTTATTTCGTAACTGGTTTGAGAATAAAATGATTTTGGTTGGTCAGTTATTGAATGAGGATGGATATCTATTCTCATATGGGGAATTTCTTGACAAATTTAGAATTCCCAATAACCCCAAAATAATATGCAATTGTTTTTTATGCGATTCCAAGGGGGGTTGTATTTTTTATTTTTTATTCCTCTGTGGTTGATGTAAGTAATATAGATTTACATGAAAATATATTCATTTGCAATATTAACATCAAAGATAAATGTAGTAATAAACAGATTAGAAATATTGTTTGTGATACTACAATTCCCTCAGCAAGATTGTTCTGGTCAGATATCTATGGTGCTATAGAGTGGGGGAAAGACTCTTCTGGTCAAATATCTATGGTGATATACAGTGGGGGAAAGACTCTTCTGGTCAAATATCTATGGTGATATACAGTGGGGGAAAGACTCTTCTGGTCAAATATCTATGGTGATATACAGTGGGGGAAAGACTCTTCTGGTCAAATATCTATGGTGATATACAGTGGGGGAAAGACTCTTCTGGTCAAATATCTATGGTGATATACAGTGGGGAAAGACTCTTCTGGTCATCTATGGTGATATCTATGGTGATATACAGTGGGGGAAAGACTCTTCTGGTCAGATATCTATGGTGATATACAGTGGGGGAAAGACTCTTCTGGTCAGATATCTATGGTGCTATACAGTGGGGGAAAGACTCTTCTGGTCAGATATCTATGGTGCTATACAGTGGGGGAAAGACTCTTCTGGTCAGATATCTATGGTGCTATACAGTGGGGAAAGACTCTTCTGGTCAGATATCTACAGTGGGGAAAGACTCTTCTGGTCAAATACATACAGTGGGGAAAGACTCTTCTGGTCAGATATCTATGGTGATATACAGTGGGGGAAAGACTCTTCTGGTCAGATATCTGGGGAAAGACTCTTCTGGTGATATCTATACAGTCAGGGGAGTGGGGGAAA
The DNA here is from genome assembly GCF_034236695.1 of Oncorhynchus nerka. Taxonomy (NCBI): domain Eukaryota; kingdom Metazoa; phylum Chordata; class Actinopteri; order Salmoniformes; family Salmonidae; genus Oncorhynchus; species Oncorhynchus nerka. The sequence goes on from NC_088421.1 coordinate 8,751,952, forward strand.
GACTCTTCTGGTCAGATATCTATGGTGATATACAGTGGGGAAAGACTCTTCTGGTCAGATATCTATGGTCTATACAGTGGGGAAAGACTCTTCTGGTCAGATATCTATGGTGATATACAGTGGGGGAAAGACAGTGGGGAAAGACTCTTCTGGTCAGATATCTATGGTGCTATACAGTGGGGGAAAGACTCTTCTGGTCAGATATCTATGGTGATATACAGTGGGGGAAAGACTCTTCTGGTCAAATATCTATGGTGATATACAGTGGGGGAAAGACTCTTCTGGTCAAATATCTATGGTGATATACAGTGGGGGAAAGACTCTTCTGGTCAGATATCTATGGTGATATACAGTGGGGGAAAGCAGGGAAAATTGCTAACAAATATTGTATCAGTAACAAGGTAAAGGAAGTTTAATTTAAAATGTTACATAGAATTTATCCTGTGAAACATGTTTTGGAAAGATTCAAGCTGAATATTGACTATAATTGTGATTTCTGTGGATTGCAGAAGAAGACCATTTTGCATTTGTTTTTTGCCTGTATTTATAGTATATTTTTTGGGATTGACATACAGAACTTTGTTACAAAAAAAATAGCACCTGTTGTACAATTTAATGGTTTTGATATAATGATTTATTTCAGAAATTCTGACATTGATAAAGATGTAGTATATTTACCTAACTTTTTTCACTTTATTTTTTTTTTCAATTTAAAGTTTTATTAAGTGTTTTTCAATCAACCAACAAACCACATTCCACATTCACAGATGTGACAGACTTTATTCAAAATAAATATATACAAAAATATAAAAAATATGTATATATATTTTTTAAATTATAAAATAAAAAACTAACAATAATAATGATTTTTTTTTATAATAATAATTATAAAAAGAAGAATATAAAGAATCATTATTAAAAAAAAAATTTTTTAAAAGTAATATATATATAAAAACCTGCAGCAGCACTATGAAGGTTCTTATTAGCTATTTCCAGCCTTAGCTGAGACGACAAGCAACAAAAAAAATTTGCTTTTAGTTTTTACAGCAACTTACACAACCTGTATCTGCTCATTTCCCTAATCACCCCATTCACTCTGTCCAATTTGAAATATAGTTGAGTAGTGGAGACCAGAGTCTATCAAACTTGGGCTGTCTCTTGTGGAGGTCATAAGTGAGTTTTTCAAGAGGGAGAAAGTCAACAATCTGGTCAATCCATATTTTAAATGTAGGAGAAGTATTAGAGGCCCACAATAGAAGAATACATTTCTTAGCAAAGTAAGTAATAGTCATAAGCAAATTTTCTCTGTCAGGACCAAGAACAAAGTCCTGCTGGGCATTAAGAAGATAGATACATGGGGTCATATCAAACTCTACATCTAGTATTTTCTGTGCAGCAGTATGTATAGATTGCCAAAATCTGGCAATCTCTCTAAGGCTCCAAAATACATGCATATACAGTGGGGCAAAAAAATATTTAGTCAGCCACCAATTGTGCAAGTTCTCCCACTTAGAAAGATGAGAGAGGCCTGTAATTTTCATCATAGGTACACTTCAACTATGACAGACAAAATTAGAAAAAAAATCCAGAAAATCACATTGTAGGATTTTTAATGAATTTATTTGCAAATTATGGTGAAAAATTAGTATTTGGTCAATAACAGGAGTTTATCTCACTACTTTGTTATATACCCTTTGTTGGCAATGACAGAGGTCAAACGTTTTCTGTAAGTCTTCACAAGGTTTTCACACACTGTTGCTGGTATTTTGTGATGTTTTGGGGCTGTTGCTGGGCAACACAGACTTTCAACTCCCTCCAAAGATTTTCTATGGGGTTGAGATCTGGAGACTGGCTAGGCCACTCCAGGACCTTGAAATGCTTCTTAAGAAGCCACTCCTTTGTTGCCCGGGCGGTGTGTTTGGGATCGTTGTCATGCTGAAAGACCCAGCCACGTTTCATCTTCAATGCCCTTGCTGATGGAAGGAGGTTTTCACTCAAAATCTCACGATACATGGCCCCATTCATTCTTTCCTTTACACGGATCAGTCATCCTGGTCCCTTTGCAGAAAAACAGCCCCAAAGCATGATGTTTCCACCCCCATGCTTCACAGTAGGTATGGTGTTCTTTGGATGCAACTCAGCATTCTTTGTCCTCCAAACACGACGAGTTGAGTTTTTACCAAAAAGTTATATTTTGGTTTCATCTGACCATATGACATTCTCCCAATCTTCTTCTGGATCATCCAAATGCTCTCTAGCAAACTTCAGATGGGCCTGGACATGTACTGGCTTAAGCAGGGGGACACGTCTGGCACTGCAGGATTTGAGTCCCTGGCGGCGTAGTGTGTTACTGATGGTAGGCTTTGTTACTTTGGTCCCAGCTCTCTGCAGGTCATTCACTAGGTCCCCCTGTGTGGTTCTGGGATTTTTGCTCACCGTTCTTGTGATCATTTTGACCCCACGGGGTGAGATCTTGTGTGGAGCCCCAGATCGAGGGAGATTATCAGTGGTCTTGTATGTCTTCCATTTCCTAATAATTGCTCCCACAGTTGATTTCTTCAAACCAAGCTGCTTACCTATTGCAGATTCAGTCTTCCCAGCCTGGTGCAGGTCTACAATTTTGTTTCTGGTGTCCTTTGACAGCTCTTTGGTCTTGGCCATAGTGGAGTTTGGAGTGTGACTGTTTGAGGTTGTGGACAGGTGTCTTTTATACTGATAACAAGTTCAAACAGGTGCCATTAATACAGGTAACGAGTGGAGGACAGAGAAGCCTCTTAAATAAGAAGTTACAGGTCTGTGAGAGCCAGAAATCTTGCTTGTTTGTAGGTGACCAAATACTTATTTTCCACCATAATTTGCAAATCAATTCATTAAAAATCCTACTATGTGATTTTCTGGAATTTTGTTTCTCATTTTGTCTGTCATAGTTGAAGTGCACCTATGATGAAAATTACAGGCCTCTCTCATCTATTTTAAGTGGGAGAACTTGCACAATGGGTGGCTGACTAAATACTTTTTTGCCCCACTGTAGGTTCCACTTTCAGAGGTACATATTTTACAGGTAGGAGAAATGTCTGTTTTCATTCTATGGAGTCTCATTGGAGTGTAATACAATTTGTACAAAATTTGTAATTAGATTTGTTCATTTTTACATTAGTAGAGGAGCAGTATGACCTGTCGCAAACCTCCGCCCATAACTCATCACTGATATTCAGACCAAGGTCCTTTTCCTAAATTATTTTCAAAGGAGTAAAGGAGGAGCCTCCTTTCTCAGAAAGGAGTATAGATATAGGAGATTTTGCCTTTAATGGATTGTGCTGTGACAAGAAGGGTTTCATCAACATTCAGCTGAGCTCTAAACCTTCTCTTGGAAGTAAATGAGGAAATGACATGTCTAATTTGAAGATATTTTTTTTTAATGGGATCTTGGCACATTGAATTCACTGCAGAGCTCTTGAAAGGATTTCAGTGCAGTGGTTTTCTGATGAAATAGGTCTGAAAAGGTCCTGATTCCTAGAGTATGCCACAGATTAAACTTGGCATCACTCAGGGCTTTTGGCAAGTCCGGACAATTCTGTGAAGTGTCTTGTGCAAGTTTTAAATTGACACGATACCTGTTAGCAAAGGTGTCAGCTAGAGATGACACGCAGGAGCGTGCAGGCATTTGTATACTACGTTGATAGTAATTAGCATTTTGGAATCTGAGAGTAAATAGAGCAGAAAATATTGATAAAAGTCACCTTGTCCGAGAGAAATTTATATGGTTATCAAAACGTCAGGCCAGGGTAAGCCTACATAAAACACAGCCCTTTTGTAAGTGTTTCTAAAATCCCCTGTGGTAAAAATGTATGGTGTCAAAATGATTGGAATCATTTCCCTGTTTGACTGCTAGGTTTAATGGGTATTATGACACCTCCATTGGTGAACTGCCTGACTAAGACATCTTCATTTATCCACGATCTTTGAGTCTACATCAAAATGGAGGCAGGCTAGAAGAACTTCTCTGTAATGGTATCGAATGATGCTGTGTTACATGAGGCAATTTATACATTCTTATGACAGCAACAATCATTCTGGCTGAAAATCTTGTTCTTGAATGCAAGGTTGGGGGAGGTTCGGAAGAAACTACACCACACATCATCTAAGCATCTGCATTATGTGTAACTAAAACACTATCTTTAATAAGCAAGAGGGCAACTTCTAGTTGTACCCATCTTCATATTCTGGGGTGCACTATAGACTTTTTCCTTCAATTTCATGCTTTCCAAATAGTGAAGGAGTCAGGTGTGAGATGGAAATGTCAGACACTGTGCCCAGCCGTGAACTACCACAACAAGCACTTGGTGGCAGTATGCCTATACTGTATGAAGACGACACACGCACACAAACACACACAGACAGACTGCCTCCTTTCTCTTATGTTGTCCGGGAAATCCTATCCCTATAATCAATGCTGAATCTCTACCTTCTCTCTATACACGTTATTTCATACTGGTTCTCACTTGGCATGTGTGACGCACAGTAATGGAGGTTACATTGGAGCCGTGACCCCTTTCCGATTTAATGGCACCGTTTCAAGCCGTGGGTGAGTTTTATCCGGTACGATCTCCCTCTGTTACATGCACAGATGAATAGGGGTTAGTTATCAGTGTATTTATCATAAGCTTTGGGTTTTTACTATTTGAAACCCGAATGTGGTACTCTGAGAGGGCCGATATCCTGCCTTTTAGGGACACATGAGGGCGCTGTGAGACAGAGTTTCCTTTGGATTCTTCACTACCAGCCTGCAATGGGTTTTATAGTCTGGGGTTTGGACCTTGCTTGACTGACAGTGAGTGAAAGCAACAATGACCTCAGGGATAAATAGGATCCAATTAGCCAACAAATACACAGGAGACAGGCTAGTTAATATAGTTTGTTTTATTTGAAAAAAAGTTTCAAACTAAAAATGTTCTGTAAAAATGCATATTCATAGTGTTAATTTCCCCTTCATTCGTATGGTACACTCATCGCTTATCAACATCATCCTTCTATCATCCCTCGTTTCTCGTTGCCTTTCCTATCGTTTGGAAGGTAGGAATGTGCAG